>NC_091203.1:8707694-9041523 GCF_040958095.1 Procambarus clarkii | reverse complement strand
AGGTCTCCAGCAACACACTGGGAGAGGTCTCCAGCAAAACGCTGGCAGTGGTCTCCAGCAACACACTGGCAGAAGTGTCCAGCAACACGCTGGCAGAGGTCTCCAGCAACACGCTGGCAGAGGTCTCCAGGAACACACTGGCAGAGGTCTCCAGCAACACACTGGCAGAGGTCTCCAGGAACACACTGGCAGAGGTCTCCAGCAACACACTGGCAGGGGTCTCCAGCAACACACTGGCAGAGGTCTCCAGCAACACACTGGCAGAGGTCTCCAACAACACACTGGCAGGGGTCTCCAGCAACACACTGGCAGAGGTCTCCAGCAACACGCTGGCAGAGGACTCCAGCAACACACTGGCAGGGGTCTCCAGCAACACACTTGCAAGGGACTCCAGCAACACACTGGCAGGGATCTCCAGCAACATACTGGCAGAGGTCTCCAGCAACACATTGGCAGAGGTCTCCTGCAACACACTGGCAGGGGTCTCCAGCAACACACTTGCAAGGGACTCCAGCAACACACTGGCAGGGGTCTCCAGCAACGCACTGGCAGGGGTCTCCAGCAACACACTGGCAGAGGTCTCCAGCAACACACTGGCAGAGGTCTCCAGCAACACACTTTCAGAGGTCTCCAGCAACACACTGGCAAAGGTCTCCAGCAACACACTGGCAGAGGTCTCCAGCAACACGCTGGCAGGGGTCTCCAGCAACACACTGGTAGGGGTCTCAAGCAAGACACTGGCAGAGGTCTCCAGCAACACACTGGCAGAAGTCTCCAGCAACACACTGGCAGAGGTCTCCAACAACACACTGGCAGAGGTCTCCAGCAACATGCTGGCAATGGTCTCCAGCAACACACTAGCAGGGGTCTCCAGCAACACACTGGCAGGGGTCTCCAGCAACACACTGGCAGGGGTCTCCAGCAACACACTGGCAGGGGTCACCAACAGCACACTGGCAAGGGACTCCAGCTACACACTGGCAGAGGTCTCCAGGAACACACTGGCAGAGGTCTCCAGCAACACACTGGCAGGGGTCTCCAGCAACACACTGGCAGAGGTCTCCAGCAACACGCTGGCAGAGGACTCCAGCAACACACTGGCAGGGGTCTCCAGCAACACACTGGCAGGGGTCTCAAGCAACACACTGGCAGAGGTCTCCATCAACACACTGGCAGAAGTCTCCAGCAACACACTGGCAGAGGTCTCCAGCAACACACTGGCAGAGGTCTCCAACAACACACTGGCAGGGGTCTCCAGCAACACACTGGCAGAGGTCTCCAGCAACACGCTGGCAGAGGACTCCAGCAACACACTGGCAGGGGTCTCCAGCAACACACTTGCAAGGGACTCCAGCAACACACTGGCAGGGATCTCCAGCAACATACTGGCAGAGGTCTCCAGCAACACATTGGCAGAGGTCTCCAGCAACACACTGGCAGGGGTCTCCAGCAACACACTTGCAAGGGACTCCACCAACACACTGGCAGGGGTCTCCAGCAACACACTGGCAGGGGTCTCCAGCAACACACTGGCAGAGGTCTCCAGCAACACACTTTCAGAGGTCTCCAGCAACACACTGGCAAAGGTCTCCAGCAACACACTGGCAGAGGTCTCCAGCAACACGCTGGCAGGGGTCTCCAGCAACACACTGGTAGGGGTCTCAAGCAAGACACTGGCAGAGGTCTCCAGCAACACACTGGCAGAAGTCTCCAGCAACACACTGGCAGAGGTTTCCAGCAACACACTGGCAGAGGTCTCCAGCAACACACTGGCAGAGGTCTCCAACAACACACTGGCAGAGGTCTCCAGCAACATGCTGGCAAAGGTCTCCAGCAACACACTAGCAGGGGTCTCCAGCAACACACTGGCAGGGGTCTCCAGCAACACACTGGCAGGGGTCTCCAGCAACACACTGGCAGGGGTCACCAACAGCACACTGGCAAGGGACTCCAGCAACACACTGGCAGAGGTCTCCAACAACACAATGGCAGAGGTCTCCAACAACACAATGGCAGAGGTCTCCAGCAACACGCTGGCAGAGGTCTCCAGCAACACACTGGCAGAGGTCTACAGCAACACACTGGCAGGGGTCTCCAGCAACACACTGGCAGAGGTCTCCAGCAACACACTGGCCGAAGTCTCCAGCAACACACTGGCATGGGTCTCCAGCAAAACACTGGCAGGGGTTTCCAGCAACACACTGGCAGGGGTCTACAGCAATACACTAGCAGCGGTCTCCAGCAACACGCTGGCAGGGGTCTCCAGCAACACACTGGCAGGGGTCTCCAGCAACACACTGGCAGGGGTCTCCAGCAACACACTAGCAGGGATCTCCAGCAACACATTGGCAGAGGTCTCCAACAACACAATGGCAGAGGTCTCCAGCAACACGCTGGCAGAGGTCTCCAGCAACACACTGGCAGTCGTCTCCAGCAACACACTGGCAGGGGTCTCCAGCAACACACTGGTAGGGGTCTCAAGCAAGACACTGGCAGAGGTCTGCAGCAACGCACTGGCAGAGGTCTCCAGCAACACACTGGCAGGGGTCTCCAGCAACACACTGGCAGAGGTCTCCAGCAACACACTGGTCGAAGTCTCCAGCGACACACTGGCAGAGGTCTCCAGCAACACACTGGCCGAGGTCTCCAGCAACACACTGGCAGAGGTCTCCAGCAACACACTGGCCGAAGTCTCCAGCAACACACTGGCAGGGGTCTCCAGCAACACACTGGCAAGGGTCTCCAGCAACACACTGGCAGGGGTCTCCAACAACACACTGGCAGAGGTCTCCTGCAACACGTTGGCAGAGGTCTCCAGCAACACACTGGCAGGGGTCTCCCGCAACACACTGGCAGGGGTCTCCAGCAACAAACTGGCAGGGGTCTCCAACAGCACACTGGCAGGGGACTCCAGCAACACACTGGCAGAGGTCTCCAACAACACAATGGCAGAGGTCTCCAACAACACAATGGCAGAGGTCTCCAGCAACATGCTGGCAGAGGCCTCCAGCAACACACTGGCAGGGGTCTCCAACAACACAATGGCAGAGGTCTCCAGCAACACGCTGGCAGAGGTTTCCAGCAACACACTGGCCGAGATCTCCAGCAACACACTGGCAGAGGTCTCCAGCAACACACTGGCAGGGGTCTCCAGCAACACACTGGCAGAGGTCTCCAGCAAAACGCTGGCAGAGGTCTCCAGCAACACACTGGCAGGTGTCTCCAGCAACACACTGGCAGGGGTCTCCAGCAACACACTAGCAGGGATCTCCAGCAACACACTGGCAGAGGTCTCCAACAACACAATGGCAGAGGTCTCCAGCAACACGCTGGCAGAGGTCTCCAGCAACACACTGGCAGTCGTCTCCAGCAACACACTGGCAAGGGTCTCCAGCAAAACACTGGCAGGGGTCTCCAGCAACACACTGGCAGGGGTCTCCAGCAATACACTTGCAGCGGTCTCCAGCAACACGCTGGCAGGGGGTCTCTAGCAACACGCTGGCAGAGGTCTCCAGCAAAACACTGGCAGAGGTCTCCAACAACACAATGGCAGAGGTCTCCAGCAACACGCTGGCAGGGGTCTCCAGTAAAACACTGGCAGGGGTCTCCAGGAACACACTGGCAGAGGTCTCCAGCAACACACTGGCAGAGGTCTCCAGCAACACCCTGGCAGGGGTCTCCAGCAACACACTAGCAGGGATCTCCAGCAACACACTGGCAGGGGTCTCCAACAACAAACTGGCAGGGGTCTCCAGCAACACACTGGCAGAGGTCTCCAGCAACACTCTGGCAGAGGTCTCCAGCAACACACTGGCAGGGGTCTCCAGCAACAAACTGGCAGGGGTCTCCAGCAACACACTGGCAGAGGTCTCCAGCAACACTCTGGCAGAGGTCTCCAGCAACACACTGGCAGGGGTCTCCAGCAACACACTGGCAGGGGTCTCCAGCAACACACTGGCAGAGGTCTCCAGCAACACGCTGGCAGAGGACTCCAGCAACACACTGGCAGGGGTCTCCAGCAACACACTGGCAGGGGTCTCCAGCAACACACTTGCAAGGGACTCCAGCAACATACTGGCAGAGGTCTCCAGCAACACACTGGCAGAGGTCTCCAGCAACACACAGGCAGGGGTCTCCAGCAACACACTTGCAAGGGACTCCAGCAACACACTGGCAGGGGTCTCCAGCAACACACTGGCAGGGGTCTCCAGCAACACACTGGCAGAGGTCTCCAGCAACACACTGGCAGAGGTCTCCAGCAACACACTTTCAGAGGTCTCCAGCAACACATTGGCAGAGGTCTCCAGGAACACACTGGCAGGGGTCTCCAGCTACACACTGGCAGAGGTCTCCAGCAACACTCTGGCAGAGGTCTCCAGCAACACACTGGCAGGGGTCTCCAGCAACACACTGGCAGGGGTCTCCAGCAACACACTGGCAGAGGTCTCCAGCAACACGCTGGCAGAGGACTCCAGCAACACACTGGCAGGGGTCTCCAGCAACACACTGGCAGGGGTCTCCAGCAACACACTTGCAAGGGACTCCAGCAACATACTGGCAGAGGTCTCCAGCAACACACTGGCAGAGGTCTCCAGCAACACACTGGCATAGGTCTCCAGCAACACACTTTCAGAGGTCTCCAGCAACACACTGGCAGGTGTCTCCAGCAAAACACTGGCAGGGGTCTCCAGCAACACACTGGCAGATGTCTCCAGCAACACTCTGGCAGAGGTCTCCAGCAACACACTGGCAGGGGTCTCCAGCAACACACTGGCAGGGGTCTCCAGCAACACACTGGCAGAGGTCTCCAGCAACACGCTGGCAGAGGACTCCAGCAACACACTGGCAGGGGTCTCCAGCAACACACTGGCAGGGGACTCCAGCAACACACTTGCAAGGGACTCCAGCAACATACTGGCAGAGGTCTCCAGCAACACGTTGGCAGAGGTCTCCAGCAACACACTGGTAGGGGTCTCCAGCAACACACTGGCAGGGGTCTCCAGCAACACACTGGCAGGGGTCTCCAGCAACACACTGGCAGGGGTCTCCAACAGCACACTGGCAGGGGACTCCAGCAACATACTGGCAGAGGTCTCCAAAACACAATGGCAGAGGTCTCCAACAACACAATGGCAGAGGTCTCCAGCAACACGCTGGCAGAGGTCTCCAGCAACACACTGGCAGAGACCTCCAGCAACACACTGGCAGAGGTCTCCAGTAACACACTGGCAGGGGTCTCCAGCAACACACTGGCAGAGGTCTCCAGCAAAACGCTGGCAGAGGTCTCCAGCAACACACTGGCAGGGGTCTCCAGCAACACACTGGCAGGGGTCTCCAGCAACACACTAGCAGGGATCTCCAGCAACACACTGGCAGAGGTCTCCAACAACACAATGGCAGAGGTCTCCAGCAACACGCTGGCAGAGGTCTCCAGCAACACACTGGCAGTCGTCTCCAGCAACACACTGGCAGGGGTCTTCTGCAAAACACTGGCAGGGGTCTCCAGCAACACACTGGCAGGGGTCTCCAGCAATACACTAGCAGCGGTCTCCAGCAACATGCTGGCAGGGGTCTCCAGCAACAAGCTGGCAGAGGTCTCCAGCAACACACTGGCAGAGGTCTCCAGCAACACACTGGCAGGGGTCTCCAGCAACACACTGGCAGGGGTCTCCAGCAATACACTAGCAGAGGTCTCCAGCAACACACTGGCAGAGGTCTCCAGCAACACACTGGCAGAAGTCTCTAACAACACAATGGACGAGGTCTCCACCATCACACTGGCAGGGGTCTCCAGCAACACGCTGGCAGAGGTCTCCAGCATCACACTGGCAGGGGTCTTCAGCAACAAGCTGGCAGAGGTATCCAGCAACACACTGGCAGAGGTCTCTAGCAACACACTGGCCGGGGTCTCCAGCAACACACTGGCAGAGGACTCCAGCAACACGCTGGCAGGGGTCTCCAGTAAAACACTGACAGAGGTCTCCAGGAACACACTTGCAGGGGTCTCCAGCAACATACTGGCAGAGGTCTCCAGCAACACACTGGTAGAGGTCTCCATCAACACACTGGCAGGGGTCTCCAGCAACACACTTGCAAAGGACTCCAGCAACACACTGGCAGGGGTCTCCAGCAACACACTGGCAGGGGTCTCCAGCAACACACTGGCAGAGGTCTCCAGCAACACACTGGCAGAGGTCTCCAGCAACACACTGGCAGACGTCTCCAGCAACACACTGGCAGAGGTCTCCAGCAACACACTGGCAGAGGTCTCCAGCAACACACTGGCAGAGGTCTCCAGCAACACGCTGGCAGTGGTCTCCAGCAACACACTGGCAGAAGTGTCCAGCAACACGCTGGCAGAGGTCTCCAGCAACACGCTGGCAGAGGTCTCCAGGAACACACTGGCAGAGGTCTCCAGCAACACACTGGCAGAGGTCTCCAGGAACACACTGGCAGAGGTCTCCAGCAACACACTGGCAGGGGTCTCCAGCAACACACTGGCAGAGGTCTCCAGCAACACGCTGGCAGAGGACTCCAGCAACACACTGGCAGGGGTCTCCAGCAACACACTGCCAGGGGTCTCAAGCAACACACTGGCAGAGGTCTCCAGCCACACACTGGCAGAAGTCTCCAGCAACACACTGGCAGAGGTCTCCAGCAACACACTGGCAGAGGTCTCCAACAACACACTGGCAGGGGTCTCCAGCAACACACTGGCAGAGGTCTCCAGCAACACGCTGGCAGAGGACTCCAGCAACACACTGGCAGGGGTCTCCAGCAACACACTTGCAAGGGACTCCAGCAACACACTGGCAGGGATCTCCAGCAACATACTGGCAGAGGTCTCCAGCAACACATTGGCAGAGGTCTCCAGCAACACATTGGCAGGGGTCTCCAGCAACACACTTGCAAGGGACTCCAGCAACACACTGGCAGGGGTCTCCAGCAACACACTGGCAGGGGTCTCCAGCAACACACTGGCAGAGGTCTCCAGCAACACACTTTCAGAGGTCTCCAGCAACACACTGGCAAAGGTCTCCAGCAACACACTGGCAGAGGTCTCCAGCAACACGCTGGCAGGGGTCTCCAGCAACACACTGGTAGGGGTCTCAAGCAAGACACTGGCAGAGGTCTCCAGCAACACACTGGCAGAAGTCTCCAGCAACACACTATCAGAGGTTTCCAGCAACACACTGGCAGAGGTCTCCAGCAACACACTGGCAGAGGTCTCCAACAACACACTGGCAGAGGTCTCCAGCAACATGCTGGCAATGGTCTCCAGCAACACACTAGCAGGGGTCTCCAGCAACACACTGGCAGGGGTCTCCAGCAACACACTGGCAGGGGTCTCCAGCAACACACTGGCAGGGGTCACCAACAGCACACTGGCAAGGGACTCCAGCAACACACTGGCAGAGGTCTCCAGGAACACACTGGCAGAGGTCTCCAGCAACACACTGGCAGGGGTCTCCAGCAACACACTGGCAGAGGTCTCCAGCAACACGCTGGCAGAGGACTCCAGCAACACACTGGCAGGGGTCTCCAGCAACACACTGGCAGGGGTCTCAAGCAACACACTGGCAGAGGTCTCCATCAACACACTGGCAGAAGTCTCCAGCAACACACTGGCAGAGGTCTCCAGCAACACACTGGCAGAGGTCTCCAACAACACACTGGCAGGGGTCTCCAGCAACACACTGGCAGAGGTCTCCAGCAACACGCTGGCAGAGGACTCCAGCAACACACTGGCAGGGGTCTCCAGCAACACACTTGCAAGGGACTCCAGCAACACACTGGCAGGGATCTCCAGCAACATACTGGCAGAGGTCTCCAGCAACACATTGGCAGAGGTCTCCAGCAACACACTGGAAGGGGTCTCCAGCAACACACTTGCAAGGGACTCCACCAACACACTGGCAGGGGTCTCCAGCAACACACTGGCAGGGGTCTCCAGCAACACACTGGCAGAGGTCTTCAGCAACACACTTTCAGAGGTCTCCAGCAACACACTGGCAAAGGTCTCCAGCAACACACTGGCAGAGGTCTCCAGCAACACGCTGGCAGGGGTCTCCAGCAACACACTGGTAGGGGTCTCAAGCAAGACACTGGCAGAGGTCTCCAGCAACACACTGGCAGAAGTCTCCAGCAACACACTGGCAGAGGTTTCCAGCAACACACTGGCAGAGGTCTCCAGCAACACACTGGCAGAGGTCTCCAACAACACACTGGCAGAGGTCTCCAGCAACATGCTGGCAAAGGTCTCCAGCAACACACTAGCAGGGGTCTCCAGCAACACACTGGCAGGGGTCTCCAGCAACACACTGGCAGGGGTCTCCAGCAACACACTGGCAGGGGTCACCAACAGCACACTGGCAAGGGACTCCAGCAACACACTGGCAGAGGTCTCCAACAACACAATGGCAGAGGTCTCCAACAACACAATGGCAGAGGTCTCCAGCAACACGCTGGCAGAGGTCTCCAGCAACACACTGGCAGAGGTCTACAGCAACACACTGGCAGGGGTCTCCAGCAACACACTGGCAGAGGTCTCCAGCAACACACTGGCCGAAGTCTCCAGCAACACACTGGCATGGGTCTCCAGCAAAACACTGGCAGGGGTTTCCAGCAACACACTGGCAGGGGTCTCCAGCAATACACTAGCAGCGGTCTCCAGCAACACGCTGGCAGGGGTCTCCAGCAACACACTGGCAGGGGTCTCCTGCAAAACACTGGCAGGGGTCTCCAGCAACACACTGGCAGGGGTCTCCAGCAATACACTAGCAGCGGTCTCCAGCAACATGCTGGCAGGGGTCTCCAGCAACAAGCTGGCAGAGGTCTCCAGCAACACACTGGCAGAGGTCTCCAACAACACAATGGCAGAGGTCTCCAGCAACACGCTCGCAGGGGTCTCCAGTAAAACACTGGCAGGGGTCTCCAGCAACACACTGGCAGAGGTCTCCAGCAACACACTGGCAAAGGTCTCCAGCAACACACTGGCAGGGGTCTCCAGCAACACACTAGCAGGGATCTCCAGCAACACACAGGCAGGGGTCTCCAACAACAAACTGGCAGGGGTCTCCAGCAACACACTGGCAGAGGTCTCCAGCAACACTCTGGCAGAGGTCTCCAGCATCACACTGGCAGGGATCTCCAGCAACACACTGGCAGGGGTCTCCAGCAACACACTGGCAGGGGTCTCAAACAACACACTGGCAGGGGTCTCCAGCAACACACTGGCAGAGGTCTTCAACAACACAATGGCAGAGGTCTCCAGCAACACGCTGGCAGAGGTCTCCAGCAACACACTGGCAGGGGTCTCCAGCAACACACTGGCAGAGGTCTCCAACAACACAATGGCAGAGGTCTCCAGCAACACGCTAGCAGAGGTCTCCAGCAACACACTGGCAGAGGTCTCTAGCAACACACTGGCCGGGGTCTCCAGCAACACACTGGCAGGGGTCTCCAGCAACACACTGGCTGGGGTCTGCAGCAGTACACTAGCAGAGGTCTCCAGCAACACACTGGCAGAGGTCTCCAGCAACACACTGGCAGAAGTCTCGAACAACACAATGGAAGAGGTCTCCACCATCACACTGGCAGGGGTCTCCAGCAACACGCTGGCAGAGGTTTCCAGCATCACACCTGCAGGGGTCTTCAGCAATAAGCTGGCAGGGGTCTCCAGCAACACACTGGCAGAGGTCTCCAGCAACACACTGGCAGAGGTCTCCAGCAACACACTGGCAGACGTCTCCAGCAACACAGTGGCAGAGGTCTCCAGCAACACACTGGCAGAGGTCTCCAGCAACACACTGGCAGAGGTCTCCAGCAAAACGCTGGCAGTGGTCTCCAGCAACACACTGGCAGAAGTGTCCTGCAACACGCTGGCAGAGGTCTCCAGCAACACGCTGGCAGAGGTCTCCAGGAACACACTGTCAGAGGTCTCCAGCAACACACTGGCAGAGGTCTCCAGGAACACACTGGCAGAGGTCTCCAGAAACACACTGGCAGGGGTCTCCAGCAACACACTGGCAGAGGTCTCCAGCAACACACTGGCAGAGGTCTCCAACAACACACTGGCAGGGGTCTCCAGCAACACACTGGCAGAGGTCTCCAGCAACACGCTGGCAGAGGACTCCAGCAACACACTGGCAGGGGTCTCCAGCAACACACTTGCAAGGGACTCCAGCAACACACTGGCAGGGATCTCCAGCAACATACTGGCAGAGGTCTCCAGCAACACATTGGCAGAGGTCTCCTGCAACACACTGGCAGGGGTCTCCATCAACACACTTGCAAGGGACTCCAGCAACACACTGGCAGGGGTCTCCAGCAACGCACTGGCAGGGGTCTCCAGCAACACACTGGCAGAGGTCTCCAGCAACACACTGGCAGAGGTCTCCAGCAACACACTTTCAGAGGTCTCCAGCATCACACTTGCAAAGGTCTCCAGCAACACACTGGCAGAGGTCTCCAGCAACACGCTGGCAGGGGTCTCCAGCAACACACTGGTAGGGGTCTCAAGCAAGACACTGGCAGAGGTCTCCAGCAACACACTGGCAGAAGTCTCCAGCAACACACTGGCAGAGGTTTCCAGCAACACACTGGCAGAGGTCTCCAGCAACACACTGGCAGGGGTCTCCAACAACACACTGGCAGAGGTCTCCAGCAACATGCTGGCAAAGGTCTCCAGCAACACACTAGCAGGGGTCTCCAGCAACACACTGGCAGGGGTCTCCAGCAACACACTGGCAGGGGTCTCCACCAACACACTGGCAGGGGTCACCAACAGCACACTGGCAAGGGACTCCAGCAACACACTGGCAGAGGTCTCCAACAACACAATGGCAGAGGTCTCCAACAACACAATGGCAGAGGTCTCCAGCAACACGCTGGCAGAGGTCTCCAGCAACACACTGGCAGAGGTCTACAGCAACACACTGGCAGGGGTCTCCAGCAACACACTGGCAGAGGTCTCCAGCAACACACTGGCCGAAGTCTCCAGCAACACACTGGCATGGGTCTCCAGCAAAACACTGGCAGGGGTCTCCAGCAACACACTGGCAGGGGTCTCCAGCAATACACTAGCAGCGGTCTCCAGCAACACGCTGGCAGGGGTCTCCAGCAACACACTGGCAGGATCTCCAGCAATACACTAGCAGCGGTCTCCAGTAAAACACTGGCAGGGGTCTCCAGGAACACACTGGCAGAGGTCTCCAGCAACACACTGGCAGAGGTCTCCAGCAACACTCTGGCAGAGGTCTCCAGCAACACACTGGCAGGGGTCTCCAGCAACACACTGGCAGGGGTCTCCAACAACAAACTGGCAGGGGTCTCCAGCAACACTCTGGCAGAGGTCTCCAGCAACACACTGGCAGGGGTCTCCAGCAACACACTAGCAGGGATCCCCAGCAACACACTGGCAGAGGTCTCCAACAACACAATGGCAGAGGTCTCCAGCAACACGCTGTCAGAGGTCTCCAGCAACACACTGGCAGTCGTCTCCAGCAACACACTGGCAGGGGTCTCCAGCAACACACTGGTAGGGGTCTCAAGCAAGACACTGGCAGAGGTCTGCAGCAACATACTGGCAGGGGTCTCCAGCAACACACTGGCAGAGGTCTCCAGTAAAACGCTGGCAGAGGTCTCCAGCAACACACTGGCAGGGGTCTCCAGCAACACACTGGCAGGGGTCTCCAGCAACACACTAGCAGGGATCTCCAGCAACACACTGGCAGAGGTCTCCAACAACACAATGGCAGAGGTCTCCAGCAACACGCTGGCAGAGGTATCCAGCAACACACTGGCAGTCGTCTCCAGCAACACACTGGCAGGGGTCTCCAGCAACACACTGGTAAGGGTCTCAAGCAAGACACTGGCAGAGGTCTGCAGCAACACACTGGCAGAGGTCTCCAGCAACACACTGGCAGGGGTCTCCAGCAACACACTGGCAGAGGTCTCCAGCAACACACTGGCCGAAGTCTCCAGCAACACACTTGCAGAGGTCTCCAGCAACACACTGGCAGAGGTCTCCAGCAACACACTGGCAGAGGTCTCCAGCAACACACTGGCCGAAGTCTCCAGCAACACACTGGCAGGGGTCTCCAGCAACACACTGTCAAGGGTCTCCAGCAACACACTGGCAGGGGTATCCAACAACACACTGGCAGAGGTCTCCTGCAACACGTTGGCAGAGGTCTCCAGCAACACACTGGCAGGGGTCTCCAGCAACGCACTGGCAGGGGTCTCCAGCAACACACTGGCAGGGGTCTCCAGCAACACACTGGCAGAGGTTTCCAGCAACATATTGGAAGAGGTCTTCAGCAAAACACTGGCAGGGGTCTCCAGCAACACGCTGGCAGGGGTCTCCAGCAACACACTGGTAGGGGTCTCAAGCAAGACACTGGCAGAGGTCTCCAGCAACACACTGGCAGAAGTCTCCAGCAACACACTGGCAGAGGTTTCCAGCAACACACTGGCAGAGGTCTCCAGCAACACACTGGCAGGGGTCTCCAACAACACACTGGCAGAGGTCTCCAGCAACATGCTGGCAAAGGTCTCCAGCAACACACTAGCAGGGGTCTCCAGCAACACACTGGCAGGGGTCTCCAGCAACACACTGGCAGGGGTCTCCAGCAACACACTGGCAGGGGTCACCAACAGCACACTGGCAAGGGACTCCAGCAACACACTGGCAGAGGTCTCCAACATCACAATGGCAGAGGTCTCCAACAACACAATGGCAGAGGTCTCCAGCAACACGCTGGCAGAGGTCTCCAGCAACACACTGGCAGAGGTCTACAGCAACACACTGGCAGGGGTCTCCAGCAACACACTGGCAGAGGTCTCCAGCAACACACTGGCCGAAGTCTCCAGCAACACACTGGCATGGGTCTCCAGCAAAACACTGGCAGGGGTTTCCAGCAACACACTGGCAGGGGTCTCCAGCAATACACTAGCAGCGGTCTCCAGCAACACGCTGGCAGGGGTCTCCAGCAACACACTGGCAGGGGTCTCCTGCAAAACACTGGCAGGGGTCTCCAGCAACACACTGGCAGGGGTCTCCAGCAATACACTAGCAGCGGTCTCCAGCAACATGCTGGCAGGGGTCTCCAGCAACAAGCTGGCAGAGGTCTCCAGCAAAACACTGGCAGAGGTCTCCAACAACACAATGGCAGAGGTCTCCAGCAACACGCTCGCAGGGGTCTCCAGTAAAACACTGGCAGGGGTCTCCAGCAACACACTGGCAGAGGTCTCCAGCAACACACTGGCAAAGGTCTCCAGCAAAACGCTGGCAGTGGTCTCAAGCAACACACTGGCAGAAGTGTCCTGCAACACGCTGGCAGAGGTCTCCAGCAACACGCTGGCAGAGGTCTCCAGGAACACACTGTCAGAGGTCTCCAGCAACACACTGGCAGAGGTCTCCAGGAACACACTGGCAGAGGTCTCCAGAAACACACTGGCAGGGGTCTCCAGCAACACACTGGCAGAGGTCTCCAGCAACACACTGGCAGAGGTCTCCAACAACACACTGGCAGGGGTCTCCAGCAACACACTGGCAGAGGTCTCCAGCAACACGCTGGCAGAGGACTCCAGCAACACACTGGCAGGGGTCTCCAGCAACACACTTGCAAGGGACTCCAGCAACACACTGGCAGGGATCTCCAGCAACATACTGGCAGAGGTCTCCAGCAACACATTGGCAGAGGTCTCCTGCAACACACTGGCAGGGGTCTCCAGCAACACACTTGCAAGGGACTCCAGCAACACACTGGCAGGGGTCTCCAGCAACGCACTGGCAGGGGTCTCCAGCAACACACTGGCAGAGGTCTCCAGCAACACACTGGCAGAGGTCTCCAGCAACACACTTTCAGAGGTCTCCAGCATCACACTTGCAAAGGTCTCCAGCAACACACTGGCAGAGGTCTCCAGCAACACGCTGGCAGGGGTCTCCAGCAACACACTGGTAGGGGTCTCAAGCAAGACACTGGCAGAGGTCTCCAGCAACACACTGGCAGAAGTCTCCAGCAACACACTGGCAGAGGTTTCCAGCAACACACTGGCAGAGGTCTCCAGCAACACACTGGCAGGGGTCTCCAACAACACACTGGCAGAGGTCTCCAGCAACATGCTGGCAAAGGTCTCCAGCAACACACTAGCAGGGGTCTCCAGCAACACACTGGCAGGGGTCTCCAGCAACACACTGGCAGGGGTCTCCACCAACACACTGGCAGGGGTCACCAACAGCACACTGGCAAGGGACTCCAGCAACACACTGGCAGAGGTCTCCAACAACACAATGGCAGAGGTCTCCAACAACACAATGGCAGAGGTCTCCAGCAACACGCTGGCAGAGGTCTCCAGCAACACACTGGCAGAGGTCTACAGCAACACACTGGCAGGGGTCTCCAGCAACACACTGGCAGAGGTCTCCAGCAACACACTGGCCGAAGTCTCCAGCAACACACTGGCATGGGTCTCCAGCAAAACACTGGCAGGGGTCTCCAGCAACACACTGGCAGGGGTCTCCAGCAATACACTAGCAGCGGTCTCCAGCAACACGCTGGCAGGGGTCTCCAGCAACACACTGGCAGGATCTCCAGCAATACACTAGCAGCGGTCTCCAGTAAAACACTGGCAGGGGTCTCCAGGAACACACTGGCAGAGGTCTCCAGCAACACACTGGCAGAGGTCTCCAGCAACACTCTGGCAGAGGTCTCCAGCAACACACTGGCAGGGGTCTCCAGCAACACACTGGCAGGGGTCTCCAACAACAAACTGGCAGGGGTCTCCAGCAACACTCTGGCAGAGGTCTCCAGCAACACACTGGCAGGGGTCTCCAGCAACACACTAGCAGGGATCCCCAGCAACACACTGGCAGAGGTCTCCAACAACACAATGGCAGAGGTCTCCAGCAACACGCTGTCAGAGGTCTCCAGCAACACACTGGCAGTCGTCTCCAGCAACACACTGGCAGGGGTCTCCAGCAACACACTGGTAGGGGTCTCAAGCAAGACACTGGCAGAGGTCTGCAGCAACATACTGGCAGGGGTCTCCAGCAACACACTGGCAGAGGTCTCCAGTAAAACGCTGGCAGAGGTCTCCAGCAACACACTGGCAGGGGTCTCCAGCAACACACTGGCAGGGGTCTCCAGCAACACACTAGCAGGGATCTCCAGCAACACACTGGCAGAGGTCTCCAACAACACAATGGCAGAGGTCTCCAGCAACACGCTGGCAGAGGTATCCAGCAACACACTGGCAGTCGTCTCCAGCAACACACTGGCAGGGGTCTCCAGCAACACACTGGTAAGGGTCTCAAGCAAGACACTGGCAGAGGTCTGCAGCAACACACTGGCAGAGGTCTCCAGCAACACACTGGCAGGGGTCTCCAGCAACACACTGGCAGAGGTCTCCAGCAACACACTGGCCGAAGTCTCCAGCAACACACTTGCAGAGGTCTCCAGCAACACACTGGCAGAGGTCTCCAGCAACACACTGGCAGAGGTCTCCAGCAACACACTGGCCGAAGTCTCCAGCAACACACTGGCAGGGGTCTCCAGCAACACACTGTCAAGGGTCTCCAGCAACACACTGGCAGGGGTATCCAACAACACACTGGCAGAGGTCTCCTGCAACACGTTGGCAGAGGTCTCCAGCAACACACTGGCAGGGGTCTCCAGCAACGCACTGGCAGGGGTCTCCAGCAACACACTGGCAGGGGTCTCCAGCAACACACTGGCAGAGGTTTCCAGCAACATACTGGAAGAGGTCTTCAGCAAAACACTGGCAGGGGTCTCCAGCAACACGCTGGCAGGGGTCTCCAGCAACACACTGGTAGGGGTCTCAAGCAAGACACTGGCAGAGGTCTCCAGCAACACACTGGCAGAAGTCTCCAGCAACACACTGGCAGAGGTTTCCAGCAACACACTGGCAGAGGTCTCCAGCAACACACTGGCAGGGGTCTCCAACAACACACTGGCAGAGGTCTCCAGCAACATGCTGGCAAAGGTCTCCAGCAACACACTAGCAGGGGTCTCCAGCAACACACTGGCAGGGGTCTCCAGCAACACACTGGCAGGGGTCTCCAGCAACACACTGGCAGGGGTCACCAACAGCACACTGGCAAGGGACTCCAGCAACACACTGGCAGAGGTCTCCAACATCACAATGGCAGAGGTCTCCAACAACACAATGGCAGAGGTCTCCAGCAACACGCTGGCAGAGGTCTCCAGCAACACACTGGCAGAGGTCTACAGCAACACACTGGCAGGGGTCTCCAGCAACACACTGGCAGAGGTCTCCAGCAACACACTGGCCGAAGTCTCCAGCAACACACTGGCATGGGTCTCCAGCAAAACACTGGCAGGGGTTTCCAGCAACACACTGGCAGGGGTCTCCAGCAATACACTAGCAGCGGTCTCCAGCAACACGCTGGCAGGGGTCTCCAGCAACACACTGGCAGGGGTCTCCTGCAAAACACTGGCAGGGGTCTCCAGCAACACACTGGCAGGGGTCTCCAGCAATACACTAGCAGCGGTCTCCAGCAACATGCTGGCAGGGGTCTCCAGCAACAAGCTGGCAGAGGTCTCCAGCAAAACACTGGCAGAGGTCTCCAACAACACAATGGCAGAGGTCTCCAGCAACACGCTCGCAGGGGTCTCCAGTAAAACACTGGCAGGGGTCTCCAGCAACACACTGGCAGAGGTCTCCAGCAACACACTGGCAAAGGTCTCCAGCAACACACTGGCAGGGGTCTCCAGTAAAACACTGGCAGGGGTCTCCAGCAACACACTGGCAGAGGTCTCCAGCAACACACTGGCAAAGGTCTCCAGCAACACACTGGCAGGGGTCTCCAGCAACACACTAGCAGGGATCTCCAGCAACACACAGGCAGGGGTCTCCAACAACAAACTGGCAGGGGTCTCCAGCAACACACTGGCAGAGGTCTCCAGCAACACTCTGGCAGAGGTCTCCAGCATCACACTGGCAGGGGTCTCCAGCAACACACTGGCAGGGGTCTCCAGCAGCACACTGGCAGGGGTCTCAAACAACACACTGGCAGGGGTCTCCAGCAACACACTGGCAGAGGTCTTCAACAACACAATGACAGAGGTCTCCAGCAACACGCTGGCAGAGGTCTCCAGCAACACACTGGTAGGGGTCTCCAGCAACACACTGGCAGAGGTCTCCAGCAACACACTGACAGAGGTCTCTAGCAACACACTGGCCGGGGTCTCCAGCAACACACTGGCAGGGGTCTCCAGCAACACACTGGCTGGGGTCTCCAGCAGTACACTAGCAGAGGTCTCCAGCAACACACTGGCAGAGGTCTCCAGCAACACACTGGCAGAAGTCTCGAACAACACAATGGAAGAGGTCTCCACCATCACACTGGCAGGGGTCTCCAGCAACACGCTGGCAGAGGTTTCCAGCATCACACTGGCAGGGGTCTTCAGCAACAAGCTGGCAGGGGTCTCCAGCAACACACTGGCAGAGGTCTCCAGCAACTCACTGGCAGAGGTCTCCAGCAACACACTGGCAGACGTCTCCAGCAACACAGTGGCAGAGGTCTCCAGCAACACACTGGCAGAGGTCTCCAGCAACACACTGGGAGAGGTCTCCAGCAAAACGCTGGCAGTGGTCTCCAG
The DNA here is from genome assembly GCF_040958095.1 of Procambarus clarkii. Taxonomy (NCBI): domain Eukaryota; kingdom Metazoa; phylum Arthropoda; class Malacostraca; order Decapoda; family Cambaridae; genus Procambarus; species Procambarus clarkii. Next base: position 9,023,875 of record NC_091203.1, on the reverse strand, counting down.
CAACACACTGGCAGAAGTGTCCAGCAACACGCTGGCAGAGGTCTCCAGCAACACGCTGGCAGAGGTCTCCAGGAACACACTGGCAGAGGTCTCCAGCAACACACTGGCAGAGGTCTCCAGGAACACACTGGCAGAGGTCTCCAGCAACACACTGGCAGGGGTCTCCAGCAACACACTGGCAGAGGTCTCCAGCAACACACTGGCAGAGGTCTCCAACAACACACTGGCAGGGGTCTCCAGCAACACACTGGCAGAGGTCTCCAGCAACACGCTGGCAGAGGACTCCAGCAACACACTGGCAGGGGTCTCCAGCAACACACTTGCAAGGGACTCCAGCAACACACTGGCAGGGATCTCCAGCAACATACTGGCAGAGGTCTCCAGCAACACATTGGCAGAGGTCTCCTGCAACACACTGGCAGGGGTCTCCAGCAACACACTTGCAAGGGACTCCAGCAACACACTGGCAGGGGTCTCCAGCAACGCACTGGCAGGGGTCTCCAGCAACACACTGGCAGAGGTCTCCAGCAACACACTGGCAGAGGTCTCCAGCAACACACTTTCAGAGGTCTCCAGCAACACACTGGCAAAGGTCTCCAGCAACACACTGGCAGAGGTCTCCAGCAACACGCTGGCAGGGGTCTCCAGCAACACACTGGTAGGGGTCTCAAGCAAGACACTGGCAGAGGTCTCCAGCAACACACTGGCAGAAGTCTCCAGCAACACACTGGCAGAGGTTTCCAGCAACACACTGGCAGAGGTCTCCAGCAACACACTGGCAGGGGTCTCCAACAACACACTGGCAGAGGTCTCCAGCAACATGCTGGCAAAGGTCTCCAGCAACACACTAGCAGGGGTCTCCAGCAACACACTGGCAGGGGTCTCCAGCAACACACTGGCAGGGGTCTCTAGCAACACACTGGCAGGGGTCACCAACAGCACACTGGCAAGGGACTCCAGCAACACACTGGCAGAGGTCTCCAACAGCACAATGGCAGAGGTCTCCAACAACACAATGGCAGAGGTCTCCAGCAACACGCTTTCAGAGGTCTCCAGCAAAACACTGGCAGAGGTCTACAGCAACACACTGGCAGGGGTCTCCAGCAACACACTGGCAGAGGTCTCCAGCAACACACTGGCCGAAGTCTCCAGCAACACACTGGCATGGGTCTCCAGCAAAACACTGGCAGGGGTCTCCAACAACACACTGGCAGGGGTCTCCAGCAATACACTAGCAGCGGTCTCCAGCAACACGCTGGCAGGGGTCTCCAGCAACACACTGGCAGGATCTCCAGCAATACACTAGCAGCGGTCTCTAGTAAAACACTGGCAGGGGTCTCCAGGAACACACTGGCAGAGGTCTCCAGCAACACACTGGCAGAGGTCTCCAGCAACACTCTGGCAGAGGTCTCCAGCAACACACTGGCAGGGGTCTCCAGCAACACACTGGCAGGGGTCTCCAACAACAAACTGGCAGGGGTCTCCAGCAACACACTGGCAGAGGTCTCCAGCAACACTCTGGCAGAGGTCTCCAGCAACACACTGGCAGGGGTCTCCAGCAACACACTAGCAGGGATCCCCAGCAACACACTGGCAGAGGTCTCCAACAACACAATGGCAGAGGTCTCCAGCAACACGCTGGCAGAGGTCTCCAGCAACACACTGGCAGTCGTCTCCAGCAACACACTGGCAGGAGTCTCCAGCAACACACTGGTAGGGGTCTCAAGCAAGACACTGGCAGAGGTCTGCAGCCAACATACTGGCAGGGGTCTCCAGCAACACACTGGCAGAGGTCTCCAGTAAAACGCTGGCAGAGGTCTCCAGCAACACACTGGCAGGGGTCTCCAGCAACACACTGGCAGGGGTCTCCAGCAACACACTAGCAGGGATCTCCAGCAACACACTGGCAGAGGTCTCCAACAACACAATGGCAGAGGTCTCCAGCAACACGCTTGCAGAGGTCTCCAGCAACACACTGGCAGTCGTCTCCAGCAACACACTGGGAGGGGTCTCCAGCAACACACTGGTAAGGGTCTCAAGCAAGACACTGGCAGAGGTCTGCAGCAACACACTGGCAGAGGTCTCCAGCAACACACTGGCAGGGGTCTCCAGCAACACACTGGCAGAGGTCTCCAGCAACACACTGGCCGAAGTCTCCAGCAACACACTTGCAGAGGTCTCCAGCAACACACTGGCAGAGGTCTCCAGCAACACACTGGCAGAGGTCTCCAGCAACACACTGGCCGAAGTCTCCAGCAACACACTGGCAGGGGTCTCCAGCAACACACTGTCAAGGGTCTCCAGCAACACACTGGCAGGGGTATCCAACTACACACTGGCAGAGGTCTCCTGCAACACGTTGGCAGAGGTCTCCAGCAACACACTGGCAGGGGTCTCCAGCAACGCACTGGCAGGGGTCTCCAGCAACACACTGGCAGGGGTCTCCAGCAACACACTGGCAGGGGTCTCCAACAGCACACTGGCAGGGGACTTCAGCAACACACTGGCAGAGGTCTCCAGCAAAACGCTGGCAGGGGTCTCCAGTAACACACTGGTAGGGGTCTCAAGCAAGACACTGGCAGTGGTCTCCAGCAACACACTGGCAGAAATCTCCAGCAACACACTGGCAGAGGTTTCCAGCAACATACTGGAAGAGGTCTCCAGCAAAACACTGGCAGGGGTCTCCAGCAACACATTGGCAGGGGTCTCCAACAACACACTGGCAGAGGTCTCCAGCAACATGCTGGCAAAGGTCTCCAGCAACACACTAGCAGGGGTCTCCAGCAACACACTGGCAGGGGTCTCCAGCAACACACTGGCAGGGGTCTACAGCAACACACTGGCAGGGGTCACCAACAGCACACTGGCAGGGGACTCCAGCAACACACTGGCAGAGGTCTCCAACAACACAATGGCAGAGGTCTCCAACAACACAATGGCAGAGGGCTCCAGCAACACACTGGCAGAGGTCTCCAGCAACACACTGGCAGAGGTCTCCAGCAACACACTGGCAGGGGTCTCCAGCAACACACTGGCAGAGGTCTCCAGCAACACACTGGCCGAAGTCTCCAGCAACAAACTGGCAGAGGTCTCCTGCAACACACTGGCAGAGGTCTCCAGCAACACACTGGCAGAGGTCTCCAGCAACACACTGGCAGAAGTCTCCAGCAACACACTGGCAGAGGTCTCCAGCAACACGCTCGCAGGGGTCTCCAGTAAAACACTGGCAGGGGTCTCCAGCAACACACTGGCAGAGGTCTCCAGCAACACACTGGCAAAGGTCTCCAGCAACACACTGGCAGGGGTCTCCAGTAAAACACTGGCAGGGGTCTCCAGCAACACACTGGCAGAGGTCTCCAGCAACACACTGGCAAAGGTCTCCAGCAACACACTGGCAGGGGTCTCCAGCAACACACTAGCAGGGATCTCCAGCAACACACAGGCAGGGGTCTCCAACAACAAACTGGCAGGGGTCTCCAGCAACACACTGGCAGAGGTCTCCAGCAACACTCTGGCAGAGGTCTCCAGCATCACACTGGCAGGGGTCTCCAGCAACACACTGGCAGGGGTCTCCAGCAACACACTAGCAGGGGTCTCAAACAACACACTGGCAGGGGTCTCCAGCAACACACTGGCAGAGGTCTTCAACAACACAATGGCAGAGGTCTCCAGCAACACGCTGGCAGAGGTCTCCAGCAACACACTCTCAGGGGTCTCCAGCAACACACTGGCAGAGGTCTCCAACAACACAATGGCAGAGGTCTCCAGCAACACGCTAGCAGAGGTCTCCAGCAACACACTGGCAGAGGTCTCTAGCAACACACTGGCCAGGGTCTCCAGCAACACACTGGCAGGGGTCTCCATCAACACACTGGCTGGGGTCTCCAGCAGTACACTAGCAGAGGTCTCCAGCAACACACTGGCAGAGGTCTCCAGCAACACACTGGCAGAAGTCTCGAACAACACAATGGAAGAGGTCTCCACCATCACACTGGCAGGGGTCTCCAGCAACACGCTGGCAGAGGTTTCCAGCATCACACTGGCAGGGGTCTTCAGCAACAAGCTGGCAGGGGTCTCCAGCAACACACTGGCAGAGGTCTCCAGCAACACACTGGCAGAGGTCTCCAGCAACACACTGGCAGACGTCTCCAGCAACACAGTGGCAGAGGTCTCCAGCAACACACTGGCAGAGGTCTCCAGCAACACACTGGCAGAGGTCTCCAGCAAAACGCTGGCAGTGGTCTCCAGCAACACACTGGCAGAAGTGTCCAGCAACACGCTGGCAGAGGTCTCCAGCAACACGCTGGCAGAGGTCTCCAGGAACACACTGGCAGAGGTCTCCAGCAACACACTGGCAGAGGTCTCCAGGAACACACTGGCAGAGGTCTCCAGCAACACACTGGCAGGGGTCTCCAGCAACACACTGGCAGAGGTCTCCAGCAACACACTGGCAGAGGTCTCCAACAACACACTGGCAGAGGTCTCCAGCAACACACTGGCAGAGGTGTCCAGCAACACGCTGGCAGAGGACTCCAGCAACACACTGGCAGGGGTCTCCAGCAACACACTTGCAAGGGACTCCAGCAACACACTGGCAGGGATCTCCAGCAACATACTGGCAGAGGTCTCCAGCAACACATTGGCAGAGGTCTCCTGCAACACACTGGCAGGGGTCTCCAGCAACACACTTGCAAGGGACTCCAGCAACACACTGGCAGGGGTCTCCAGCAACGCACTGGCAGGGGTCTCTAGCAACACACTGGCAGAGGTCTCCAGCAACACACTGGCAGAGGTCTCCAGCAACACACTTTCAGAGGTCTCCAGCAACACACTGGCAAAGGTCTCCAGCAACACACTGGCAGAGGTCTCCAGCAACACGGTGGCAGGGGTCTCCAGCAACACACTGGTAGGGGTCTCAAGCAAGACACTGGCAGAGGTCTCCAGCAACACACTGGCAGAAGTCTCCAGCAACACACTGGCAGAGGTTTCCAGCAACACACTGGCAGAGGTCTCCAGCAACACACTGGCAGGGGTCTCCAACAACACACTGGCAGAGGTCTCCAGCAACATGCTGGCAAAGGTCTCCAGCAACACACTGGCAGGGGTCTCCAGCAACACACTGGCAGGGGTCTCCAGCAACACACTGGCAGGGGTCACCAACAGCACACTGGCAAGGGACTCCAGCAACACACTGGCAGAGGTCTCCAACAGCACAATGGCAGAGGTCTCCAACAACACAATGGCAGAGGTCTCCAGCAACACGCTGGCAGAGGTCTCCAGCAACACACTGGCAGAGGTCTACAGCAACACACTGGCAGGGGTCTCCAGCAACACACTGGCAGAGGTCTCCAGCAACACACTGGCCGAAGTCTCCAGCAACACACTGGCATGGGTCTCCAGCAAAACACTGGCAGGGGTCTCCAGCAACACACTGGCAGGGGTCTCCAGCAATACACTAGCAGCGGTCTCCAGCAACACGCTGGCAGGGGTCTCCAGCAACACACTGGCAGGATCTCCAGCAATACACTAGCAGCGGTCTCCAGTAAAACACTGGCAGGGGTCTCCAGGAACACACTGGCAGAGGTCTCCAGCAACACACTGGCAGAGGTCTCCAGCAACACTCTGGCAGAGGTCTCCAGCAACACACTGGCAGGGGTCTCCAGCAACACACTGGCAGGGGTCTCCAACAACAAACTGGCAGGGGTCTCCAGCAACACACTGGCAGAGGTCTCCAGCAACACTCTGGCAGAGGTCTCCAGCAACACACTGGCAGGGGTCTCCAGCAACACACTAGCAGGGATCCCCAGCAACACACTGGCAGAGGTCTCCAACAACACAATGGCAGAGGTCTCCAGCAACACGCTGGCAGAGGTCTCCAGCAACACACTGGCAGTCGTCTCCAGCAACACACTGGCAGGGGTCTCCAGCAACACACTGGTAGGGGTCTCAAGCAAGACACTGGCAGAGGTCTGCAGCAACATACTGGCAGGGGTCTCCAGCAACACACTGGCAGAGGTCTCCAGTAAAACGCTGGCAGAGGTCTCCAGCAACACACTGGCAGGGGTCTCCAGCAACACACTGGCAGGGGTCTCCAGCAACACACTAGCAGGGATCTCCAGCAACACACTGGCAGAGGTCTCCAACAACACAATGGCAGAGGTCTCCAGCAACACGCTGGCAGAGGTCTCCAGCAACACACTGGCAGTCGTCTCCAGCAACACACTGGCAGGGGTCTCCAGCAACACACTGGTAAGGGTCTCAAGCAAGACACTGGCAGAGGTCTGCAGCAACACACTGGCAGAGGTCTCCAGCAACACACTGGCAGGGGTCTCCAGCAACACACTGGCAGAGGTCTCCAGCAACACACTGGCCGAAGTCTCCAGCAACACACTTGCAGAGGTCTCCAGCAACACACTGGCAGAGGTCTCCAGCAACACACTGGCAGAGGTCTCCAGCAACACACTGGCCGAAGTCTGCAGCAACACACTGGCAGGGGTCTCCAGCAACACACTGTCAAGGGTCTCCAGCAACACACTGGCAGGGGTATCCAACAACACACTGGCAGAGGTCTCCTGCAACACGTTGGCAGAGGTCTCCAGCAACACACTGGCAGGGGTCTCCAGCAACGCACTGGCAGGGGTCTCCAGCAACACACTGGCAGGGGTCTCCAACAGCACACTGGCAGGGGACTCCAGCAACACACTGGCAGAGGTCTCCAGCAACACGCTGGCAGGGGTCTCCAGCAACACACTGGTAGGGGTCTCAAGCAAGACACTGGCAGAGGTCTCCAGCAACACACTGGCAGGGGTCACCAACAGCACACTGGCAAGGGACTCCAGCAACACACTGGCAGAGGTCTCCAACAGCACAATGGCAGAGGTCTCCAACAACACAATGGCAGAGGTCTCCAGCAACACGCTGGCAGAGGTCTCCAGCAACACACTGGCAGAGGTCTACAGCAACACACTGGCAGGGGTCTCCAGCAACACACTGGCAGAGGTCTCCAGCAACACACTGGCCGAAGTCTCCAGCAACACACTGGCATGGGTCTCCAGCAAAACACTGGCAGGGGTCTCCAGCAACACACTGGCAGGGGTCTCCAGCAATACACTAGCAGCGGTCTCCAGCAACACGCTGGCAGGGGTCTCCAGCAACACACTGGCAGGATCTCCAGCAATACACTAGCAGCGGTCTCCAGTAAAACACTGGCAGGGGTCTCCAGGAACACACTGGCAGAGGTCTCCAGCAACACACTGGCAGAGGTCTCCAGCAACACTCTGGCAGAGGTCTCCAGCAACACACTGGCAGGGGTCTCCAGCAACACACTGGCAGGGGTCTCCAACAACAAACTGGCAGGGGTCTCCAGCAACACACTGGCAGAGGTCTCCAGCAACACTCTGGCAGAGGTCTCCAGCAACACACTGGCAGGGGTCTCCAGCAACACACTAGCAGGGATCCCCAGCAACACACTGGCAGAGGTCTCCAACAACACAATGGCAGAGGTCTCCAGCAACACGCTGGCAGAGGTCTCCAGCAACACACTGGCAGTCGTCTCCAGCAACACACTGGCAGGGGTCTCCAGCAACACACTGGTAGGGGTCTCAAGCAAGACACTGGCAGAGGTCTGCAGCAACATACTGGCAGGGGTCTCCAGCAACACACTGGCAGAGGTCTCCAGTAAAACGCTGGCAGAGGTCTCCAGCAACACACTGGCAGGGGTCTCCAGCAACACACTGGCAGGGGTCTCCAGCAACACACTAGCAGGGATCTCCAGCAACACACTGGCAGAGGTCTCCAACAACACAATGGCAGAGGTCTCCAGCAACACGCTGGCAGAGGTCTCCAGCAACACACTGGCAGTCGTCTCCAGCAACACACTGGCAGGGGTCTCCAGCAACACACTGGTAAGGGTCTCAAGCAAGACACTGGCAGAGGTCTGCAGCAACACACTGGCAGAGGTCTCCAGCAACACACTGGCAGGGGTCTCCAGCAACACACTGGCAGAGGTCTCCAGCAACACACTGGCCGAAGTCTCCAGCAACACACTTGCAGAGGTCTCCAGCAACACACTGGCAGAGGTCTCCAGCAACACACTGGCAGAGGTCTCCAGCAACACACTGGCCGAAGTCTGCAGCAACACACTGGCAGGGGTCTCCAGCAACACACTGTCAAGGGTCTCCAGCAACACACTGGCAGGGGTATCCAACAACACACTGGCAGAGGTCTCCTGCAACACGTTGGCAGAGGTCTCCAGCAACACACTGGCAGGGGTCTCCAGCAACGCACTGGCAGGGGTCTCCAGCAACACACTGGCAGGGGTCTCCAACAGCACACTGGCAGGGGACTCCAGCAACACACTGGCAGAGGTCTCCAGCAACACGCTGGCAGGGGTCTCCAGCAACACACTGGTAGGGGTCTCAAGCAAGACACTGGCAGAGGTCTCCAGCAACACACTGGCAGAAATCTCCAGCAACACACTTGCAGAGGTTTCCAGCAACATACTGGAAGAGGTCTCCAGCAAAACATTGGCAGGGGTCTCCAGCAACACACTGGCAGGGGTCTCCAACAACACACTGGCAGAGGTCTCCAGCAACATGCTGGCAAAGGTCTCCAGCAACACACTAGCAGGGGTCTCCAGCAACACACTGGCAGGGGTCTCCAGCAACACACTGGCAGGGGTCTACAGCAACACACTGGCAGGGGTCACCAACAGCACACTGGCAGGGGACTCCAGCAACACACTGGCAGAGGTCTCCAACAACACAATGGCAGAGGTCTCCAACAACACAATGGCAGAGGTCTCCAGCAACACGCTGGCAGAGGTCTCCAGCAACACACTGGCAGAGGTCTCCAGCAACACACTGGCAGGGGTCTCCAGCAACACACTGGCAGAGGTCTCCAGCAACACACTGGCCGAAGTCTCCAGCAACAAACTGGCAGAGGTCTCCAGCAACACACTGGCAGAGGTCTCCAGCAACACACTGGCAGAGGTCTCCAGCAACACACTGGCAGAAGTCTCCAGCAACACACTGGCAGGGGTCTCCAGCAACACACTGGCAAGGGTCTCCAGCAACACAATGGCAGGGGTCTCCAACAACACACTGGCAGAGGTCTCCTGCAACACGTTGGCAGATGTCTCCAGCAACACACTGGCAGGGGTCTCCAGCAACACACTGGCAGGGGTCTCCAGCAACACACTGGCAGGGGTCTCCAGCAACACACTGGCAGGGGTCTCCAACAGCACACTGGCAGGGGACTCCAGCAACACACTGGCAGAGGTCTCCAACAACACACTGGCAGAGGTTTCCAACAACACAATGACAGAGGTCTCCAGCAACACGCTGGCAGAGGTCTCCAGCAACACACTGGCAGGGGTCTCCAACAACACAATGGCAGAGGTCTCCAGCAACACGCTGGCAGAGGTCTCCAGCAACACACTGGCCGAGATCTCCAGCAACACACTGGCAGAGGTCTCCAGCAACACACTGGCAGGGGTCTCCAGCAACACACTGGCAGAGGTCTCCAGCAAAACGCTGGCAGAGGTCTCCAGCAACACACTGGCAGGGGTCTCCAGCAACACACTGGCAGGGGTCTCCAGCAACACACTAGCAGGGATCTCCAGCAACACACTGGCAGAGGTCTCCAACAACACAATTGCAGAGGTTTCCAGCAACACGCTGGCAGAGGTCTCCAGCAACACACTGGCAGTCGTCTCCAGCAACACACTGGCATGGGTCTCCAGCAAAACACTGGCAGGGGTCTCCAGCAACACACTGGCAGGGGTCTCCAGCAATACACTAGCAGCGGTCTCCAGCAACACGCTAGCAGGGGTCTCCAGCAACACGCTGGCAGAGGTCTCCAGCAAAACACTGGCAGAGGTCTCCAACAACACAATGGCAGAGGTCTCCAGCAACACGCTGGCAGGGGTCTCCAGTAAAACACTGGCAGGGGTCTCCAGGAACACACTGGCAGAGGTCTCCAGCAACACACTGGCAGGGGTCTCCAGCAACACACTGGCAGGGGTCTCAAGCAACACACTGGCAGGGGTCTCCAGTAAAACACTGGCAGGGGTCTCCAGGAACACACTGGCAGAGGTCTCCAGCAACACACTGGCAGGGGTCTCCAGCAACACACTGGCAGGGGTCTCAAGCAACACACTGGCAGAGGTCTCCAGCAACAAACTGGCAGAGGTCTCCAGCAACACACTGGCAGAGGTCTCCAGCAACACACTGGTGTTCACTACCCTTGGCGTGGTATTCACTACCCTAAGCGTGGTTATCACTACCCTTGACGTTGTGTTCACTACCCTTGGCATGGTGTTCACTACCCTTGGCGTGGTGTTCACTACTCTTGACGTCATGTTCACTAACCATGGCGTGGTTTTCACTACCCTTGGCGTAGAGTTCACTAACCTTTGGCGTGGTGTTCACCACCCTTGGCGTGGTGTTCACTACCCTTGGCGTGGTGTTCACTTCCCATGGCATGGTGTTCACTACCCATGGCGTGGTGTTCACTTCCCTTGGCGTGGTGTTCACTACCATTGGCATGGTGTTCACTACCCATGGCGTGGTCTTCACTACTCTTAGCGTGGTGTTCATTACCATTGGCAAGGTGTTCACTACCCTTGGCATGGTGTTCACTACCCTTGGCGTGGTCTTCACGACCCCTGGCGTGGTGTTCACTACCCTTGGCGTGGTATTCACTGAACGTAGCGTGGTGTTCACTACCCCTGACATGGTTTTCACTACCCTTGGTGTAGTGCTCACAACGTTTGGCGTGGTGTTCACTACCCTTGGCGTAATGTTCACTACTTTTGGCGTGGTGTTCACTTCTCTTGGCGTGGTGTTCACTACCTATGACGTGGTGTTCACTACTCCTAGCTTGGTGTTCACTACTCCTAGCGTGGTGTTCACTACCCATGGCATTGTGTTCACTACCCATGGCGTCGTGTTCACTACCCTTGGCGAGGTGTTCACTACCATTGGCGTTATGGTCACTACCCTTGGCGTGGTGTTCAATACCTTTTGCTTGGTGTTCACTACCATTGGCTTGATGTGCACTTCCCTTGGCGTGATGTTCACTACCCTTGGCGTGGTCCTCACTACCCTTTGCGTGGTGTTCACTACCCCTGGCGTGGTGTTCACCACCCTTGGCGTGGCGTTCACTACCCTTAACGTCATGTTCACTACCCTTGGCGTGGTGTTCACTACCCATTGCATGGAGTTCCCTAACCTTGGCGTGGTGTTCATCACCCATGACGTGGTATTCACTACCCTTGGCGTGATGGTCACTTCCCATGGCATGGTGTTCAATACCAATTGCGTGTTGTTCATTACCCTTGGCGTGGTGTTCACTACCCTTGGCGTCATGTTCACTACCCTTAGCGCGGTGTTCACTACCCTTGGCATGATGTTCACAACCATTGCCAATGTGTTCACTACCCTTGGCATGGTGTTCACGACCCCTAGCGAGGTGTTCACTACCCTTGACGTGGTGTTCACTACCCTGGGCGTAGTGTTTACTGCCCTTGGCGTGGTGTTCACTACCTTTCGCATGGTATTCACTGAACGTGGCGTGGTGTTCACTGAATTTGGCGTGGTGTTCACTACCCTTGACATGGTTTTCACTTCCCTTGGTGTGGTGCTCACTACCCTTCGCGTGGAGTTCTCTACCCTTGGCGTAATGTTCACAACTCTTGGCATGGTGTTCACTTCCCTTGGTGTGGTGTTAACTACCTATGACGTGGTGTTCACTATTCTTAGCGTGGTGTTCACTACCCTTCGCGTTGTGTTCACTTCCATTGGCATGGTGTTCACTACCATTGGCATAGTGTCCACTTCCCTTGGCATGGTGTTCACTACCCTTAGCATGGTTTTAACTAACCTTGAAGTGGTGTTCACTACCCTTAGCGTGGTGTTCACTACCCTTTGTGTGGTGTTCACTATCCTTGGTGTGGTGTTCACTACCCTTGACGTGGTGTTCACTACCCTTGGTGTGGTGTTCATTACCCTAGGCGTGGTGTTCACTACCCCTGGCATGGTGTTCACTACCCTTGACGTGGTGTTCACTACCCTTCATGTGGTGTTCAGTACTCTTCGCGTGGTGTTCAGTACCCTTTGCGTGGTGTTCACTAAACATGGCGTGGTGTTCACTACCCTTGGCATGTTGTTCACTACCCTTGGCGTAGTGTTCCTTACCCTTAGCATGGTGTTCACTACCTATTGCATAGTGTTCACTACCCTTGGCGTGGTGTTCACTACCCTTTGCATGGTGTTCACTACCCTTGACGTTGTGTTCACTACCCTTGGCGTGGGGATGATTTCCCTTGGTGTGGTGTTCACTACCCTTGGCATGATGTTCACTTCCCTTTGCATGGTGTTCACTACCCTTGGCTTTTTATTTACTAACCTTGGCGTGGTGTTCATTTCTCTTGGCATGGTGTTCACTACCCTTCATTTGGTGTTCACTACACTTGGCGTGGTGTTCACTACCCCCGGCGAGGTGTTCACTACCCATAGCGTCATGTTCACTACCCTTGGCGTGGTGTTCACAACCCTTGACGTAGTATTCACTGAACGTGGCGTGGTGTTAACCGAACTTGGCGTGGTGTTCACTACCCTTGACATGGTTTTCATTATCCTTGATGTTGTGCTCACTACCTTTATCGTAGTGTTCACTACCCTTGGCGTAATGTTCACTACTCCTGGCGTGGTGTTCACTTCCCTTGGCTTGGTGTTCACTACCTATGACGTGGTGTTCACTACTCTTAGCGTGGTATTCACTGCCCTTGGCGTGGTTTTTACTACCCTTTGCGTGGTGTTCACTACCCTTGGCATGGTGTTCACTACCCATAACGTGGTGTTCACTACCCTTGACGTGGTGTTCACTACTTTTGGCATGGTGTTCACTACCCTTAGTGTGATGTTCACTACCCTTGGCGTGGTTGTTCACTACCCTTAGTGTGGTGATCACTAACCTAGGCGTTGTGTTTACTACCCTTGGCGTGTTGTTTGCTACCCTTGGCATGGTGTTCATTACCCTTGGCATGGTGTTCACTGCCCTTGGCGTGGTGATCACTACCCTTGCCATGGTGTTCACTACCCTTGACGTGGTGTTCACTACCCTTGGCATGGTGTTCACTACCCTTGACGTGGTGTTCACTACCCTTGGCGTGGGGTTCATTACCCTTGGCGTGGTGTTCACTACCCTTGGCATGGTGTTCACTTCCCTTTGCATGGTGTTCACTACCCTTGGCTTGGTATTAACTAACCTGGGCGTGGTGTTCCCTACCCTTGGCATGGTGTTCACTACCCTTCATTTGGTGTTCACTACCCTTGGCGTGGTGATCACTACCCCTGGCGAGGTGTTCACTACCCTTGGCATGGTGTTCACTACGCTTGGCTTAGTGTTCACATCCCTTGGCATGGTGTTCACTACCCTTAGCATTGTTTTCACTAACCTTGACGTGGTGTACACTACCCTTAGCGTGGTGTTCACTACCAATGGTATGGTGTTCACTACTCATAGCGTGGTGTTCACTACCCTTGGCGTGGTGTTCACTATCCTTGGCGTTATGTTCACTACCCTTGGCGTGGTATTCACTACTCATAGCGTGGTGTTCACTACCCTTGGCGTGGTGTTCACTATCCTTGGCGTTATATTCACTACCTTTGGCGTGATGTTCACTACCCTTGGCGTGGTCTTCACTACCCTAGGCGTGGTGTTCACTACCCCTGGAGTTGTGTTCACCACCCTTGCCGTGGTGTTCACTACCTTTGCTTTGGTGTTCACTACCATCGCATGGTGTTCTCTACCCTTGGCATGGTGTTCACTACCCTTGGCGAGGTGTTCACTATTCCCGGCGAGGTGTTCGCTACCCTTGGCATATTGTTTACTACCTTTGGCATAGTGTTCACTTCCCTTGGCATGGTGTTCACTACCCTTAGCATGGTTTTCAATAACCTTGACGTGGTGTTCACTACCCTTGGCGTGGTGTTCACTACCCATGGCATGGTGTTCACTACCCATGGCGTCATGTTCACTACCCTTGGCGTGGTGTTCACAACCCTTGACGTGGTATTCACTGAACGTGGCGTGGTGTTCACCGAACTTGGCGTGGTGTTCACTACCCTTGACATGGTTTTCATTATCCTTGGTGTGGTGCTCACTACCTTTAGCGTAGTGTTCACTACCCTTGGCGTAATGTTCACTACTCCTGGCGTGGTGTTCACTTCCCTTGGCTTTGTGTTCACTACCCATAACGTAGTGTTCACTACTCTTAGCGTGGTATTCACTACCCTTGGCGTGGTTTTTACTACCCTTGGCGTGGTGTTCACTACCCTTGGCATGGTGTTCACTACCCATGGCGTGGTGTTCACTAACCTTGACGTGGTGTTCACTACTCTTGGCGTGGTGTTCACTACCCTTAGTGTGGTGTTCACTACCCATGGCGTGGTGTTCACTACCCTTAGCGTTGTGATCACTAACCTAGGCGTTGTGTTCACTACCCTTGGCGTGTTGTTTGCTACCCTTGGCATGGTGTTCATTACCCTTGGCGTGGTGTTCACTACCCTTGGCGTGGTGTTCACTGCCCTTGGCATGGTGTTCACTACCCTTGACGTGGTGTTTACTACCCTTGGCGTGGGGTTCATTACCCTTGGCATGGTGTTCACTACCCTTGGCACGGTGTTCACTTCCCTTTGCATGGTGTTCACTACCCTTGGCTTGGTATTTACTAACCTTGGCGTGGTGTTCAATACCCTTGGCATGGTGTTCACTACCCTTCATTTGGTGTTCACTACCCTTGGCGTGGTGATCACTACCCCTGGCGAGGTGTTCACAACCCTTGGCATGGTGTTCACTACCCTTGGCATAGGGTTAATATCCCTTGGCATGGTGTTCACTACCCTTAGCATTCTTTTAACTAACCTTGACGTGGTGTACACTACCCTTGGCGTGGTGTTCACTACCAATGGTATCTTGAGGTTATCTTGAGATGATTTTGGGGCTTTTTAGTGTCCCCGCGGCCCGGTCCTCGACCAGGCCTCCACCCCCAGGAAACAGGCCGTGACAGCTGACTAACACCCAGGTACCTATTTTACTGCTAGGTAACAGGGGCATAGGGTGAAAGATACTCTGCCCATTGTTTCTCGCTGGCGCCTGGGATCGAACCCAGGACCACAGGATCACAAGTCCAGCGTGCTGTCCGCTCGGCCGACCGGCTCCCCCTGGAACACCATACCGTCCGACCGGTATGGTGTTCACTACTCATAACGTGGTGTTCTCTACCCTTGGCGTGGTGTTCACTATCCTTGGCGTTATGTTCACTACCCTTGGGGTGGTATTCACTACCTTTTGCTTGGTGATCAATACAATTGGCTTGATATTCACTACCTTTAGCTTGGTGATCAATACAATTGGCTTGATATTCACTACCCTTGGGGTGATGTTCACTACCCTTGGCGTGGTCTTCACTACTTTTGGCGTGGTCTTCACTACCCTAGGCGTGGTCTTCACTACCCGTGGCGTGGTGTTCACCACCCTTGACGTGGTGTTCACTACCTTTGGCTTAGTGTTCACTACCATCGCATGATGTTCTCTACCCTTGGCATGATGTTCACTACCCTTAGCGTGGTGTTCACTACCCCCCGCGAGGTGTTCACTACCCTTGGCATAGTGTTCACTACCTTTGGCATAGTGTTCACTACCCTTTGCATGGTTTTCACTAACATTTACGTGGTGTTCACTACTCTTAGCGTGGTGTTCACTGCCCATGGAATATTGTTCACTACTCATGGCGTCACGTTCACTACCCTTGGCGTGGTGTTCACTACCCTTGGCGTTATGTTCATTTCCCTTGGCGTGGTGTTCACTACCTTTGGCTTGGTGTTCAATACCATTAGCTTGATGTTCACTACCTTTGGAGTGATGTTCACTACCCTTGGCGTGGTCTTCACTACCTTTTGCGTGGTGTTCACTACCCCTGGCTTGGTGTTCATCACCCTTGGCTTGGTGTTCACTACCATTCGCATGGTGTTAACTACCATTGGCATGGTGTTCACTACCCTTGGCGTGGTGTTCACTACCCTTAACGTGGTGTTCACTACCCTTGACGTCATGTTCTTTACCCTTGGCATGGTGTTCACTACCCATGGCATTAAATTCACTAACCTTGGCGTGGTGTTCACCACCCTTGGCTTGGTGTTCACTACCAATGGCTTGGTGTTCACTACCATTGGCATGGTGTTCACTACTCGTGGCATGGTGTTCACTACCCTTAGCGTGGTGTTCACTACCTTTGGCGTGGTCTTCACTACCCTTAGCGTGGTGTTCACTACCATTGGCAAGGTGTTCACTACCCTTGGCATGGTGTTCACTACCCTTGGGGTGGTGTTCACGACCCCTGGCGTGGTGTTCACTACCCTTGATGTGGTGTTCACTTCCCTTGGCGTGGTGTTCACTACCCTTAGCGAGGTGTTCACTACCATTGTTAATGTGTTCACTACCCTTAGCATGGTGTTCACTACCCTTCGTGTGGTGTTCACTACCCTTGGCGTGGTGTTCACTACCCCTAACGTGGTGTTCACTACCCTTAGTGTGGTACTCACTACCCTTAGCGTGGTGTTCACTACCCTTAGCGTGGTGATCACTACCCTTTGCGTTGTGTTAACTACCCTTGGCGTGGTGTTCACTACCCTTTGCATGGTGTTCACTACCCTTGACGTGGTGTTCACTAAGCTTGGCGTGGGGATCATTACCCTTGGAGTGGTGTTCACTACCCTTGGCATGATGTTCACTTCCGTTTGCATGGTGTTCACTACCATTGGCTTGGTGTTTACTAACCTTGGCGTGGTGTTCATTACTCTTGGCATGGTGTTCACTACCCTTCATTTGGTGTTCACTACCCTTGGCGTGGTGTTCACTACCTCCGGCGAGGTGTTCACTGCCCTTGGCATAGTGTTCACTACCTTTGGCATAGTGTTCACTTCCCTTGGCATGGTGTTCACTACTCTTAGCATGGTTTTCACTAACCTTGACGTGGTGTTCACTACCCTTGGCGTGGTGTTCACTTCCCATGGCATGGTGTTCACTACCCATAGCGTCATGTTCACTACCCTTGGCGTGGTGTTCACAACCCTTGACGTGGTATTCACTGAACGTGGCGTGGTGTTCCCCGAACTTGGCGTGGTGTTCACTACCCTTGACATGGTTTTCATTATCCTTGGTGTGGTGCTCACTACCTTTAGCGCAGTGTTCACTACCCTTGGCGTAATATTCACTACTCTTGGCGTGGTGTTCACTTCCCTTGGCTTGGTGTTCACTACCCATGACGTGGTGTTCACTACTTCTAGCGTGGTATTCACTACCCTTGGCGTGATTTTCACTACCCTTGGCGTGGTGTTCACTACCCTTGGCATGGTGTTCACTACCCATGGCGTGGTGTTCACTACCCTTGAGGTGGTGTTCACTACTCTTGGCGTGGTGTTCACTACCCTTAGTATGGTGTTCACTACCCTTAGCGTGGTGATCACTAACCTAGGCGTTGTGTTCACTACCCTTGGCGTGTTGTTTGCTACCCTTGGCATGGTGTTCATTACCCTTGGCGTGGTGTTCACTACCCTTGGCGTAGTGTTCACTACCCTTGGCATGGTGTTCACTACCCTTGACGTGGTGTTCACTACCCTTGGCGTGGGGTTCATTACCCATTGCGTGGTGTTCACTAACCTTGGCTTGGTATTTACTAACCTTGGCGTGGTGTTCACTACCCTTGGCATGGTGTTCACTACCCTTCATTTGGTGTTCACTACCCTTGGCGTAGTGTTCACTACCCCTGGCGAGGTGTTCACTACCCCTGTCGAGGTGTTCAATACCCTTGGCATGGTGTTCACTACCCTTGGCATAGTGTTCACATCCCTTGGCATGGTGTTCACTACCCTTAGCATTATTTTCACTAACCTTGACGTGGTGTACACTACCCTTGGCGTGGTGTTCACTACTAATGGTATGGTGTTCACTACTCATAGCGTGGTGTTCACTACCCTTGGCGTGGTGTTCACTATCCTTTGCGTTATGTTCACTACCCTTGGCGTGGTATTCACTACCTTTGGCTTGGTGTTCAGTACAATTGGCTTGATATTCACTACCCCAGGCGTAATGTTCACTACCGTTGGCGTGGTCTTCACTACCCTAGGCGTGGTGTTCACTACCCCTTGTGTGGTGTTCACCACCCTTGGCGTGGTGTTCACTACCTTTGGCTTGGTGTTCACTACCATCGCATGGTGTTCTCTACCCTTGGCATGGTGTTCACTACCCTTGGCGTGGTGTTCACTACCCCCGGCGAGGTGTTCACTACCCTTGGCATAGTGTTCACTACCTTTGGCATAGTGTTCACTTCCCTTGGCATGGTGTTCACTATCCTTAGCATGGTTTTCACTAACCTTGACGTGGTGTTTACTGCCCTTGGCGTGGTGTTCACTATTAATGGTATTGTGTTCACTACCCATGGCGTCACGTTCACTACCCTTGGCGTGGTGTTCACTACCCTTGGCGTTATGTTCATTACCCTTGGCGTGGTGTTCACTACCTTTGGCTTGGTGTTCAATACCATTGGCTTGATGTTCACTACCTTCGGAGTGATATTCACTACCCTTGGCGTGGTCTTCACTTCCTTTTGCGTGGTGTTCACTACCCCTGGCGTGGTGTTCACCAACCTTGGCGTGGTGTTCACTAGCAATCACATGGTGTTAGGTGTTCACTACACTTGGCGTGGTGTTCACTACCCTTAACGTGGTGTTCACTACCCTTGACGTCATGTTCACCACCCTTGGCGTGGTGTTCACTACCCTTGGCGTGGTGTTCGCTTCCCATGGCGTGGTGTACACTACCAATGGTGTGCTGTTTACTAGACTTTGCGTGGTGTTCACTACCCTTGGCGTCATGCTCATTACCCTTGGCGTGGTGTTTACTACCCTTGGCTTGGTGTTCACTACGAATGGCTTGGTGTTCACTACCATTGGCGTGGTGTTCACTACCCGTGGCATGGTGTTCACTACCCTTAGCGTGGTGTTCACTAACCTTAGCGTGGTCATCACTACCCTTGGTGTGGTTTTCACTACCCTTAGCGTGGTGTTCACTACCATTGGCAAGGTGTTCACTACCCTTGGCATAGTGTTCACTACCTTTGGGGTGGTGTTCACGACCCCTGGCGTGGTGTTCACTACCCTTGATGTGGTGTTCACTACCCTTGGCGTGGTGTTCACTACCCTTGGCGTGGTATTCACTGAACGTGGCGTGGTGTTCACTGAACTTGGCGTGGTGTTCACTCTCCTTCACATGGATTTCACTACCCTTGGTGTGGTGCTCACTACCCTTGGCGTGGTGTTCACTACCCTTGGGGTAATGTTCACTACTCTTGGCGTGGTGTTCACTTCCCTTGGTGTGGTGTTCACTATCCATGACGTGGTGTTCACTACTCTTAGCGTAGTCTTCACTACCCTTCGTGTGGTGTTCACTACCCTTGGCGTGGTGTTCACTACCCTTTGCATGGTGTTCACTACCCTTGACGTGGTGTTCACTACCCTTAGCGTGGGGTTCATTACCCTTGGCGTTGTGTTCACTACCCTTGGCATGGAGTTCATTTCCCTTTGCATGGTGTTCACTACCCTTGGCGTGGAGTTCACTACCCTTGGCATGGTGTTCACTACCTTTGGCATGGTGTTCACTACCCTTGGCATAGTGTTCACTTCCCTTGGCATGGTGTTCACTACCCTTAGCATGGTTTTCACTAACCTTGACGTGGTGTTCACTACCCTTAGTGTGGTGTTAACTACCCTTGACGTGGTGTTCAATATCCTTAGTGTGGTGTTCATTACCCTTGACGTGGTGTTCACTACCCTTGGCATGGTGTTCACTCCCCTTGACGCGGTGTTCACTACCCTTTATGTGGTGTTCAGTACCCTTCGCGTGGTGTTCAGTACCCTTAGCGTGGTGTTCACTACCCATGGCGTAGTGTTCACTACCTTTGGCATGTTGTTAACTACCCTTGGCGTAGTGTTCCCTACCCTTAGCATGGTGTTGACTACCCATCGCGTAGTGTTCACTACCCTTGGCGTGGTGTTCACTACCTTTGACGTGGTATTCACTGAACGTGGCGTGGTGTTCACTGAACGTGACGTGGTGTTCACTACCCTTGACATGATTTTCATTATCCTTGGTGTGGTGCTCACTACCTTTAGCGTAGTGTTCACTACCCTTGGCGTAATGTTCACTACTCTTGGCGTGGTGTTCACTTCCCTTGGCTTGGTGTTCACTACCCATGACGTGGTGTTCACTACCCATGACGTGGTGTTCACTACCCATGACGTGGTGTTCACTACTCTTAACGTGGTAGTCACTACCCTTGGCGTGGTTTTCACTACCCTTGGCGTGGTGATCACTAACCTAGGCGTTGTGTTCATTACCCTTGGCGTAATGTTCACTACCCTTAGCATGGTGTTCACTACCCATAGCGTGGTGTTCACTACCCTTGACGTGGTGTTCACTACTCTTGGCGTGGTGTTCACTACCCTTAGTGTGGTGTTCACTACCCTTGGCGTAGTGTTCACTACCCTTAGCGTGTTGATCACTAACCTAGGCGTTGTGTTCACTACCCTTGGCGTGTTGTTTGCTACCCTTGGCATGGTGTTCATTACCCTTGGCGTGGTGTTCACTACCCTTCATTTAGTGTTCACTACCCATGGCGTGGTGTTCACTACCATTGGCGTGGGATTCATTACCCTTGGCGTGGTGTTCACTACTCTTGGCATGGTGTTCACTTCCCTTTGCATGGTGTTCAGTACCCTTGACATGGTGTTCACTACCCTTCATTTAGTGTTCACTACCCTTGGCGTGGTGTTCACTACCTCTGGCGAGGTGTTCACTACCCTTGGCATGGTGTTCACTACTCTTGGCATAGTGTTCACATCCCTTGGCATAGTGTTCACTACTCTTAGCATTGTTTTCACTAACCTTGACGTTGTGTACACTACCCTTGGCGTGGTGTTCACTACTAATGGTATGGTGTTCACTACTCATAGCGTGGTGTTCACTACCCTTGTCGTGGTGTTCACTATCCATGGCGTTATGTTCACTACCCTTGGCGTGTTGTTTGTTACCCTTGGCATGGTGTTCATTACCCTTGGCGTGGTGTTCACTACCCTTAGCGTGGTGTTCACTAACCTTGGCGTGGTGTTCACTACCCTTGATGTGGTGTTCACTACCCTTGGCGTGGTGTTCACTACCCTTTTCGTGGTATTCACTGAACGTGGCGTGGTGTTCACTGAACGTGGCGTGGTGTTCACTGAACTTGGCGTGGTGTTCACTCTCCTTCACATTGATTTCACTACCCTTGCTCACTACCCTTGGCGTGGTGTTCACTACGCTTGGGTAATGTTCACTACTTTTGGCGTGGTGTTCACTTCCCTTGGTGTGGTGTTCACTATCCATGACGTGGTGTTCACTACTCTTAGCGTAGTCTTCACTACCCTTCGTGTGGTGTTCACTACCCTTGGCGTGGTGTTCACTACATTTTGCATGGTGTTCACTACCCTTGACGTGGTGTTCACTACCCTTAGCGTGTGGTTCATTACCCTTGGCGTTGTGTTCACTACCCATGGCATGGTGTTCATTTCCCTTTGCATGGTGTTCACTACCCTTGGCATAGTGTTCACTTCCCTTGGCATGGTGTTCACTACCCTTAGCATGGTTTTCACTAACCTTGATGTGGTGTTCACTACCCTTAGCGTGGTGTTCACTCTCCTTTGTGTGGTGTTCACTACCCTTAGTGTGGTGTTCACTACCCTTGACGTGGTGTTCACTACCCTTAGTGTGGTGTTCATTACCCTTGGCGTGGTGTTCACTACCCTTGGCATGGTGCTCACTCCCCTTGTCGTGGTGTTCACTACCCTTTATGTGGTGTTCAGTACCCTTCGCGTGGTGTTCAGTACCCTTCGCGTGGTGTTCAGTACCCTTAGCGTGGTGTTCACTACCCATGGCGTAGTGTTCACTACCTTTGGCATGTTGTTAACTACCCTTGGCGTAGTGTTCCCTACCCTTAGCTTGGTGTTGACTACCCATCGCGTAGTGTTCACTACCCTTGGCGTGGTGTTCAATACCCTTGACTTGGAATTCACTGAACGTGGCGTGGTGTTCACTGAACTTGGCGTGGTGTTCACTACCCTTGACATGATTTTCATTATACTTGGTGTGGTGCTGACTACCTTTAGCGTAGTGTTCACTACCCTTGGCGTAATGTTCACTACTCTTGGCGTGGTGTTAACTTCCCTTGGCATGGTGTTCACTACCCATGACGTGGTGTTCACTACCCATGACGTGGTGTCCACTACCCATGACGTGGTGTTCACTACTCTTAGCGTGGTATTCACTACCCTTGGCTTGGTTTTCACTACCCTTGGCGTGGTGATCACTAACCTAGGCGTTGTGTTCATTACCCCTTGGCGTAATGTTCACTACCCTTGGCATTGTGTTCACTACCCATAGCGTGGTGTTCACTACCCTTGACGTGGTGTTCACTACTCTTGGCGTGGTGTTCACTACCCTTAGTGTGGTGTTCACTACCCTTGGCGTAGTGTTCACTACCCTTAGCGTGTTGATCACTAACCTAGGCTTTGTGTTCACTACCCTTGGCGTGTTGTTTGCTACCCTTGGCATGGTGTTCATTACCCTTGGCGTGCTGTTCACTACCCTTAGCGTGGTGTTCACTACCCTTGGCATGGTGTTCACTACCCTTGACGTGGTGTTCACTACCCTTGGCGTGGGGTTCATTACCCTTGGCGTGGTGTTCACTACCCTTCGCATGGTGTTCACTTTCCTTTGCATGGTGTTCACTACATCTGGCGAGGTGTTCACTACCCTTGGCATAGTGTTCACTACTCTTGGCATAGTGTTCACATCCCTTGGCATGGTGTTCACTACCCTTAGCATTGTTTTCACTAACCTTGACGTGGTGTACAATACCCTTGGCGTGGTGTTCACTGCCAATGGTATGGTGTTCATTACTCATAGCGTGGTGTTCACTACCCTTGGCATGGTGTTCACTACCCTTGACGTGGTGTTCAGTACCCTTGGCGTGGGGTTCATTACTTTTAGCGTGGTGTTCACTACCCTTGGCATGGTGTTCACTTCCCTTTGCATGGAGTTCAGTACTCTTGGCATGGTGTTCACTACCATTCATTTAGTGTTCACTACCCTTGGCGTGGTGTTCACTACCTCTTGCGAGGTGTTCACTACCCATGGCATGGTGTTCACTACTCTTGGCATAGTGTTCACATCCCTTGGCATGGTGTTCACTACCCTTAGCATTGTTTTCACTAACCTTAACGTGGTGTACACTACCCTTGGCGTGGTGTTCACTACCAACGGTATGGTGTTCACTACTCATAGCGTGGTGTTCACTACCCTTGGCGTGGTGTTCACTACCCCTGGCGTGGTCTTCACTACCCTTGGCGTGGTGTTCACTACCCTAGGCGTGGTGTTCACTACCCCTGGCGTGGTGTTAACTATGCTTAACGTGGTGTTCACTACCCTTGACGTCATGTTCACTACCCTTCGCGTGATGTTCACTTCCCATGGCATTGTGTTCACTACCAATGGCCTGGTGTTCACTACCCTTGGCGTGGTGTTCACTACCCTTCTCTTGGTGTTCACTACCCTTGGCTTGGTGTTCACTACCATTGGCATGGTGTTCACTACCCTTAGCGTGGTGTTCGCTACCCTTGGCGTGGTGTTCACTACCCTTGGCGTGGTCTTCACTACCCTTGGCATGGTGTTCACTTACATTGGCAAGGTGTTCACTACCCTTTGCATGGTGTTCACTACCCTTGGGGTGGTGTTCACGACCCCTGGCGTGGTGTTCACTACTCTTGACGTGATGTTTACTACCCTGGACGTGGTGTTCACTACCCTTGGCTTGGTGTTCACTACCCTTGGCGTGGTATTCACTGAACGTGGCGTGGTGTTCACTGAACTTTGCGTGGTGTTCACTAACCTTGACATGGTTTTCACTTCCCTTGGTGTGGCGCTCACTACCCTTTGCGAGGTGTTCACTACCCTTTACATAATGTTCACTACTCTTAGCGTGGTGTTCACTTCCCTTTGTGTGGTGTTCAATATTCTTAGCGTTGTGTTCACTACCCTTCGTGTATTGTTCACTACCCTTGGCGTGGTGTTCACTACCCCTAACGTGGTGTTCACTACCCTTAGTGTGGTGTTCACTACCCTTGGCGTGGTGTTAACTACCCTTAGCGTGGTTATCACTACCCTTGGCGTTGTGTTCACTACCCTTGGCGTGGTGATCATAACCAATAGTATGGTGTTCACTACCCTTGGCATAATGTTCACATCCCTTGGCTTGGTGTTCACTACCCTTAGCACGGTTTTCACTAACCTTGACGTGGTGTTCACTACCCTTGGCGTGGTGTTCACTACCAATAGTATGGTGTTCACTACCAATAGTATGGTGTTCACTACCCATTACGTGGTGTTCACTACCCTTGGCGTGGTGTTCACTATCCTTGGCGTTATGTTCACTACCCTTGACGTGGTGTTCACTACCTTTGAATTGGTGTTCAATACAATTGGCTTGATATTCAGTACCATTGTCGTGATATTCATTACCCTTGGCGTGGTCTTCACTACCTTTGGCGTGGTGTTCACTACGCCAGGCGCGGTGTTCACCACTCTTGGCGTGGTGTTCACTACCTTTGGCTTGGTGTTCACCACTATTCGCATGGTGTTCACTACCAATGGTCTGTTGTTCACTACCCTTGGCGTGGTGTTCACTACCCTTGGCGTCATGTTGACTACCCTTAGCTTGGTGTTCACTACCCTTGGCTTGGTGTTCACTACCCTTGGCTTGGTGTTCACTACCATTAGCATGGTGTTCACTACCCTTGGCATGGTGTTCACTAATCTTAGCTTGATGTTCACTACCCTTGGCGTGGTGTTCACTACCCTTGGCGTGGTCTTCACTACTGTTGGCATGGTGTTCACTACCATTGGCAAGGTGTTCACTACCATTGGCATGGTGTTCACTACCCTTGGGGTGGTGTTCACGACCCCTGGCGTGGTGTTCACTACTCTTGACGTGGTGTTTACTACCCTGGGCGTGGTGTTCACTACCCTTGGCGTGGTGCTCACTATCCTTGGCGTGGTATTCACTGAACGTGGCGTGGTGTTCACTGAACTTGGCGTGGTGTTCACTACCCTTGATATGGTTTTCACTTCCCTTGGTGTGGCGCTCACTACCCTTTGCGTAATGTTCACTACCCATTATGTTATGTTCACTACTCTTGGCGTGGTGTTCACTTCCCTTTGTGTGGTGTTCACAACTCCTAGCGTGGTGTTCACTACACTTCGTGTAATGTTCACTACCCTTCGCGTGGTGTTCACTACCCCTAACATGGTGTTCACTACCCTTAGTGTGGTGTTCACTACCCTTGGCGTTATGTTCACTACCCTTAGCGTGGTGATCACTACTCTTAGCGTTGTGTTCACTACCATTGGCGTGGTGTTCACTACCCTTGACGTGGTGTTCACTACCCTTTGCATGGTGTTCATTACCTTTGACGTGGTGTTCACTACCCTTGACGTGGTGTTCACTACCCTTGACGTGGTGTTCACTACCCTTGGCGTTGGGTTCATTACCCTTTGCGTGGTGTTCACTACGCTTAGCATGGTGTTCATTTCCCTTTGCATGGTGTTCACTTTCCTTGGCGTGTTGTTCACTACCCTTGGCATGGTGTTCACTTCCCTTGACGTGGTGTTCACTACCTGTGGTGTGGGGTTCAGTACCCTTCGCGTGGTGTTCACTATCCTTAGCGTGGTGTTCACTAATAATGGCGTAGTGTTCACTACCCTTGGCGTGGTGTTCCCTTCCCTTAGCATAGTGTTCACTACCCATGGCGTAGTGTTCATTACCCATGGCGTGGTGTTCACTACCCTTGACGTGGTGTTCACTACACCTGACATGTTGCTCACTACCCTTGACGTGGTGTTCACTACCCTTTGTGTGGTGCTCACTCCCCTTGGCGTGGTGTTCACTACCCTTAGCGTTGTGTTCACTACCCTTGGCGGCATATTGACTACCCTTGGCGTGGTGTTCACTACCCTTAGCTTGGTGTTCACTTCCCTTGGCTTGGCGTTCACTACCCTTGGGATGGAGTTCACTATCCTTAGCGTGGTGTTCACTACCCTTGGCGTGGTCTTCACTACCCTTGACGTGGTCTTCACTACCCTTGGCGTGGTGTTCAATACCCTTGGCATGGTGTTCACTACCCTTCGGGTGGTGTTCACGACCCCTGACGTGGTGTTCACTAATCTTGACGTGGTGTTTACTACCCTGAGCGTGTTGTTCACTACCCTTGGCGTGGTGTTCACTACCCTTGGCTTGGTATTCACTGAACGTGGCGTGGTGTTCACTAGCCATGGCATGGTGTTCACTACCCATGGCGTGGTGTTCACTACCCTTTGCATGGTGTTCACTACCTTTGGCTTGGTGTTCAATAATATTGGCTTGATATTCACTACCCTTGGCGTGGTGTTCATTACCCTTGGCGTAATGTTCACTACTCTTGAAGTGGTGTTCACTTCCCATTGTGTGGTGTTCACTACTCTTAGCGTGGTGTTCACTACCCTTCGTGTTTTGTTCGCTACCCTTGGCGTGGTGTTCACTACCCCAAGCGTGGTGTTCACTACCATTGGCATGTTGTTCACTACCCTTGGCAAGGTGTTCCCTACCCTTAGCATGGGGTTCACTACCCATTGCGTAGTGTTCACTCCCCTTGGCGTGTTGTTCACTACCCTTGACGTGGTGTTCACTACCCCTGACATGGTATTCACTACCCTAGACGTGGTGTTCACTACCCTTTGTGTGGTGTTCACTCCCCTTGGCGTGGTGTTCGCTACCCTTGGCGTTGTGTTCACTACCCTCTGCGTGATGTTCACTACACTTGGCGTGGTGTTCACTACCCTTAACGTGGTGTTCACTACCCTTGACGACGTGTTCACTACCCTTGGCGTGGTGTTCACTACCCTTGGCGTGGAGTTCATTAACCTTTGCGTGGTGTTCACCACCCTTAGCGTGGTGTTCACTACCCTTGGCGTGGTGTTCACTACCCATGACATGGTGTTCACTACCCATAGCGTGGTGTTCACTACTCTTGGCGTGGTGTTCACTACCCTTGGCGTTAAGTTCACTACCCTTGGCGTGGTGTTCATTACCTTTAACTTGGTGTTCACTACCATTGGCTTGATGTTTACTACCTTTGGCGTGATGTTCACTATCCTTGGCGTGGTCTTCACTACCCTTTGCGTGGTGTTCATTACCATTCGCATGGTATTCACTACCTTTGGCATGGTGTTCACTACCCTTGACGTGGTGTTCACTACCCTTAGCGCGGTGTTCACTACCCTTGGCATGATGTTCACAACCATTGCCAATGTGTTCACTACCCTTGGCATGGTGTTCACGACCCCTAGCAAGGTGTTCACTACCCTTGACGTGGTGTTCACTACCCTGGGCGTGGTGTTTACTGCCCTTGGCGTGGTGTTCACTACCTTTCGCATGGTATTCACTGAACGTGGCGTGGTGTTCACTGAATTTGGCGTGGTGTTCACTACCCTTGACATGGTTTTCACTTCCCTTGGTGTGGTGCTCACTACCCTTCGCGTGGAGTTCTCTACCCTTGGCGTAATGTTCACAACTCTTGGCATGGTGTTCACTTCCCTTGGTGTGGTGTTAACTACCTATGACGTGGTGTTCACTATTCTTAGCGTGGTGTTCACTACCCTTCGCGTGGTGTTCACTTCCATTGGCATGGTGTTCACTACCATTGGCATAGTGTCCACTTCCCTTGGCATGGTGTTCACTACCCTTAGCATGGTTTTAACTAACCTTGAAGTGGTGTTCACTACCCTTAGCGTGGTGTTCACTACCCTTTGTGTGGTGTTCACTATCCTTGGTGTGGTGTTCACTACCCTTGACGTGGTGTTCACTACCCTTGGTGTGGTGTTCATTACCTTAGGCGTGGTGTTCACTACCCCTGGCATGGTGTTCACTACCCTTGACGTGGTGTTCACTACCCTTCATGTGGTGTTCAGTACTCTTCGCGTGGTGTTCAGTACCCTTTGCGTGGTGTTCACTAAACATGGCGTGGTGTTCACTACCCTTGGCATGTTGTTCACTACACTTGGCGTAGTGTTCCTTACCCTTAGCATGGTGTTCACTACCTATTGCGTAGTGTTCACTACCCTTGGCGTGGTGTTCACTCCCCTTAACGTGGTATTCACTGAACGTGGCGTGGTGTTCACTGAACTTCGCGTGGTGTTCACTACCCTTGACATGGTTTTCACTACCCTTGGTGTGGTGCTCACTACCTTTGGCGTAGTGTTCACTACTCTTTGCGTGGTGTTTAGTTCCCTTGGCGTGGTGTTCACTACCCATGACGTGGTGTTACCTACTCTTAGCGTGGTGTTCACTACCCTTGGTGTGGTTTTCGCTACTTTTGGCGTGGTGTGCACTACCCTTGGCATGGTGTTCACTACCCATGGCGTGGTGTTCACTACCCGTGGCGTGGTGTTCACGACTCTTGGCGTGGTGTTCACTACCCTTAGTGTGGTGCTCACTACCCTTAGCGTGGTGATCACTAACGTAGGCGTTGTGTTCACTACGCTTGGCGTGTTGTTCGCTACCCTTGGCATGGTGTTCATTACCCTTGGCGTGGTGTTCACTTCCCTTTTTGTGGTGTTCACTACCCATGACGTGGTGTTCACTACCCATGACGTGGTGTTCACTACTCCTAGCAGTGGTGTTCACTACCCTACGTGTGGTGTTCACTACCCTTGGCGTGGTTTTCACTACCCCTAACGTGGTGTTCACTACCCTTAGTGTGGTGCTCACTACCCTTAGCGTGGTGTTCACTACCCTTAGCGTGGTGATCACACCCTTGGCGTTGTGTAAACTTCCCTTGGCGTGGTGTTCACTACCCTTTGCATGGTGTTCACTACCCTTGACGTTGTGTTCACTACCCTTGGCGTGGGGATGATTTCCCTTGGTGTGGTGTTCACTACCCTTGGCATGATGTTCACTTCCCTTTGCATGGTGTTCACTACCCTTGGCTTTTTATTTACTAACCTTGGCGTGGTGTTCATTTCTCTTGGCATGGTGTTCACTACCCTTCATTTGGTGTTCACTACACTTGGCGTGGTGTTCACTACCCCCGGCGGAGTGTTCACTACCCTTGGCATAGTGTTCACTACCTTTGGCATAGTGTTCACTTCCCTTGGCATGCTGTTCACTACCCTTAGCATGGTTTTAACTACCCATGGCATGGTGTTCACTACCCATAGCGTCATGTTCACTACCCTTGGCGTGGTGTTCACAACCCTTGACGTAGTATTCACTGAACGTAGCGTGGTGTTAACCGAACTTGGCGTGGTGTTCACTACCCTTGACATGGTTTTCATTATCCTTGATGTTGTGCTCACTACCTTTATCGTAGTGTTCACTACCCTTGGCGTAATGTTCACTACTCCTGGCGTGGTGTTCACTTCCCTTGGCTTGGTGTTCACTACCTATGACGTGGTGTTCACTACTCTTAGCGTGGTATTCACTACCCTTGGCGTGGTTTTTACTACCCTTGGCGTGGTGTTCACTACCCTTGGCATGGTGTTCACTACCCATAACGTGGTGTTCACTACCCTTGACGTGGTGTTCACTACTTTTGGCATGGTGTTCACTACCCTTAGTGTGATGTTCACTACCCTTGGCGTGGTTGTTCACTACCCTTAGTGTGGTGATCACTAACCTAGGCGTTGTGTTTACTACCCTTGGCGTGTTGTTTGCTACCCTTGGCATGGTGTTCATTACCCTTGGCATGGTGTTCACTGCCCTTGGCGTGGTGTTCACTACCCTTGGCATGGTGTTCACTACCCTTGACGTGGTGTTCACTACCCTTGGCATGGTGTTCACTACCCTTGACGTGGTGTTCACTACGCTTGGCGTGGGGTTCATTACCCTTGGCGTGGTGTTCACTACCCTTGGCATGGTGTTCACTTCCCTTTGCATGGTGTTCACTACCCTTGGCTTGGTATTAACTAACCTGGGCGTGGTGTTCCCTACCCTTGGCATGGTGTTCACTACCCTTCATTTGGTGTTCACTACCCTTGGCGTGGTGATCACTACCCCTGGCGAGGTGTTCACTACCCTTGGCATGGTGTTCACTACCCTTGGCTTAGTGTTCACATCCCTTGGCATGGTGTTCACTACCCTTAGCATTGTTTTCACTAACCTTGACGTGGTGTACACTACCCTTAGCGTGGTGTTCACTACCAATGGTATGGTGTTCACTACTCATAGCGTGGTGTTCACTACCCTTGGCGTGGTGTTCACTATCCTTGGCGTTATGTTCACTACCCTTGGCGTGGTATTCACTACTCATAGCGTGGTGTTCACTACCCTTGGCGTGGTGTTCACTATCCTTGGCGTTATATTCACTACCTTTGGCGTGATGTTCACTACCCTTGGCGTGGTCTTCACTACCCTAGGCGTGGTGTTCACTACCCCTGGAGTTGTGTTCACCACCCTTGCCGTGGTGTTCACTACCTTTGCTTTGGTGTTCACTACCATCGCATGGTGTTCTCTACCCTTGGCATGGTGTTCACTACCCTTGGCGAGGTGTTCACTATTCCCGGCGAGGTGTTCGCTACCCTTGGCATATTGTTCACTACCTTTGGCATAGTGTTCACTTCCCTTGGCATTGTGTTCACTACCCTTAGCATGGTTTTCAATAACCTTGACGTGGTGTTCACTACCCTTGGCGTGGTGTTCACTACCCATGGCATGGTGTTCACTACCCATGGCGTCATGTTCACTACCCTTGGCGTGGTGTTCACAACCCTTGACGTGGTATTCACTGAACGTGGCGTGGTGTTCACCGAACTTGGCGTGGTGTTCACTACCCTTGACATGGTTTTCATTATCCTTGGTGTGGTGCTCACTACCTTTAGCGTAGTGTTCACTACCCTTGGCGTAATGTTCACTACTCCTGGCGTGGTGTTCACTTCCCTTGGCTTTGTGTTCACTACCCATAACGTAGTGTTCACTACTCTTAGCGTGGTATTCACTACCCTTGGCGTGGTTTTTACTACCCTTGGCGTGGTGTTCACTACCCTTGGCATGGTGTTCACTACCCATGGCGTGGTGTTCACTAACCTTGACGTGGTGTTCACTACTCTTGGCGTGGTGTTCACTACCCTTAGTGTGGTGTTCACTACCCATGGCGTGGTGTTCACTACCCTTAGCGTTGTGATCACTAACCTAGGCGTTGTGTTCACTACCCTTGGCGTGTTGTTTGCTACCCTTGGCATGGTGTTCATTACCCTTGGCGTGGTGTTCACTACCCTTGGCGTGGTGTTCACTACCCTTGGCATGGTGTTCACTACCCTTGACGTGGTGTTTACTACCCTTGGCGTGGGGTTCATTACCCTTGGCATGGTGTTCACTACCCTTGGCACGGTGTTCACTTCCCTTTGCATGGTGTTCACTACCCTTGGCTTGGTATTTACTAACCTTGGCGTGGTGTTCAATACCCTTGGCATGGTGTTCACTACCCTTCATTTGGTGTTCACTACCCTTGGCGTGGTGATCACTACCCCTGGCGAGGTGTTCACAACCCTTGGCATGGTGTTCACTACCCTTGGCATAGGGTTAATATCCCTTGGCATGGTGTTCACTACCCTTAGCATTCTTTTAACTAACCTTGACGTGGTGTACACTACCCTTGGCGTGGTGTTCACTACCAATGGTATCTTGAGGTTATCTTGAGATGATTTTGGGGCTTTTTAGTGTCCCCGCGGCCCGGTCCTCGACCAGGCCTCCACCCCCAGGAAACAGGCCGTGACAGCTG
This sequence comes from Procambarus clarkii, assembly GCF_040958095.1. NCBI lineage: Eukaryota > Metazoa > Arthropoda > Malacostraca > Decapoda > Cambaridae > Procambarus > Procambarus clarkii. Next base: position 8,991,914 of record NC_091203.1, on the reverse strand, counting down.
ACTAACACCCAGGTACCTATTTTACTGCTAGGTAACAGGGGCATAGGGTGAAAGATACTCTGCCCATTGTTTCTCGCTGGCGCCTGGGATCGAACCCAGGACCACAGGATCACAAGTCCAGCGTGCTGTCCGATCGGCCGACCGGCTCCCCCTGGAACACCATACCGTCCGACCGGTATGGTGTTCACTACTCATAACGTGGTGTTCTCTACCCTTGGCGTGGTGTTCACTATCCTTGGCGTTATGTTCACTACCCTTGGGGTGGTATTCACTACCTTTTGCTTGGCGATGAATACAATTGGCTTGATATTCACTACCTTTAGCTTGGTGATCAATACAATTGGCTTGATATTCACTACCCTTGGGGTGATGTTCACTACCCTTGGCGTGGTCTTCACTACTTTTGGCGTGGTCTTCACTACCCTAGGCGTGGTCTTCACTACCCGTGGCGTGGTGTTCACCACCCTTGACGTGGTGTTCACTACCTTTGGCTTAGTGTTCACTACCATCGCATGATGTTCTCTACCCTTGGCATGATGTTCACTACCCTTAGCGTTGTGTTCACTACCCCCCGCGAGGTGTTCACTACCCCCCGCGAGGTGTTCACTACCCTTGGCATAGTGTTCACTACCTTTGGCATAGTGTTCACTACCCTTTGCATGGTTTTCACTAACATTTACGTGGTGTTCACTACTCTTGGCGTGGTGTTCACTGCCCATGGAATATTGTTCACTACTCATGGCGTCACGTTCACTACCCTTGGCGTGGTGTTCACTACCCTTGGCGTTATGTTCATTTCCCTTGGCGTGGTGTTCACTACCTTTGGCTTGGTGTTCAATACCATTAGCTTGATGTTCACTACCTTTGGAGTGATGTTCACTACCCTTGGCGTGGTCTTCACTACCTTTTGCGTGGTGTTCACTACCCCTGGCTTGGTGTTCATCACCCTTGGCTTGGTGTTCACTACCATTCGCATGGTGTTAACTACCATTGGCATGGTGTTCACTACCCTTGGCGTGGTGTTCACTACCCTTAACGTGGTGTTCACTACCCTTGACGTCATGTTCTTTACCCTTGGCGTGGTGTTCACTACCCATGGCATTAAATTCACTAACCTTGGCGTGGTGTTCACCACCCTTGGCTTGGTGTTCACTACCAATGGCTTGGTGTTCACTACCATTGGCATGGTGTTCACTACTCGTGGCATGGTGTTCACTACCCTTAGCGTGGTGTTCACTACCTTTGGCGTGGTCTTCACTACCCTTAGCGTGGTGTTCACTACCATTGGCAAGGTGTTCACTACCCTTGGCATGGTGTTCACTACCCTTGGGGTGGTGTTCACGACCCCTGGCGTGGTGTTCACTACCCTTGATGTGGTGTTCACTTCCCTTGGCGTGGTGTTCACTACCCTTAGCGAGGTGTTCACTACCATTGCCAATGTGTTCACTACCCTTAGCATGGTGTTCACTACCCTTCGTGTGGTGTTCACTACCCTTGGCGTGGTGTTCACTACCCCTAACGTGGTGTTCACTACCCTTAGTGTGGTACTCACTACCCTTAGCGTGGTGTTCACTACCCTTAGCGTGGTGATCACTACCCTTTGCGTTGTGTTAACTACCCTTGGCGTGGTGTTCACTACCCTTTGCATGGTGTTCACTACCCTTGACGTGGTGTTCACTAAGCTTGGCGTGGGGATCATTACCCTTGGAGTGGTGTTCACTACCCTTGGCATGATGTTCACTTCCCTTTGCATGGTGTTCACTACCCTTGGCTTGGTGTTTACTAACCTTGGCGTGGTGTTCACTGCCCTTGGCATAGTGTTCACTACCTTTGGCATAGTGTTCACTTCCCTTGGCATGGTGTTCACTACTCTTAGCATGGTTTTCACTAACCTTGACGTGGTGTTCACTACCCTTGGCGTGGTGTTCACTTCCCATGGCATGGTGTTCACTACCCATAGCGTCATGTTCACTACCCTTGGCGTGGTGTTCACAACCCTTGACGTGGTATTCACTGAACGTGGCGTGGTGTTCACCGAACTTGGCGTGGTGTTCACTACCCTTGACATGGTTTTCATTATCCTTGGTGTGGTGCTCACTACCTTTAGCGCAGTGTTCACTACCCTTGGCGTAATATTCACTACTCTTGGCGTGGTGTTCACTTCCCTTGGCTTGGTGTTCAATACCCATGACGTGGTGTTCACTACTTCTAGCGTGGTATTCACTACCCTTGGCGTGATTTTCACTACCCTTGGCGTGGTGTTCACTACCCTTGGCATGGTGTTCACTACCCATGGCGTGGTGTTCACTACCCTTGAGGTGGTGTTCACTACTCTTGGCGTGGTGTTCACTACCCTTAGTATGGTGTTCACTACCCTTAGCGTGGTGATCACTAACCTAGGCGTTGTGTTCACTACCCTTGGCGTGTTGTTTGCTACCCTTGGCATGGTGTTCATTACCCTTGGCGTGGTGTTCACTACCCTTGGCGTAGTGTTCACTACCCTTGGCATGGTGTTCACTACCCTTGACGTGGTGTTCACTACCCTTGGCGTGGGGTTCATTACCCATTGCGTGGTGTTCACTAACCTTGGCTTGGTATTTACTAACCTTGGCGTGGTGTTCACTACCCTTGGCATGGTGTTCACTACCCTTCATTTGGTGTTCACTACCCTTGGCGTAGTGTTCACTACCCCTGGCGAGGTGTTCACTACCCCTGTCGAGGTGTTCAATACCCTTGGCATGGTGTTCACCACCCTTGGCATAGTGTTCACATCCCTTGGCATGGTGTTCACTACCCTTAGCATTATTTTCACTAACCTTGACGTGGTGTACACTACCCTTGGCGTGGTGTTCACTACTAATGGTATGGTGTTCACTACTCATAGCGTGGTGTTCACTACCCTTGGCGTGGTGTTCACTATCCTTTGCGTTATGTTCACTACCCTTGGCGTGATATTCACTACCTTTGGCTTGGTGTTCAGTACAATTGGCTTGATATTCACTACCCCAGGCGTAATGTTCACTACCGTTGGCGTGGTCTTCACTACCCTAGGCGTGGTGTTCACTACCCCTTGTGTGGTGTTCACCACCCTTGGCGTGGTGTTCACTACCTTTGGCTTGGTGTTCACTACCATCGCATGGTGTTCTCTACCCTTGGCATGGTGTTCACTACCCTTGGCGTGGTGTTCACTACCCCCGGCGAGGTGTTCACTACCCTTGGCATAGTGTTCACTACCTTTGGCATAGTGTTCACTTCCCTTGGCATGGTGTTCACAATCCTTAGCATGGTTTTCACTAACCTTGACGTGGTGTTTACTGCCCTTGGCGTGGTGTTCACTATTAATGGTATTGTGTTCACTACCCATGGCGTCACGTTCACTACCCTTGGCGTGGTGTTCACTACCCTTGGCGTTATGTTCATTACCCTTGGCGTGGTGTTCACTACCTTTGGCTTGGTGTTCAATACCATTGGCTTGATGTTCACTACCTTTGGAGTGATATTCACTACCCTTGGCGTGGTCTTCACTTCCTTTTGCGTGGTGTTCACTACCCCTGGCGTGGTGTTCACCAACCTTGGCGTGGTGTTCACTAGCAATCACATGGTGTTAGGTGTTCACTACACTTGGCGTGGTGTTCACTACCCTTAACGTGGTGTTCACTACCCTTGACGTCATGTTCACCACCCTTGGCGTGGTGTTCACTACCCTTGGCGTGGTGTTCGCTTCCCATGGCGTGGTGTACACTACCAATGGTGTGCTGTTTACTAGACTTTGCGTGGTGTTCACTACCCTTGGCGTCATGCTCATTACCCTTGGCGTGGTGTTTACTACCCTTGGCTTGGTGTTCACTACGAATGGCTTGGTGTTCACTACCATTGGCGTGGTGTTCACTACCCGTGGCATGGTGTTCACTACCCTTAGCGTGGTGTTCACTAACCTTAGCGTGGTCATCACTACCCTTGGTGTGGTTTTCACTACCCTTAGCGTGGTGTTCACTACCATTGGCAAGGTGTTCACTACCCTTGGCATAGTGTTCACTACCTTTGGGGTGGTGTTCACGACCCCTGGCGTGGTGTTCACTACCCTTGATGTGGTGTTCACTACCCTTGGCGTGGTGTTCACTACCCTTGGCGTGGTATTCACTGAACGTGGCGTGGTGTTCACTGAACTTGGCGTGGTGTTCACTCTCCTTCACATGGATTTCACTACCCTTGGTGTGGTGCTCACTACCCTTGGCGTGGTGTTCACTACCCTTGGGGTAATGTTCACTACTCTTGGCGTGGTGTTCACTTCCCTTGGTGTGGTGTTCACTATCCATGACGTGGTGTTCACTACTCTTAGCGTAGTCTTCACTACCCTTCGTGTTGTGTTCACTACCCTTGGCGTGGTGTTCACTACCCTTTGCATGGTGTTCACTACCCTCGACGTGGTGTTCACTACCCTTAGCGTGGGGTTCATTACCCTTGGCGTTGTGTTCACTACCCTTGGCATGGAGTTCATTTCCCTTTGCATGGTGTTCACTACCCTTGGCGTGGAGTTCAATCCCCTTGGCATGGTGTTCACTACCTTTGGCATGGTGTTCACTACCCTTGGCATAGTGTTCACTTCCCTTGGCATGGTGTTCACTACCCTTAGCATGGTTTTCACTAACCTTGACGTGGTGTTCACTACCCTTAGTGTGGTGTTAACTACCCTTGACGTGGTGTTCAATACCCTTAGTGTGGTGTTCATTACCCTTGACGTGGTGTTCACTACCCTTGGCATGGTGTTCACTCCCCTTGACGCGGTGTTCACTACCCTTTATGTGGTGTTCAGTACCCTTCGCGTGGTGTTCAGTACCCTTAGCGTGGTGTTCACTACCCATGGCGTAGTGTTCACTACCTTTGGCATGTTGTTAACTACCCTTGGCGTAGTGTTCCCTACCCTTAGCATGGTGTTGACTACCCATCGCGTAGTGTTCACTACCCTTGGCGTGGTGTTCACTACCTTTGACGTGGTATTCACTGAACGTGGCGTGGTGTTCACTGAACGTGACGTGGTGTTCACTACCCTTGACATGATTTTCATTATCCTTGGTGTGGTGCTCACTACCTTTAGCGTAGTGTTCACTACCCTTGGCGTAATGTTCACTACTCTTGGCGTGGTGTTCACTTCCCTTGGCTTGGTGTTCACTACCCATGACGTGGTGTTCACTACCCATGACGTGGTGTTCACTACCCATGACGTGGTGTTCACTACTCTTAACGTGGTAGTCACTACCCTTGGCGTGGTTTTCACTACCCTTGGCGTGGTGATCACTAACCTAGGCGTTGTGTTCATTACCCTTGGCGTAACGTTCACTACCCTTAGCATGGTGTTCACTACCCATAGCGTGGTGTTCACTACCCTTGACGTGGTGTTCACTACTCTTGGCGTGGTGTTCACTACTCTTAGTGTGGTGTTCACTACCCTTGGCGTAGTGTTCACTACCCTTAGCGTGTTGATCACTAACCTAGGCGTTGTGTTCACTACCCTTGGCGTGTTGTTTGCTACCCTTGGCATGGTGTTCATTACCCTTGGCGTGGTGTTCACTACCCTTCATTTAGTGTTCACTACCCTTAGCGTGGTGTTCACTACCATTGGCGTGGGATTCATTACCCTTGGCGTGGTGTTCACTACTCTTGGCATGGTGTTCACTTCCCTTTGCATGGTGTTCAGTACCCTTGACATGGTGTTCACTACCCTTCATTTAGTGTTCACTACCCTTGGCGTGGTGTTCACTACCTCTGGCGAGGTGTTCACTACCCTTGGCATGGTGTTCACTACTCTTGGCATAGTGTTCACATCCCTTGGCATGGTGTTCACTACTCTTAGCATTGTTTTCACTAACCTTGACGTTGTGTACACTACCCTTGGCGTGGTGTTCACTACTAATGGTATGGTGTTCACTACTCATAGCGTGGTGTTCACTACCCTTGTCGTGGTGTTCACTATCCATGGCGTTATGTTCACTACCCTTGGCGTGTTGTTTGTTACCCTTGGCATGGTGTTCATTACCCTTGGCGTGGTGTTCACTACCCTTAGCGTGGTGTTCACTAACCTTGGCGTGGTGTTCACTACCCTTGATGTGGTGTTCACTACCCTTGGCGTGGTGTTCACTACCCTTTTCGTGGTATTCACTGAACGTGGCGTGGTGTTCACTGAACGTGGCGTGGTGTTCACTGAACTTGGCGTGGTGTTCACTCTCCTTCACATTGATTTCACTACCCTTGGTGTAGTGCTCACTACCCTTGGCGTGGTGTTCACTACGCTTGGGTAATGTTCACTACTCTTGGCGTGGTGTCGGAAAATCCGACACCATTTAATATCATACAGACAGATAAGAGCTGTGTTGTATAAACAAGTTACCCATAGAAAACGTAACTTGTAGTGGAATTACCGTCTAAAGAAAACGGGATATCATCACCACATACTATTATAAACCACCACCTATTATGGTGGGAATTATTCTTAAATACATTAGTCTTTGGACTTTACCATCATAAAAACATCTTATATAAATTAACTTAATTATCAATATTAAAGTAGAGTAAATGTGACCCTTCTATCACTTTCTGAAATCTGGACAAAGTAAGCCAGGCGTCAGGGGAAGGAGGGAGCCATTGTTGTGTCACCTCCGAGACGTGTGGAGCGAGTTCGGCTCCTATCATTCTGGACAATGTCGGCCAGTGACGTCAATAGAATGGAGTGTTAGATGCAGCCATTTATATTGAGACCAGAGGCTCACACGGGAGCAAATTCGGCTCCTGTTAATTTACTTGGACGTAGTGTTATGGAAACCAAAGGTACCATCTCCAACACGATGTCTACAATCAAGTTAAGTGTCTATCCGAAACCCGTTTATCATTCATTTATGGCCATTAATGTCAGGATATAGGGTGACCCGGTTAGATCGCGAAATCGCCTCAAACTAAAGGTAATTAAGCCAGGTCTTTAATGTTCCATGTACTGTTTTCTCTGATATACTTGTCATATATAGGTATCTGGCTTCACAGCTAGCGCACTTTTGACAGGTCAAGACGAGGATGCAAGATTATGTGCACCAGTTACTGGGTGATAGAAGCTACCTCAAAGAGGATAATTTGGTGTCTACACTCTAGTTATACCTGGTGGACTAACCTGCTGTACTATAAGAGAAGGAACCTCATCAATGTATGTAGCTATTACTGTAATTTGATTGGCTGCATATGTGTAATATAAACCCCCCCTAATGTGTAGAGGATCGATTTGTGAGATTAAGAGATTATTGCAGAAATACAGTCCACTTATCATTATACAAATTGCTATCGAAGTATATAAATTAACGTAAATATAAATTCATATAAATTAAATAAATATAAATCTCACAGGTCGGTACCCACATTATTTGGTCATCTTCGAACCGGATGACGGATTATTTGATCCTTTGAACCCACATTTGGTCATCTTAGTACCGGATGAACCAGTTATCCAGTGGATTCATTAAATATACTAGTGCAGTGTTATTTAAACAAAGGCCAGCCAGTCAAAGACGGAAGCGTAGCCTCGAGGGAGCTCAGGAGCCTCCCTCAGTTCAGATCTGCCTCATCAGCGGTTTCATGCACACCCACAGATATTTGGTGGCGTGTTATTTCGTGAAATGACAGCGCTAATATAGAAGCAGCCAAATTAGTGACTGTGTCTTCGCGAGATTGTTCACGGATTTCGTGGTGTTACATTTCGCGAGAGATTATCTACGAATTTTGTGGACTTTATTTCGCGAGGTCACTAATAATATTTAATACTTCTTGATAATATTAGAAGTTTCATAGAGGCTAATTAAGAGGCTATTAACAATAATTGTGTATATTATTTCTCCAAAATAGAGAATTATTTAATATATATTGCACTAGTGATCACAGTATAATATTTACTAATTGCCAACCCACAACAGGGTAGGATATTAACCATTGACTAGTTGAACTATTATCGTTCATCCTAGTCCCATTATTACCATAGTCAGTTGTACTATATTGATTAACCTAGCACCATTAATGAATGGTCCAGACCCTATTTTGGGTGTAATTTTTATCAACTCGAGTTGAGTTGTATATATAATAATTTACTTATGATCATTACACCTTTGAGTGATTAATTAGTGTCTCTACCATCCTGGGGTGATATAGAAGAGCTAACCTAAAGGTACTTCCACTGACACTGGTTTATCACTCAAATCATTAGTGTGTATGATTGTATATATATAATGTGTATTAATTTTAAGTGCTAACCTCTAGTAGAGGTAGGATTATTGCCTAGTGAGTTCAGAATTTACCCTAGGCTATCATTAGTGTTTGTTCAGTATTATGAGCAGCACAAGTACAAGCCCCACAAGGCTTCACCAACTAGCCAGGATGGATAATGCAGGGAGAATGAAAAGAACCCTTGCAGGTCTTAAAGGCCACTTAACAAGACAGATCAAGAAATGTGAAGATTTGTCACAACAATCTCAAGTTGATTATGCTGACCTGGAAAGCTATTATCAAGCAGCTGCAGGTAAATTTGAGCAAATCAAATGCCAAATGGCTGTCCTTGTTGGGACAGACTATTGCCATCGATTCATCGGTAGCCCTACTAAATATCAGGGTATAACCATGTTAAACTCTGCAGGAGGTAAATTACTCTCAGGCCCAGTATCAAGCCTGAGGAGACCTATGCCTGCAGATAAACAATACCAGTAGAGATCTAAATTTGTCAGCTGATTATATTTCTCCAGTAGCATTATACTAACGAGATTACAGCTGACTATAGTAACAGAGGTTGATGTTAGTATCATCATTTAAAGCTGAAGATGAGTTCATGAGGCCTCAGTGGCAAATCAGTGAACAGTAGCCTAAAACAGCTACAAGTCACTGCGACCAATGTCACTGAACCCACTGCAGTCTCAGAACCATACTTTACTTTAATGATGAGCTATTCAATCTTCTGAATCAATTAACTAAATTAAACCCTAATAAATCTGATGACTGATTTGATACATTTATTATTTAATCAAGATGTATTCCATGGGCCTCAGTGTTTATATATCAGTGACCAGTTACCTGAAGAAACTTCAAGTTATATCTAATGTCACTGATCTCACTGCAGTCCCTGAATCATACTTGACTGTAGTACTTGATCACATTCAGTCTTCTGGGTTAAATAATATGCAATAAGGCTTGAATATTAGCCTTTCAAGAGTTGACAGGGAAATGAAATCGCATTAGACTTCTAAACCCTGCAACTCTAGTACGGGACATCCGTCCTGTACGAACAGACACACAAATGTGTGATTACTAACTACTAACATCAAATTAATCTAATAATTCGAAGGAGGAGTATCGGTGTTCGTCTGTTCTAAACAGGACTTCGACCCGTGAGCAGCCCCCTGGGGAATTATGTCGGAAAATCCGACACCATTTAATATCATACAGACAGATAAGAGCTGTGTTGTATAAACAAGTTACCCATAGAAAACGTAACTTGTAGTGGAATTACCGTCTAAAGAAAACGGGATATCATCACCACATACTATTATAAACCACCACCTATTATGGTGGGAATTATTCTTAAATACATTAGTCTTTGGACTTTACCATCATAAAAACATCTTATATAAATTAACTTAATTATCAATATTAAAGTAGAGTAAATGTGACCCTTCTATCACTTTCTGAAATCTGGACAAAGTAAGCCAGGCGTCAGGGGAAGGAGGGAGCCATTGTTGTGTCACCTCCGAGACGTGTGGAGCGAGTTCGGCTCCTATCATTCTGGACAATGTCGGCCAGTGACGTCAATAGAATGGAGTGTTAGATGCAGCCATTTATATTGAGACCAGAGGCTCACACGGGAGCAAATTCGGCTCCTGTTAATTTACTTGGACGTAGTGTTATGGAAACCAAAGGTACCATCTCCAACACGATGTCTACAATCAAGTTAAGTGTCTATCCGAAACCCGTTTATCATTCATTTATGGCCATTAATGTCAGGATATAGGGTGACCCGGTTAGATCGCGAAATCGCCTCAAACTAAAGGTAATTAAGCCAGGTCTTTAATGTTCCATGTGCTGTTTTCTCTGATATACTTGTCATATATAGGTATCTGGCTTCACAGCTAGCGCACTTTTGACAGGTCAAGACGAGGATGCAAGATTATGTGCACCAGTTACTGGGTGATAGAAGCTACCTCAAAGAGGATAATTTGGTGTCTACACTCTAGTTATACCTGGTGGACTAACCTGCTGTACTATAAGAGAAGGAACCTCATCAATGTATGTAGCTATTACTGTAATTTGATTGGCTGCATATGTGTAATATAAACCCCCCCTAATGTGTAGAGGATCGATTTGTGAGATTAAGAGATTATTGCAGAAATACAGTCCACTTATCATTATACAAATTGCTATCGAAGTATATAAATTAACGTAAATATAAATTCATATAAATTAAATAAATATAAATCTCACAGGTCCGTTCCCACACGTGGTGTTCACTTCCCTTGGTGTGGTGTTCACTATCCATGACGTGGTTTTCACTACTCTTAGCGTAGTCTTCACTACCCTTCGTGTGGTGTTCACTACCCTTGGCATGGTGTTCACTACATTTTGCATGGTGTTCACTACCCTTGACGTGGTGTTCACTACCCTTAGCGTGTGGTTCATTACCCTTGGCGTTGTGTTCACTACCCATGGCATGGTGTTCATTTCCCTTTGCATGGTGTTCACTACACTTGGCATAGTGTTCACTTCCCTTGGCATGGTGTTCACTACCCTTAGCATGGTTTTCACTAACCTTGATGTGGTGTTCACTACCCTTAGCGTGGTGTTCACTCTCCTTTGTGTGGTGTTCACTACCCTTAGTGTGGTGTTCACTACCCTTGACGTGGTGTTCACTACCCTTAGTGTGGTGTTCATTACCCTTGGCGTGGTGTTCACTACCCTTGGCATGGTGCTCACTCCCCTTGTCGTGGTGTTCACTACCCTTTATGTGGTGTTCAGTACCCTTCGCGTGGTGTTCAGTACCCTTCGCGTGGTGTTCAGTACCCTTAGCGTGGTGTTCACTACCCATGGCGTAGTGTTCACTACCTTTGCCATGTTGTTAACTACCCTTGGCGTAGTGTTCCCTACCCTTAGCTTGGTGTTGACTACCCATCGCGTAGTGTTCACTACCCTTGGCGTGGTGTTCAATACCCTTGACTTGGAATTCACTGAACGTGGCGTGGTGTTCACTGAACTTGGCGTGGTGTTCACTACCCTTGACATGATTTTCATTATACTTGGTGTGGTGCTGACTACCTTTAGCGTAGTGTTCACTACCCTTGGCGTAATGTTCACTACTCTTGGCGTGGTGTTAACTTCCCTTGGCATGGTGTTCACTACCCATGACGTGGTGTTCACTACCCATGACGTGGTGTCCACTACCCATGACGTGGTGTTCACTACTCTTAGCGTGGTATTCACTACCCTTGGCTTGGTTTTCACTACCCTTGGCGTGGTGATCACTAACCTAGGCGTTGTGTTCATTACCCCTTGGCGTAATGTTCACTACCCTTGGCATTGTGTTCACTACCCATAGCGTGGTGTTCACTACCCTTGACGTGGTGTTCACTACTCTTGGCGTGGTGTTCACTACCCTTAGTGTGGTGTTCACTACCCTTGGCGTAGTGTTCACTACCCTTAGCGTGTTGATCACTAACCTAGGCTTTGTGTTCACTACCCTTGGCGTGTTGTTTGCTACCCTTGGCATGGTGTTCATTACCCTTGGCGTGCTGTTCACTACCCTTAGCGTGGTGTTCACTACCCTTGGCATGGTGTTCACTACCCTTGACGTGGTGTTCACTACCCTTGGCGTGGGGTTCATTACCCTTGGCGTGGTGTTCACTACCCTTCGCATGGTGTTCACTTTCCTTTGCATGGTGTTCACTACATCTGGCGAGGTGTTCACTACCCTTGGCATAGTGTTCACTACTCTTGGCATAGTGTTCACATCCCTTGGCATGGTGTTCACTACCCTTAGCATTGTTTTCACTAAGCTTGACGTGGTGTACAATACCCTTGGCGTGGTGTTCACTGCCAATGGTATGGTGTTCATTACTCATAGCGTGGTGTTCACTACCCTTGGCATGGTGTTCACTACCCTTGACGTGGTGTTCAGTACCCTTGGCGTGGGGTTCATTACTTTTAGCGTGGTGTTCACTACCCTTGGCATGGTGTTCACTTCCCTTTGCATGGAGTTCAGTACTCTTGGCATGGTGTTCACTACCATTCATTTAGTGTTCACTACCCTTGGCGTGGTGTTCACTACCTCTTGCGAGGTGTTCACTACCCTTGGCATGGTGTTCACTACTCTTGGCATAGTGTTCACATCCCTTGGCATGGTGTTCACTACCCTTAGCATTGTTTTCACTAACCTTAACGTGGTGTACACTACCCTTGGCGTGGTGTTCACTACCAACGGTATGGTGTTCACTACTCATAGCGTGGTGTTCACTACCCTTGGCGTGGTGTTCACTACCCCTGGCGTGGTCTTCACTACCCTTGGCGTGGTGTTCACTACCCTAGGCGTGGTGTTCACTACCCCTGGCGTGGTGTTAACTATGCTTAACGTGGTGTTCACTACCCTTGACGTCATGTTCACTACCCTTCGCGTGATGTTCACTTTCCATGGCATTGTGTTCACTACCAATGGCCTGGTGTTCACTACCCTTGGCGTGGTGTTCACTACCCTTACCGTCATGCTGACTACCCTTGGCGTGGTGTTCACTACCCTTCTCTTGGTGTTCACTACCCTTGGCTTGGTGTTCACTACCATTGGCATGGTGTTCACTACCCTTAGCGTGGTGTTCGCTACCCTTGGCGTGGTGTTCACTACCCTTGGCGTGGTCTTCACTACCCTTGGCATGGTGTTCACTTACATTGGCAAGGTGTTCACTACCCTTTGCATGGTGTTCACTACCCTTGGGGTGGTGTTCACGACCCCTGGCGTGGTGTTCACTACTCTTGACGTGATGTTTACTACCCTGGACGTGGTGTTCACTACCCTTGGCTTGGTGTTCACTACCCTTGGCGTGGTATTCACTGAACGTGGCGTGGTGTTCACTGAACTTTGCGTGGTGTTCACTAACCTTGACATGGTTTTCACTTCCCTTGGTGTGGCGCTCACTACCCTTTGCGAGGTGTTCACTACCCTTTACATAATGTTCACTACTCTTAGCGTGGTGTTCACTTCCCTTTGTGTGGTGTTCAATATTCTTAGCGTTGTGTTCACTACCCTTCGTGTATTGTTCACTACCCTTGGCGTGGTGTTCACTACCCCTAACGTGGTGTTCACTACCCTTAGTGTGGTGTTCACTACCCTTGGCGTGGTGTTAACTACCCTTAGCGTGGTGATCACTACCCTTGGCGTTGTGTTCACTACCCTTGGCGTGGTGATCATAACCAATAGTATGGTGTTCACTACCCTTGGCATAATGTTCACATCCCTTGGCTTGGTGTTCACTACCCTTAGCACGGTTTTCACTAACCTTGACGTGGTGTTCACTACCCTTGGCGTGGTGTTCACTACCAATAGTATGGTGTTCACTACCAATAGTATGGTGTTCACTACCCATTACGTGGTGTTCACTACCCTTGGCGTGGTGTTCACTATCCTTGGCGTTATGTTCACTACCCTTGACGTGGTGTTCACTACCTTTGAATTGGTGTTCAATACAATTGGCTTGATATTCAGTACCATTGTCGTGATGTTCATTACCCTTGGCGTGGTCTTCACTACCTTTGGCGTGGTGTTCACTACGCCAGGCGCGGTGTTCACCACTCTTGGCGTGGTGTTCACTACCTTTGGCTTGGTGTTCACCACTATTCGCATGGTGTTCACTAACAATGGTCTGTTGTTCACTACCCTTGGCGTGGTGTTCACTACCCTTGGCGTCATGTTGACTACCCTTAGCTTGGTGTTCACTACCCTTGGCTTGGTGTTCACTACCCTTGGCTTGGTGTTCACTACCATTAGCATGGTGTTCACTACCCTTGGCATGGTGTTCACTAATCTTAGCTTGATGTTCACTACCCTTGGCGTGGTGTTCACTACCCTTGGCGTGGTCTTCACTACTATTGGCATGGTGTTCACTACCATTGGCAAGGTGTTCACTACCATTGGCATGGTGTTCACTACCCTTGGGGTGGTGTTCACGACCCCTGGCGTGGTGTTCACTACTCTTGACGTGGTGTTTACTACCCTGGGCGTGGTGTTCACTACCCTTGGCGTGGTGCTCACTATCCTTGGCGTGGTATTCACTGAACGTGGCGTGGTGTTCACTGAACTTGGCGTGGTGTTCACTACCCTTGATATGGTTTTCACTTCCCTTGGTGTGGCGCTCACTACCCTTTGCGTAATGTTCACTACCCATTATGTTATGTTCACTACTCTTGGCGTGGTGTTCACTTCCCTTTGTGTGGTGTTCACAACTCCTAGCGTGGTGTTCACTACACTTCGTGTAATGTTCACTACCCTTCGCGTGGTGTTCACTACCCCTAACATGGTGTTCACTACCCTTAGTGTGGTGTTCACTACCCTTGGCGTTATGTTCACTACCCTTAGCGTGGTGATCACTACTCTTAGCGTTGTGTTCACTACCATTGGCGTGGTGTTCACTACCCTTGACGTGGTGTTCACTACCCTTGACGTGGTGTTCACTACCCTTTGCATGGTGTTCATTACCTTTGACGTGGTGTTCACTACCCTTGACGTGGTGTTCACTACCCTTGACGTGGTGTTCACTACCCTTGGCGTTGGGTTCATTACCCTTTGCGTGGTGTTCACTACGCTTAGCATGGTGTTCATTTCCCTTTGCATGGTGTTCACTTTCCTTGGCGTGTTGTTCACTACCCTTGGCATGGTGTTCACTTCCCTTGACGTGGTGTTCACTACCTGTGGTGTGGGGTTCAGTACCTTTCGCGTGGTGTTCACTATCCTTAGCGTGGTGTTCACTAATAATGGCGTAGTGTTCACTACCCTTGGCGTGGTGTTCCCTACCCTTAGCATAGTGTTCACTACCCATGGCGTAGTGTTCATTACCCATGGCGTGGTGTTCACTACCCTTGACGTGGTGTTCACTACACCTGACATGTTGCTCACTACCCTTGACGTGGTGTTCACTACCCTTTGTGTGGTGCTCACTCCCCTTGGCGTGGTGTTCACTACCCTTAGCGTTGTGTTCACTACCCTTGGCGGCATATTGACTACCCTTGGCGTGGTGTTCACTACCCTTAGCTTGGTGTTCACTTCCCTTGGCTTGGCGTTCACTACCCTTGGGATGGAGTTCACTATCCTTAGCGTGGTGTTCACTACCCTTGGCGTGGTCTTCACTACCCTTGACGTGGTCTTCACTACCCTTGGCGTGGTGTTCAATACCCTTGGCATGGTGTTCACTACCCTTCGGGTGGTGTTCACGACCCCTGACGTGGTGTTCACTAATCTTGACGTGGTGTTTACTACCCTGAGCGTGTTGTTCACTACCCTTGGCGTGGTGTTCACTACCCTTGGCTTGGTATTCACTGAACGTGGCGTGGTGTTCACTAGCCATGGCATGGTGTTCACTACCCATGGCGTGGTGTTCACTACCCTTTGCATGGTGTTCACTACCTTTGGCTTGGTGTTCAATAATATTGGCTTGATATTCACTACCCTTGGCGTGGTGTTCATTACCCTTGGCGTAATGTTCACTACTCTTGAAGTGGTGTTCACTTCCCATTGTGTGGTGTTCACTACTCTTAGCGTGGTGTTCACTACCCTTCGTGTTTTGTTCGCTACCCTTGGCGTGGTGTTCACTACCCCAAGCGTGGTGTTCACTACCATTGGCATGTTGTTCACTACCCTTGGCGTGGTGTTCCCTACCCTTAGCATGGGGTTCACTACCCATAGCGTAGTGTTCACTCCCCTTGGCGTGTTGTTCACTACCCTTGACGTGGTGTTCACTACCCCTGACATGGTATTCACTACCCTAGACGTGGTGTTCACTACCCTTTGTGTGGTGTTCACTCCCCTTGGCGTGGTGTTCGCTACCCTCGGCGTTGTGTTCACTACCCTCTGCGTGATGTTCACTACACTTGGCGTGGTGTTCACTACCTGGTTGATACCTGGTTGATGGGGTTCTGGGAGTTCTTCTACTCCCCAAGCCCGGCCCGAGGCCAGGCTCGACTTGTGAGAGTTTGGTCCACCAGGCTGTTGCTTGGAGCGGCCCGCAGGGCCACGTACCCACCACAGCCCGGCTGATCCGGAACTTCTCTTAGAAAACCGTCCAGTTTTCTCTTGAAGATGTCCACGGTTGTTCCGGCAATATTTCTTATGCTCGCTGGGAGGACGTTGAACAACCGCGGACCCCTGATGTTTATACAGTGCTCTCTGATTGTGCCTATGACACCTCTGCTCTTCACAGGTTCAATCTTGCATTTTCTTCCATATCGTTCACTCCAGTACGTTGTTATTTTACTGTGTAGATTTGGGACCTGACCCTCCAGTATTTTCCAGGTGTATATTATTTGGTATCTCTCTCGTCTCCTTTCTAGAGAGTACATTTGGAGAGCTTTGAGACGATCCCAATAATTTAGGTGTTTTATCTCGTCTATGCGTGCCGTATATGTTCTCTGTATTCCCTCTATTTCAGCAATCTCTCCTGCTCTGAAGGGGGAAGTGAGTACTGAGCAGTACTCGAGACGGGACAGCACAAGTGACTTGAAGAGTACAACCATTGTGATGGGATCCCTGGATTTGAAAGTTCTCGTAATCCATCCGATCATTTTTCTGGCTGACGCGATATTTGCTTGGTTATGCTCCCTAAACGTTAGATCGTCGGACATCATTATTCCCAAATCCTTGACATGCTGTTTTCCTACTATGGGAAGATTCGATTGTGTTTTGTACCCTGTATTATGTTTCAGATCCTCATTTTTGCCGTACCTGAGTACCTGAAATTTATCACTGTTAAACATCATGTTATTTTCTGCTGCCCAATCAAAAACTTTGTTGACATCTGCTTGTAGTTTTTCAATGTCTTCAGCAGAGGTAATTTTCATGCTGATTTTTGTGTCATCTGCAAAGGACGACACGAAGCTGTGGCGTGTATTTTTGTCTATATCAGATATGAGAATAAGGAACAGTAGCGGTGCAAGGACTGTACCTTGAGGTACAGAGCTTTTAACATCGCTTGGACTCGATTTTATCTGATTGACTGTTACTCTTTGTGTTCTGTTCGACAGGAAATTGAGTATCCAGCGTCCTACTTTTCCAGTTATTCCCATTGACCTCATTTTGTGAGCTATCACCCCATGGTCACATTTGTCGAACGCCTTTGCAAAGTCTGTGTATACAACATCTGCATTTTGCTTTTCTTCTAGGGCTTCTGTGATTTTGTCATAGTGGTTGAGTAACTGTGACAGACAGGATCTTCCCGCTCTAAATCCATGTTGTCCTGGATTGTGCAATTCATTGTTTTCCATAAAACTAGAAATTTGATTCCTAATCACTCTTTCAAACACTTTTATTATGTGTGATGTTAGTGCAACTGGCCTATAATTTTTTGCCAAGGCTTTACTCCCCCCCTTGTGCAACGGAGCTATATCTGCAGATTTAAGTGCTGCTGGTATCTCCCCTGTATCCAGGCTCTTTCTCCATATTACGCTGAGTGCTCTCGCTACTGGTACTTTACATTTCTTTATGAATATTGAATTCCATGAGTCAGGCCCAGGAGCTGAGTGCATAGGCATATTATCAATTTCTCTTTCAAAGTCTTCCGAGTTTGTGGTAATATCCGTTATATTATCTGCAGCTTGAATGTCATTCATAAAGAAGCTGTCTGGGTCATCAACTTTCATGTTGTTTATTGGTGTGCTAAACATAGCCTCATACTGGCTTCTTAGAATTTCACTAATCTCTTTGTTGTCCTCTGTGTACGTACCTTCATTTGTAATTAACGGTCCAATACTGGTCGAGGTTTTGGATTTTGATTTTGCGTATGTGAAAAAATATTTCGGATTTTTCCTTATCTCTTGTATAGCTTTCTGTTCCAATTCCATTTCCTCAGACTCATATGATCGCTTCAACGTTTGTTCTATTTCCTCAATCTCCCTGCTTAGGCTTGTTTTCCTTGCTTGTGATAGTTGTGTCTGCCGAAGCATTTCCGTTATTTTTTTCCTTCTCCTGTACAGTCGTCTCCGTTCTCTTTCTAGAGTGGTCCTCTTTCTGCCCCTCCTCACAGGTACGTGCTTCAAGCAGACCTTGTAAGCTTCAGCTGTCAGTTGAGCTATTCCCTGTGTGGGAGTTTTGTCGCTTAAGACCGTCTCCCATTGAATGGTTGCAAGGTCTACATTTATTTTTTCCCAGTCAATCCTCTTATTGTTGAAATTGAATTGATTGAATATTCCTTCTCGCTTGTTGGGTCTCTTAGACCTACTACCGTTATTTATGCTAGTTCGCACTTCAATGAGCTTATGGTCTGAGTATGAAGTATCATTATTTCCCGGGTCATTCCCTGCTATGATATTTGTGTTTGCCGTTCTCCATCTTAGACTCGGTAAATTGAAATCTCCAAGAAGTGAACTTAATCGCCAAGGGTAGTGAACTTAACGCCAAGGGTAGTGAACACCCTTAACGTGGTGAAGTGAACTACCCTTAACGTGGTGTTCACTACCCTTGACGACGTGTTCACTACCCTTGGCGTGGTGTTCACTACCCTTGGCGTGGAGTTCATTAACCTTTGCTTGGTGTTCACCACCCTTAGCGTGGTGTTCACTACCCTTGGCGTGGTGTTCACTACCCATGACATGGTGTTCACTACCCATAGCGTGGTGTTCACTACTCTTGGCGTGGTGTTCACTACCCTTGGCGTTAAGTTCACTACCCTTGGCGTGGTGTTCATTACCTTTAACTTGGTGTTCACTACCATTGGCTTGATGTTTACTACCTTTGGCGTGATGTTCACTATCCTTGGCGTGGTCTTCACTACCCTCTGCGTGGTGTTCATTACCATTCGCATGGTATTCACTACCTTTGGCATGGTGTTCACTACCCTTGACGTGGTGTTCACTACCCTTGGCGTG
Source organism: Procambarus clarkii (assembly GCF_040958095.1). Taxonomy (NCBI): domain Eukaryota; kingdom Metazoa; phylum Arthropoda; class Malacostraca; order Decapoda; family Cambaridae; genus Procambarus; species Procambarus clarkii. Next base: position 8,972,789 of record NC_091203.1, on the reverse strand, counting down.
GTGTTCACTATCCTTGGCGTTATGTTCACTGCCCTTGGCGTGGTATACACTACCTTTGGCTTGGTGTTCAATACCATTGGCTTGATGTTCAATACTTATGGCGTGATGTTCACTACCCTTAGTGTAGTGTTCACTACCCTTAGCGTGGTGTTCACTACCCTTAGCGTGGTGTTCACTACCCTTGGCGTGCTGTTCACTACCCTTGGCGTGGTGTTCACTACCCTTGGTGTGGTGTTCACTACCCTTGGCGTGCTGTTCACTACCCATGGCGAGGTGTTCACTACCCTTGGCGTGGTGTTCACTATCCATGGCGTTATGTTCACTACCCTTGGCGTGGTATTCACTACCTTTGGCTTGATGTTCAATACCATTGGCTCGATGTTCACAACCCTTGGCGTGATGTTCACTACCCTTAGTGTGGTGTTCACTACCCTTAGCGTGGTGTTCACTACCCTTAGCGTGGTGATCACTAACCTAGGAGTTGTGTTCACTACCCTTAGCGTGGAGTTCGCTACCCTTGGCATGGTGTTCATTACCCTTGGCGTGGTGTTCACTACCCTTGGCGTGGTGTTCACTACCCTTGGCATGGTGTTCACTACCCTTGATGTGGTGTTCACTACCCTTGGCGTGGGGTTCATTACCCTTGGCGTGGTGTTCACTACCCTTGGCATGGTGTTCACTTCCCTTAGCATGGAGTTCACTACCCTTAGCTTGGTATTTACTAACCTTAACGTGTTCATGACCCTTGGCATGGTGTTCACTACCCTTCATTTGGTGTTCACTACCCTTGGCGTGGTGTTCACTACCCCTGGCGAGGTGTTCACTACCCTTGGCATGGGGTTCACTACCCTTGGCATAATGTTCACATCCCTTGGCATGGTTTTCACTACCCTTAGCTTTGTTTTTACTAACCTTGACGTGGCGTTCACTACCCTTGGCGTGGTGTTCACTACCCATGGCATGGTGTTCACTACCCATGGCGTGGTGTTCACTGCCCTTGGCGTTGTGTTCATTTCCCTTGGCGTGGGGCTCATTACTTTTGGCGTGGTGTTCACTACATTTGGCACGGTGTTCGTTTCCCTTTGCATGGTGTTCACTACCCTTGGCGTGGTGTTCATTACCCTTGACGTGGTGTTCACTACCAGTGGTGTGGTGTTCAGTACCCTTCGCCTGGTGTTCACTACCCTTAGCGTGGTGTTCACTACCCATTGCGTGGTGTTCACTACCCTTTGCATGTTGTTCACTACCCTTTGCGTGGTGTTCCCTACCCTTAGCATGGTGTTCACTACCCATGGCGTAGTGTTCACTACCCTTAGCGTGGTGTTCACTACCCGTGACGTGGTGTTCACTACCCGTGGCGTTGTGTTCACTACCCTTGACGTGGTGTTCACTACCTGTGGTGTGGTGTTCAGTACCCTTCGCGTGGTGTTCACTACCTTCAGCGTGGTGTTCACTACTATTGGCGTGATGTTCACTACCCTTGGCATGTTGTTCACTATCCTTCGCGCGGTGTTCCCTACCCTTAGCATGGTGTTCACTACCCATAGCGTAGTGTTCACTACCCATGGCGTGGTGTTCACTTCCCTTCACGTGGTGTTCACTACCCCTGACATGGAATTCACTACCCTTCACGTGGTGTTCACTACCCTTTGTGTGGTGTTCACTCCCCTTGGCGTGGTGTTCACTACCCTTACCGTTGTGTTCACTACCCTTGGCGTGGTGTTCACTACACTTGGCGTGGTGTTCACTACCCTTAACGTGGTGTTCACTACCCTTGACGACATGTTCACTACCCTTGGCATAGTGATCAATACCCTGGGCGTGGTGTTCACTACCCTTTGCGTGGTGTTCACTACCCTTGGCGTGCTGTTCACTACACTTGGCGTAGTGTTCACTACCCTTGGTGTGGTGTTCACTACCCACGGCATGGTGTTCACTACCCATGGGTTGGCGAGGTGTTCACTACCCTTGGCGTGGTGTTCACTATCCTTGGCGTTATGTTCACTACCCTTGGCGTGGTATTCACTACCTTTGGCTTGGTGTTCAATACCATTGGCTTGATGTTCACTACCCTTGGCGTGATGTTCACTACCCTTAGTGTGGTGTTCACTACCCTTAGCATGGTGTTCACTACCCTTAGCGTGGTGATCACTAACCTAGGCGTTGTGTTCACTACCCCTGACGTGGTGTTCGCTACCCTTGGCATGGTGTTCATTACCCTTGGCGTGGTGTTCACTACCCTTGGCGTGGTGTTCACTACCCATGGCATATTGTTCACTACCCTTGATGTTGTGTTCACTACCCTTGACGTGGTGTTCACTACCCATGGCATGGTGTTCACTACATATGGCGTGGTGTTCACTACCCTTGGCGTGGTGTTCACTATCCTTGGCGTTATGTTCACTACCCTTGGCATGGTGTTCACTACCCCTGACATGGTTTTCACTACCATTGGTGTGGCGCTCACTACCCTTTGCGTAATGTTCACTACCCATTATGTAATGTTCACTACTCATGGCGTGGTGTTCACTTCCCTTTGTGTGGTGTTCACAACTCCTAGCGTGGTGTTCACTACACTTCGTGTGTTGTTCACTACCCTTCGCGTGGTGGTCACTACCCCTAACATGGTGTTCACTACCCTTAGTGTGGTGTTCACTACCCTTGGCGTGGTGTTCACTACCCTTAGCGTGGTGATCACTACTCTTAGCGTTGTGTTCACTACCCTTGACGTGGTGTTCACTACCCTTGACGTGGTGTTCACTACCCTTTGCATGGTGTTCATTACCTTTAACGTGGTGTTCACTAACCTTGACATGGTGTTCACTACCCTTGACGTGGTGTTCACTACCCTTTGCGTTGGGTTCATTACCCTTGGCGTGGTGTTCACTACCCTTAGCATGGTGTTCACTTCCCTTGACGTGGTGTTCACTACCTGTGGTGTGGGGCTCAGTACCCTTCGCGTGGTGTTCACTATCCTTAGCGTGGTGTTTACTAATAATGGCGTGGTGTTCACTACCCTTGGCTTGTTGTTCACTACCCTTGGCGTGGTGTTCCCTACCCTTAGCATAGTGTTCACTACCCATGGCGTAGTGTTCACTACCCATGGCGTGGTGTTCACTACCCTTGACGTGGTGTTCACTACCCCTGACATGTTGTTCACTACGCTTGACGTGGTGTTCACTACCCTTTGTGTGGTGTTCACTCCCCTTGGCGTGGTGTTCACTACCCTTAGCGTTGTGTTCACTACCCTTGGCGTCATATTGACTACCCTTGGCGTGGTGTTCACTACCCTTAGCTTGGTGTTCACTTTCCTTGGCTTGGTGTTCACTACCCTTGGCATTGAGTTCACTACCCTTAGCGTGGTGTTCACTACCCTGGGCGTGGTCTTCACTACCCTTGGCGTGGTCTTCACTACCCTTGGCGTGCTGTTCAGTACCCTTGGCATGGTGTTCACTACCCTTCGGGTGGTGTTCACGACCCCTGACGTGGTGTTCACTAATCTTGACGTGGTGTTTACTACCCTGATCGTGTTGTTCACTACCCATGGCGTGGTGTTCACTACCCTTTGCATGGTGTTCACTACCTTTGGCTTGTTGTTCAATAAAATTGGCTTGATATTCACTACCCTTGGCGTGGTGTTCATTACCCTTGGCATAATGTTCACTACTCCTGGAGTGGTGTTCACTTCCCATTGTGTGGTGTTCACTACTCTTAACGTGGTGTTCACTACCTTTCGTGTGTTGTTCACTACCCCTGGCGTGGTGTTCACTACCCCAAACGTGGTGTTCACTACCCTTAGTGTGGTGTCGGAAAATCCGACACCATTTAATATATCATACAGACAGATAATAGTTGTATTACCAACAAGTTACCCATAGAAAACGTAACTTGTAGTGGAATTACCGTCTATAGAAAACGGGATATCATCACCACATACTATTATATTCTCCACCTATTATGGTGGGAATTATTCTTAAATACATTAGTCTTTGGACTTTACCATCATAAAACATCTCATATAAATTAACTTAATTATCAATATTAAAGTAGAGTAAATGTGACCCTTCTATCACTTTCTGTCATGTGGACAATGTAAGCCAGGCATCAGGGGAGGAAGGAGGGGCAGCCATTGTTGTTGTCACCTCCGAGACGTGTGGAGCAAATTTGGCTCCTATCATATCTGGACAATGTCGGCCAGTAGCGTCAATAGTATGGAGTGTTAAACATTGCCATTGTTTATATTAGACCAGAGGCTCACACGGGAGCAAATTCGGCTCCTGTTAATTTTACTTGGACGAAGTGTTAAGGAATCCAAACGTGTACCATTATCACACGCTGTCAACAAATTCAAGTTAAGTGTCTTTCCGAAACCCGTATATCTATCATTAGTGGCCATTAATGTCATTGGGTAGGGTGAGCCCATTAGATCACGAAATCGCCTCAAACTAAAGGTAATTAAGCCAGGTCTTCATGTTCCATGTATAGTGTTTTCTCTGATATAGCTGTCATATATAGGATTCTGGCTTCACAGCTAGCGCACTTTTGACAGGTCAAGACGAGAAAGCATATGCTTTGTGCACCAGTTACTGGGTGATGGAAGCTACCTCAAAGAGGATAATGTGGTCTACATCCTGGTTATACCTGCTGTACAAATAAGATAAGGAACCTCTTCAATGTATGTAGTCTATTACTGTAGTTTGATTGGCTGCATATATATTTAATTTAATATAACCCCCCTAATGTGTAGAGGATCGATTTGTGAGATTATGAGATTATTGCAGAAATACAGTCCACTTATCATTATACAAATTGCTATCGAAGTATATAAATTAACGTAAATATAAATTCATATAAATTAAATAAATATAAATCTCACAGGTCGGTTCCCACATGTGGTGTTCACTACCCTTGGCGTGGTGCTCACTTCCCTTAGCGTGGTGATCACTACCGTTGGCTTGGGGTTCATTACTTTTGGCGTGGTGTTCACTACCCTTAGTGTGGTGTTCACTACCCTTTGCATGGTGTTCACTACCCTTGACGTGGTGTTCACTACCCTTGGCTTGGGGTTCATTACTTTTGGCGTGGTGTTCACTACCTTTGGCATGGTGTTCATTTCCCTTTGCATGGTGTTCACTACCCTTAACGTGGTGTTCATTACCCTTGACGTGGTGTTCACTACCAGTGGTGTGGTGTTCAGTACCCTTCGCCTGGTGTTCACTACCCTTAGCGTGGTGTTCACTACCCATTGCGTGGTGTTCACTACCCTTTGCATGTTGTTCACTACCCTTTGCGTTGTGTTCCCTACCCCTAGCATGGTGTTCACTACCCATGGCGTAGTGTTCACTACCCTTGACGTGGTGTTCAATACCTGTGGTGTGGTGTTCGGTACCCTTCGCGTGGTGTTCACTACCCTTACCGTGGTGTTCACTACTAATGGCGTGGTGTTCACTACTAATGGCGTGATGTTCACTACCCTTGGCATGTTGTTCACTACCCTTGGCGTGGTGTTCCCTACCCTTAGCATGGTGGTCACTACCCATGGCGTAGTGTTCACACTCCTTGGCGTGGTGTTCACTACCCTTGACGTGGTGTTCACTACCCTTGACGTGGTGTTCACTACCCCTGACATGGTGTTCACTACCCTTGACGTGGTTTTCACTACCCTCTGTGTGGTGTTCACTCCCCTTGGCGTGGTGTTCACTACCCTTAGCGTTGTGTTCACTACCCTTAGCGTGGTGTTCACTACACTTGGCGTGGTGTTCACTACCCTTAACGTGGTGTTCACTACCCTTGACGACATGTTCACTGCCCTTGGGGTGGTGTTCACTACCCTTGGCGTGGAGTTCATTACACTTGGCGTGGTGTTCACCACCCTTAGCGTGGTGTTCACTACCTTTGGCGTGGTGTTCATTACCCTTAGCTTGGTGTTCACTACCCTTGGCTTGGTGTTCACTACCATTGGCATGGTGTTCACTACCCTTGGCATGGTGTTCACTACCCTTAGTGTGGTGTTCACTACCCTTGGCGTGGTCTTCACTACCCTTTGCGTGGTCTTCACTACCCTTGGCGTGGTGTTCACTACCATTGGCAAGGTGTTCACTACCTTTGGCATGGTGTTCACTACCCTTCGGGTGGTGTTCACGACCCCTGGCGTGGTGTTCACTACTCTTGACGTGGTGTTTACTACCTTGGGCGTGGTGTTCACTACCTTTGGCGTGGTGTTCACTACCCTTGGCTTGCTATTCACTGAACGTGGCGTGGTGTTCACTACCCATGGCATGGTGTTCACTACCCATTGCGTGATGTTCACTACCCTTGGCGTGGTGTTCACTATCCTTGGCGTTATGTTCACTACCCTTGGCGTGCTGTTCACTACCTTTGGCTTGGTGTTCAATACCATTGGCTTGATGTTCACTACCCTTGGGGTGGTGTTCACTACCCTTGGCGTAATGTTCACTATTCTTGGCGTGGTGTTCACTTCCCATTGTGTGGTGTTCACTACTCTTAGCGTGGTGTTCACTACCCTTCGTGTTTTGTTCACTACCCTTGGCGTGGTGTTCACTACCCCAAACGTGGTGTTCAATACCCTTAGTGTAGTGTTCACTACCCTTGGCGTGGTGTTCACTACCCTTAGCGTGGAGATCACTACCGTTGGCGTTGTGTTCACTACCCTTGGCGTGGTGTTCACTACCCTTTGCATAGTGTTCACTACCCTTGAGGTGGTGTTCACTACCCTTGGCGTGGGGTTCATTACTTTTGGCGTGGTGTTCACTACCTTTGGCATGGTGTTCGTTTCCCTTTGCATGGTGTTCACTACCCTTGGCGTGGTGTTCATTACCCTTGACGTGGTGTTCACTACCAGTGGTGTGGTGTTCAGTACCCTTCGCCTTGTGTTCACTACCCTTAGCGTGGTGTTCACTACCCATTGCGTGGTGTTCACTACCCTTTGCATGTTGTTCACTACCCTTTGCGTGGTGTTCCCTACCCTTAGCATGGTGTTCACTACCCATGGCGTAGTGTTCACTACCCATGGCGTAGTGTTCACTACCCTTAGCGTGGTGTTCACTACCCGTGACGTGGTGTTCACTACCCGTGACGTTGTATTCACTACCCTTGACGTGGTGTTCACTACCTGTGGTTTGGTGTTCAGTACCCTTCGCGTGGTGTTCACTACCTTCAGCGTGCTGTTCACTACTATTGGCGTGATGTTCACTACCCTTGGCATGTTGTTCACTATCCTTGGCGTGGTGTTCCCTACCCTTATCATGGTGTTCACTACCCATAGCGTAGTGTTCACTACCCTTGGTGTGTGTTCACTTCCCTTGACGTGGTGTTCACTACCCCTGACATGGTATTCACTACCCTTGACGTGGTGTTCACTACCCTTTGTGTGGTGTTCACTCCCCTTGGCGTGGTGTTCACTACCCTTAGCGTTGTGTTCACTACCTTTGACGTGGTGTTCACTACACTTGGCGTGGTGTTCACTACCCTTAACGTGGTGTTCACTACCCTTGACGACATGTTCACTACCCTTGGCATAGTGATCAATACCCTCGGCGTGGTGTTCACTACCCTTTGCGTGGTGTTCACTACCCTTGGCGTGCTGTTCACTCCCCTTGGCGTGGTGTTCACTACCCTTGGTGTGGTGTTCACTACCCACGGCATGGTGTTCACTACCCATGGCGAGGTGTTCACTACCCTTGGCGTGGTGTTCACTATCCTTGGCGTTATGTTCACTACCCTTGGCGTGGTATTTATTACCTTTGGCTTGGTGTTCAATACCATTGGCTTGATGTTCACTACCCTTAGCGTGATGTTCACTACCCTTAGTGTGGTGTTCACTACCCTTAGCGTGGTGTTCACTACCCTTAGCGTGGTGATCACTAACCTAGGCGTTGTGTTCACTACCCCTGGCTTGGTGTTCGCTACCCTTGGCATGGTGTTCATTACCCTTTGCGTGGTGTTCACTACCCTTGGCGTGGTGTTCACTACCCTTGGCATAGTGTTCACAACCCTTGATGTGGTGTTCACAACCCTTGGCGTGCGGTTCATTACCCTTGGCGTGGTGTTCACTACCCTTGGCATGGTGTTCACTTCCCTTAGCATGGTGTTCACTACCCTTAGCTTGGTATTTACTACCCTTAACGTGTTCATTACCCTGGGCATGGTGTTCACTACCCTTCATTTGGTGTTCACTACCCTTAACGTGGTGTTCACTACCCCTGGCGAGGTGTTCACTGCCCTTGGCATGGTGTTCCCTACCCTTGGCATAGTGTTCACATCCCTTGGCATGGTTTTCACTTCCTTTAGCATTGTTTTCACTAACCTTTACGTGGTGTTCACTACCCTTGGCGAGGTGTTCACTACCCATGGCATGGTGTTCACTACATATGGCGTGGTGTTCACTACCCTTGGCATGGTGTTCACTATCCTTGGCGTTATGTTCACTACCCTTGGCGTGGTGTTCACTACCATTGGCTTGATGTTCACTACCCTTGGCGTGATGTTCACTACCCTTTACGTGGCCTTCACTACCCTTGGTGTGGTTTTCACTACCCTTGGCGTGGTTTTCACCACCCTTGGCGTGGTGTTCAGAACCTTTGGCTTGGTGTTCACTACCATTCGCATGGTGTTCACTACCCTTGGCATGGTGTTCACTACCCTTGGCGTGGTGTTCACTACCCCTGGCGTGGTGTTCACTACCCTTGACGTGGTGTTCACTACCCTTAACGTCATGCTCACTACCCTTGGCGTGGTGTTCACTACCCTTAACGTGGTGTTCACTACCCTTGACGTCATGTTCATTACCCTTAGCGTGGAGTTCACTTCCCATGGCATGGTGTTCGCTACTAATGGCCTGGTTTTCACTACCCTTGGCGTGGTGCTCACTACCCATTGCGTCATGTTGACTACCCTTGGCGTGGTGTTCATTACGCTTAGCTTGGTGTTCACTACCCTTAGCGTGCTGTTCACTACCCCTGGCGTGGTCTTCACTACCCTTGGCGTGGTCTTCACTAACCTTGGCGTAGTGTTCACTACAATTGGCAAGGTGTTCACTACTCTTGGCATGGTGTTCACTACCCTTGGGGTGATGTTCACGACCCCTGGCTTGGTGTTCACTACTCTTGACGTGGTGTTTACTACCCTGGGCGTGTTGTTCACTACCCTTGGCGTGGTATTCACTAAACGTGGCGTGGTGTTCACTACCTATGGCATGGTGTTCACTACCCATGGCGTGGTGTTCACTACCCTTGGCGTGGTGTTCAATATCCTTGGCGATATGTTCACTACCCTTGGCGTGGTGTTCACTACCTTTGGCTTGGTGTTCAATACCATTGGCTTGATGTTCACTACCCCTGGCGTGGTGTTCACTACTATTGGCGTAATGTTCACTATTCTTGGCCTGGTGTTCACTTCCCATTGTGTGGTGTTCACTTCTCTTAGCGTGGTGTTCACTACCCTTAGTGTGGTGTTCACTAACCTTGGCGTGGTGTTTACTACCCTTAGCGTGGTGATCACTACCCTTGGCGTTGTGTTCACTACCCTTGGCGTGGTGTTCACTACCCTTGGCGTGGTGTTCACTACCTTTGGCATGGTGTTCATTTCCCTTTGCATGGTGTTCACTACCCATTGCGTGGTGTTCACTACCCTTGACGTGGTGTTCACTACCAGTGGTGTGGTGTTCACTACCCTTAGCGTTTTGTTCACTATCCATGGCGTGGTGTTCACTACGCTTTGCATGTTGTTCACTACCCTTTGCGTGGTGTTCCCTACCCTTAGCATGGTGTTCACTACTCATGGCGTAGTGTTCACTTCCCGTGACGTGGTGTTCACTACCCGTGTCGTAGTGTTCACTACCCCTGACATGGTGTTCAATACCCTTGACGTGGTGTTCACTACCCTTTGTGTGGTGTTCACTCCCTTTGGCGTGGTGTTCACTACCCTTTGCGTTGTGTTCACTACCCTTAACGTGGTGTTCACTACACTTGGCGTGGTGTTCACTACCCTTAACGTCGTGTTCACTACACTTTACGTCATGTTCACTACCCTTGGCGTGGTGTTCACTACCCTTGGCGTGGAGTTCATTAACCTTGGCGTGGTGTTCACCACCCTTGGCGTGGTGTTCACTACCCTTGGTGTGGTGTTCACTACCCATGGCATGGTGTTCACTACATATGGCGTGGTGTTCACTACCCTTAACATGGTGTTCACTATCCTTGGCGTTATGTTCACTACCCTTGGCGTGGTGTTCACTACCATTGGCTTGATGTTCACTACCCTTGGCGTGATGTTCACTACCCTTTACGTGGCCTTCACTACCCTTGGTGTGGTTTTCACTACCCCTGGCGTGGTGTTCATTACCATTCGCATGGTGTTCACTACCCTTACCATGTTGTTCACTACCTTTGACGTGGTGTTCACTACCCTCGGCGTGGTGTTCACTACCCTTAGCATGGTGTTCACTACCCTTGGCATAGTGTTCACTACTCTTGGCGTGGTGTTCACTACCATTTGCGTGGTGTTCACTACCCTTTGCGTGCTGTTCACTACCCAGGCGTGGTGTTCACTCCCCTTGGTGTGGTGTTCACTACCCTTGGCGTGGTGTTCACTACCCTTTGGCGTTGTGTTCACTACCCTTGATTTGGTGTGCACTGAACTTGGCGTGGTGTTCACTATCCTTAACGTGGTGTTCACTATCCTTAGCGTGGTGTTCACTAGCCTTAGCATGGTTTTCACTACCTTTGGCGTGGTAACACCACGCCAAAGGTAGTGATAACGAAAAGGTGCAGAGAGCCAGAATTTGGCTTTAAAATATGGCTGAAGGGCGAATTTGGGATGTTTGGGATATTTTGAAAACGGCAGGTGGTGAGGGGGGTTTGGGAAAAATGTGAGCCATCGCCGCTCTAAGTATTTGGCATATTTTCATTATAAAAACCCGTAAATAAATAAATAAATATTCGTAATTTCAAACTGCGAATACTTGCAGAAAGCCAGAATTTGGCTCCAAAATATGGCTCAAGCGTCGAATTAGAGACGTTTGGGATATTTAAAAACTGCGGGAGAGTTTGGGCAAAATGTGATCCATCGCCGCTCTCAGTAATTGGCATATTTTCGGTATAAAAAGTCGTAATTTAAAACTGCGAATACGTGCTGAGAGCCAGAATTTGGCTCCAAAATATGGCTCAAGGGTAGAATTTGGAATGTTTGGGATATTTTGAAAACTGCAGTGAGGGTTTGGGCAAAATGTGACTGATCGCTGGTCTCAGTAATTGGCGTATTTTCTGTATAAAAAGTCGTAATTTCAAACTGCGAATACGTGAAGAGAGCCAGAATTTGGCTTTAAAATATGGCTGAAGGGCGAATTTGGGATGTTTTTTGATTAACACGTAATTAATTGCAAATTAAAATTAAAAATTTCATTTTAAATCAACTATTTGTATCTCGTTAAAATAGTGAGGAAGATATTGATTAGGAGAGAATTTCTGCTTTTATTGCATATTTCGACGTGTCAACCAGATTAGAGCAGTTATACGAATTCAGAAAAAAACGGAAATTCAGGAACATTTTAGGTAATTATAAAGAAAACTCTTTTATCATTTGAATTGAAAACATCGTTTTCACATGCCTTTTTAATGTTCAAAATGATACGCAACCTCGCTTTATAATTTTAAGTAAAAATCCTCGAATTTGATATTATAGTGACTTTTTTCACGTTTTCCATGTAGGGTGATTTTAGGATATTTGGCCGTTTTTCCACGTTTTCAAGCATTTTCGGTTTATTGCCGTTAATTCCTGAAATTTACGATAAATATAATGCAAACACGTAATGAATTGCAAAAACCCTTAAATCTTTGATTTTCAACCAACTATTTGTACCTTGTTAAAATAGTGAGTCAAATATTGATTAAGAGAGATTTTCTGTTTTTATTGCATATTTCGACGTTTCAGCCGGATTAGAGCAGTTTTCGAGTACCTCATCTCTCAGTAATATAAACGGAAATTCAGAAACATCTTAGTTAATTCTGAAGAAAAAACAAAGATTTTTATCATTTGAATTGGAAACAACGTTTTCATATGTTTTTTTAATTATCAAAATAATTCGCAACCTCGCTCTATGATTTGATGTAAAAATCCTCGAAATTGGTATTGTAGTGACTTTTTTCACGTTTTCATGTTGGGTGATTTTAGGTAAAAATGTTCGAATTTACTAATATTTTGATACTACTTCATGTTGTCCCACTATATGTGATTTTGCCTATAAATCTCAGAATTTCACATAATATTGCGTTTTTAAGCAAGTTTTCTTGCATTGTGCTTTGTACATAAAATCATCGAATTTAGCAAAACTTTGAGGTTTTTCGTCGTTGTTTCCTTTATGAGATTTCATCCAAATATCAACGATTTAGGCAATATTTAGCCGTTTTTTCCGCGTTTTCAAGCCTTTTCGGTTTATTGCCATTAATTCAATAAATTTACTTTAAATATGATGCAAACACGTAATTAATTGCAAATTAAAATTAAATACTTAATTTTTAATCAACTATTTGTACCTCGTTAAAATAGTGAGTAAGATATTGATTAGGAGAGATTTTCTGTTTTTATTGTATATTTCGACGTTTCAGCCGGATTAAAGCGGTTTTAAGAGTACCTCTTCTTTCGGTAATATAAACGGAAATTCAGGAACATTTTAGGTAATTCTAAAGAAAACACATTGATTTTTATCATTTGAATTGGAAACAACGTTTCCATATGCCTTTTCAATTATCAAAATAATACGCAACCTCGCTCTATGATTTTATGTAAAAATCTTCAAATTTGGTATTATAATAATAATAATAATAATAATAATTTTTATTTAGGCAAAGGTACATACATAAAGAGATTTTACAAAGTTTGTTGGCTTTATAGATAGAGCTAGTACATACTATGCCTAAAGCCACTATTACGCAAAGCGTTTCGGGCAGAAACGGCCGAAACTTTTTTAAGGACTTTTTTCACGTTTTTCATGTAGAGTGATTTTAGCTAAAAATGTTCGAACTTACTAATATTTTGATACTACTTCATCTTGTCTCTCTACTTGTGATTTTGCCTACAAATCTCAGAATTTCACATGATATTGCGTTTTTAAGCAAGTTTTCTTGCATTGTGCATTGTACATAAAATCATCGAATTTAGCAAAACTTTGAGATTTTTCATCGTTGTTTCCTTTATGAGATTTCATCCAAATATCAACGATTTAGGCAATATTTTGCCGTTTTTTTCCGTGTTTTCAAGCCATTTCGGTTTATTGCTATTAATTCAATAAATTTACGTTAAATATGATGCAATATGATGCGATGGAGGGAGCCGGTCGGCCGAGCGGACAGCACGCTGGACTTGTGATCCTGTGGTCCTGGGTTCGAGCCCAGGCGCCGGCGAGAATCAATGGGCAGAGTTTCTTTCACCCTATGCCCCTGTTACCTAGCAGTAAATTAGGTACCTGGGTGTTAGTCAGCTGCCACGGGCTGCTTCCTGGGGGTGGAGGCCTGGTCGAAGACCGGGCCGCGGGGACACTAAAAGCCCCGAAATCATCTCAAGATAAGATAACACGTAATTAATTGCAAATTAAAATTAAATACATCATTTTAAATCAACTATTTGTACCTCGTTAAAATAGTGAGTAAGATATTGATTAGGAGAGATTTTCTGTTTTAATTGTATATTTCGACGTTTCAGCCGGATTAAAGCGGTTTTACGAGTACCTCTTCTTTCGGTAATATAAACGGAAATTCAGGAACATTTTAGGTAATTCTAAAGAAAATACACTGATTTTTATCATTTGAATTGGAAACATCGTTTCCATATGCCTTTTTAATTATCAAAATAATAACCAACCTCGCTCTATGATTTTATGTAAAAATCTTCGAATTTGGTATTATATTGATTTTTTCACGTTTATCATGTTGAGTGATTTTAGGTAAAAATGTTCGAATTTACTAATATTTTGATACTACTTCATGTTGTCCCACTATATGTGATTTGGCTAACAAATCTCAGAATTTCACATAATATTGCGTTTTTAAGCAAATTTTCTTGCATTGTGCTTTGTACTTAATATCATCGAATTTAGCAACATTTTGAGGTTTTTCATCGTTGTTTCCTTTATGAGATTTCATCCAAATATCAACGATTTAGGCCATATTTGCCGTTTTTCCACGTTTTCAAGCATTTTCGGTTTATTGCCGAAATTCATTAAATTTACGATAAATATGAAGCAAACACGTAATGAATTGCAAAAAAAACTTAAATATTTGATTTTCAATCAACTATTTGTACCTTGTTAAAATAGTGAGTCAAATATTGATTAAGAGAGATTTTCTTGGCATATCATATCTTTTCAGTAATTGGCATATTTTCGGTGTAAAAAGTCGTAATTTCAAACTGCGAATACAAGCAGAGAGCCAGAATTTGACTCCAAATTATGCCTCATGGGACGAATTTGTGACGTTTGGGATATATTGAAAACTGCAGGGAGGGTTTGGGCAAAATGTGATTCATCGACGCTTTCTGTAGTTGGCATATTTTCGGTATAAAACGTCGTAATTTCAAACTGCGAATACGTGCAGAAAGCCAGAATTTGTCTCCAAAATATGGCTCAATGGTCGAATTTAGGATGTTTGGGATATTTTGAAAACTGCAGAGGGGGGTTTGGACAAAAACAGTGTCCGTGGTGTAGTGGTAAGACACTCGCCTGGCGTTCCGCGAGCGCTATGTCATGGGTTCGTAACCTGGCCGGGGAGGATTTACTGGGCGCAATTCGTTAACTGTAGCGTCTGTTTAACGCAACAGTATAATGTGTACTTGGATGAAAAAACGATTCTTCGCGGCAGGGGATCGCATTCCAGGGACCTGCCCGGAACGCAATTTTTGTTTATAAACAGGCTGGTTTATAAACGAAAATAGCGAAAAAGCTTTGTTTGGCTCCAAAATATGGCTCAAGGGTCGAATTTAGGATGTTTGGGATATTTTGAAAAATGTAAGTGGGTTTGGGCAAAAAGTGACCCATCGCCGCTCTCACTAATTGGCATATTTTCGGTATAAAGAATCATAATTTCAAACTGCGAATACGTGTAGAGAGCCAGAATTTGGCTCCAAAATATGGCTCAAGCGTTGAATTGTGGATGTTTGGGATACTTTGAAAACTGCAGGGAGGGTTTGGGCAAAATGTGATCCATCGACGCTCTCAGTAATTGGCATATTTTCGGTATAAAATGTCGTAATTTCAAACTGCGAATACGTGCAGAGAGCCAGACTTTGACTCCAAAATATGGCTTGAGGGTCGAATTTGGGATGTTTGGGATATTTTGAAAACTGCGGAGAGTGTTCAGGCAAAATGTGATCAATCGACGCTCTCAGTAATTGGCATATTTTCGGTATAAAAAGTCGTAATTTCAAACTGCGAATACGTGCAAAGAGCCAGAATTTGGCTCCAAAATATGGCTCAAGGGTCGAATTTGGGATGTTTGGGATATTTTGAAAACTGTAAATGGGTTTAGGCAAAATGTGACCCATCGCCGCTCACAGTAATTGGCATATTTTCGGTATAAAAAGTCGTAATTTCAAACTGCGAATACGTGCAGAGAGCTAGAATTTTGCTCCAAAATATGGCTCAAGCGTCTAATTTGGGATGTTTGGGATATTTTGAAAACTACAAGGAGGGTTTGGGCAAAACATGATCCATCAGCGCTTTCAGTAATTTGCATATTTTCAGTATAAAATGTCTTAATTTCAAACTGCGAATACGTGCAGAGAGCCATATTTTCGCTCCAAAATATGGCTCAAGCGTCTAATTTGGGATGTTTGGGATATTTTGAAAACTGTAAGTGGGTTTGGGCAAAATGTGACCCATCGCCGCTCTCAGTAATTGGCATATTTTCGGTATAAAAAGTCGTAATTTCAAACTGCGAATACGTGCAGAGAGCTAGAATTTTGCTCCAAAATATGGCTCAAGCGTCTAATTTGGGATGTTTGGGATATTTTGAAAACTGTATGGAGGGTTTGGGCAAAACGTGATCCATCGGCGCTTTCAGTAATTGGCATATTTTC
The DNA here is from genome assembly GCF_040958095.1 of Procambarus clarkii. Classification (NCBI taxonomy): domain Eukaryota; kingdom Metazoa; phylum Arthropoda; class Malacostraca; order Decapoda; family Cambaridae; genus Procambarus; species Procambarus clarkii. The sequence goes on along the minus strand of NC_091203.1, from coordinate 8,956,703 downwards.
GGTATAAAATGTCGTAATTTCTAACTGCGAATACGTGCAGAGAGCCAGATTTTGGCTCCAAAAATATGGCTCAAGAGTTCAAGTTGAGATGTTTGGGATATTTTGAACACTGCAGGGGGGGGGGGGTTTGGGCAAAATGTTATCCATCGCCGCTTTCAGTAATTGGCATATTTTCAGTATAAAAATTCGTAATTTCAAACTGTGAATACGTGCAGAGAGCCAAAATTTGGCTCCAAAATATGGCTTGAGGGTCGATTTTGGGATGTTTAGGATATTTTGAAAACTGCAGGACGGTTTGGGAAAAATGTGACCCATCGCAGCTCTCAGTAATTGGCGTATTTTCAGTTTAAAAATTCTTAATTTCAAACTGCAAATACGTGCTAAGAGCCAGAATTTGACTCCAAAACATGATTCAAGCGTCGAATTTGGGATGGTTGGGATATTTTGAAAACTGCAGGGTGGGTTTTGGCAAAATGTGACCCATCGCTGCCCTCAGTAATTGTCATATTTTCGGTATAAAAAGTCGTAATTTCAAACTGCGAATACCTGCAGTGAGCCAGAATTTGGCTACAAAATATGGCTCAAGAGTCGAATTTGGGATGTTTGGGATATTTGGAAAACTGCAGGGTGGGTTTGGGCAAAATGTGACCCATCGCTGCTCTCAGTAATTGTCATATTTTCGGTATAAAAAGTCGTAATTTCAAACTGAGAATACGACTATAGAGCCAGATTTTGGCTCCAAAATATGGCTCAAGGGTCGAATTTGGGATGTTTGGGATATTTTGAACACTGCAGGGGGGGAGGGGGGGAAGTTTGGGCAAAATGTGACCCATCGCCGCTCTCAGTAATTGGCATATTTACGGTATAAAAACTCGTAATTTCAAACTTTGGATACGTGCAGAGAGCCAGAATTTGGCTCCAAAATAATGCTCAAGCGTCGAATTTGGGGTGTTTGGGATATTTTGAAAACTGCAGGGAGGGTTTGGGTCAAAATGTGATCCATCGACGCTTTTAGTAATTGGCATATTTTCGGTATAAAAAGTCCTAATTTCAAACTGCGAATACGAAAGCCAGAATTTAGCTCTAAAATATGGCTCAAGGGTTGAATTTGAGATGTTTGGGATATTTTGAAAACTGCAGGGGGGGGGGGGGGGTTGGGCGAAATATAACATATCGCCGCGGTCAGTAATTGGCGTATTTTCGGTATAAAAAGTCATAATTTCAAACTGCGAATACGTGTAGACAGCCAGAATTTGGCTCCAAAATATGGCTGAAGCGTTGAATTATGGATGTTTAGGATATTTTGAAAACTGTAGGGAGGGTTCGGGCAAAATGTGATCCATCGGCGTTTTCAGTAATTGGCATATTTTCGGTATAAACTTTCGTAATTTCAAACTGCGAATACTTGCAGAGAGCCAGATTTTGTCTCCAAAATTTGGCTCAAGGGTCGAATTTGGAATGTTTGAGATATTTTGAACACTGCAGGGGGGGTTTGGGCAAAATGTGATCCATCGTCGCTTTAAGTAATTGGCATATTTTCAGTATAAAAAGTCGTAATTTCAAACTGCGAATACGTGCAGAGAGCCAAAATTTGGCTCCAAAATATGGCTTGAGGGTCGATTTTCGGATGTTTGGGATATTTTGAAAACTGCAGGGGGGGGGGGGGGTTTGGGCAAAATGTGACTAATCGCCGCTCTCAGCAATGGGCGTATTTTCGGTATAAAAAGTCTTAATTTCAAACTGCGAATAAGTGCTGAGAGCCAGAATTTGGCTTCAAAATATAGCTCAAGCGTCGAATTTGGAATGTTTGGGATATTTTAAAAACTGCAGGGAAGGTTTAGGGAAAATGTGATCAATCGCCTCTTTCAGTACTTGGTATATATTCGGTATAAAAAGTCGTAATTTCAAACTGCGGATACGTGCAGAGAGCCAGAAATTGGTTCCAAAATAATACTCAAGCGTCGAATTTGGGATATTTGGGATATTTTGAAAACTGCAGGGAGGGGTTAGGTGAAAATGTGATCCATCGCCGCCTTTCGTAATTGGCATATTTTCGGCAGAAAAAATCCTAATTTCAAACTGCGAATACGTGCAGAAAGCCAGAATTTGGCTCTAAAATATTGCTCAAGGGTGTAATTTGGGATGTTTAGGATATTTTGAAAACTGCAGGGGGGTTTGGGCGAAATGTGACTTATCGCCGCTCTCAGTAATTGGCATATTTTCAAAATAAAAATTCATAATTTCAAACTGCGAACACGTGTAGAGAGCCAGAATTTGGCTCCAAAATATGGCTCAAGCTTTGAATTGTGGATGTTTGGGATATTTTGAAAACTGCAGAGAAGGGTTGGGTCAAAATGTGATCCATCGACGCTTTTAGTAATTGGCATATTTTCGGTATAAAAAGTCCTATTTTCAAACTGCGAATACGTGCAGAAAGCCAGAATTTGGCTCTAAAATATGGCTCAAGGGTTGAATTTGGGATGTTTGGGATATTTTGAAAACTGCAGGGGGGGTTTGGGCGAAAGGTGTTCCGTTGCCGCTATTAGTAATTGGCATATTTTCGGTATAAAAATTCTTAATTTCAAACTTCAAATATATGCAGAAAGCCAGAATTTGGCTCCAAAATATTGCTCAAGTGTCCAATTTGGGATATTTGGGATATTTTTAAAACTACAGGGTGGGTTTATGCAAAATGTGATGAATCTCCGCTCTCAGTAATTGGCATATTTTCGGTATAAAAAGTCGTAATTTCAAACTGCGAATACGTGCAGAGAGCCAGAACCACAGATGGGGAGACGTCAGAATCCTACTCAGATGATGATAGGGAGGTGGAGGGGAGTGAGGAAGAAGAGTGAGGAATCCATAACTACATTTATTAACTATCATAATTAACTTCTTATACATCACTTGTGATTTTAACCTAATAAAGCTTTAATAAATTCTTTGATTTTTTTAACCCCTGGGGGAGATTTATAATTTAATACTCTTATATTAGACCCACACGTCCCCACTGGGTGTGGATTTCTGTTACGGTAAAGTCAAGGTCATTAGGTGCGAGGAAGGGTACGGGCGACCACCCCTACTGAAAGGAACCTGTTTTACACCTGCCCCATAGAGGAATGTGGGGGCGTAACTGGCACTCACCTGTGTGTGTTTATTATACAAATAAATTCATTTTTTACTGAAATATACTGCCATACGTAACTGTATAAATGAACATTGTCATAGCGGTACATAATAAATACCTATCTTCACTGTTTTCTCGACTGCTACCACTCACACCTTGGGTGACCTAATATGGAGTGGCACTATGTGGCACTCCGCTTCTGATTGCCATACATAGGTGGGTATATCTGTCACCAAAATATCTACTCAGCACGTAAAAGCAGTTTGAAAATAAGACTTTTTATACCGAAAATATGCCAATTACTGAAAGCGGCGATGGATCAAATTTTACCCAAACCCTCCCTGCAGTTTTCAATATATCCCAAACATCCCAAATTCAACGCTTGAGCCATATTTTGGAGCCAAATTCTGGCTCTCTACACGTATTCGCAATTTGAAATTACGACTTTTTGTACCGAAAATATGCCAATTACTGAGTGCGGCGATGTATCACATTTTGCCTACACCCTCCCTGTAGTTTTCAAAATATCCCAAACATCCCAAATTCGACACTTGAGCCATATTTTGGAGCAAAATTCTGGCTCTCTGCACGTATTCGCAGTTTGAAATTACGACTTATTATACCGAAAATATGCCAATTACTGAGAGCGGCGATGGGTCACATTTTGCCTCCGCCCCCCCCCCCCCCACCAGTGTTCAAAATATCCCAAACATCCCAAATTCGACCCTTGAACCATATTTTGAAGCCAAATTCTGGCTCTCTGCACGTATTCGCAGCTTGAAATTTCGACTTTTTATACCAAAAATATGCCAATTGCTGAAAGCGGCGATTGATCACATTTTGCCTAAACCTTCCCTGCACTTTTCAAAATATCCCAATCATCCCAAATTCGACGCTTGAGCTATATTTTGGAGCCAAATTCTGGCTCTCTGCACGTATTCGCAGTTTGAAATTACGACTTTTTATACAGAAAATATGCTAATTACTGAGAACGGCGATGGGTCACATTTTACGGTCACGCTCTAATCTGGCGTGAATCTGTAAGGGTGCCAATTTTAAAGAAAAGTGGTTGATGTCAACCTCACCCACAGATTTTAGAATCTTAGACTTTATTATTTGCTTGTTTTTTTTCAATTAACATAAACATTCAAATAACTTCTTCATTTTTTATTCAATTTACATGAAACTTGCGCAGTGTATGTAGAGTGCATGTCTTCAAGTGGTGTTTATAGGTTTTTTCTCAAAGTTCATTTATTGATTTTATAATAGGAATAAACATGAGTTATTTGCATAATTTTGGGGGTAATTTCAAAATTTGTATTAGAAAAAGTAAAGATGTTTTGGAAATTTTCCATCAACATATCCTTAATTATAAAAATCCCTAATTCGTCGCCTGAACCATATTTTGAAGCCAAATTCTGGCTCTCTGTACGTATTCGCAGTTTGAAATTACGACTTTTTATACCGAAAATATGCCAATTACTGAGAGCGGCGATATGGCTTTAAGCAAGTTTCCTTGCATTGTGCTTTGTACTTAAAACCATCGAATTTACCAATATTTTGAGGTTTTTCATCCTTGTTTCCTTCATGAGATTTAAATCAAATACCAATGATTTAGGCAATATTTTGCCGTTTTTCCGCGTTTTCAAGCCTTTAGGTTCATTGCCATTAATTCAATAAATTTACGATAAATATAATGCAAACACGTAATCAATTGCAAATTAAACTTAAATATTTGATTTTCAATCAACTATTTGTACCTCGTTAAAATAGTGAGTAAGATATTGATTAGGAGAGATTTTCTGTTTTTATTACATATTTTGACATTTCATCCGGATTAGAGCGATTTTACGAGTACCAATTCTATCAGTAATATAAACTGAAATTCAGGAACATTTTAGTTAATTCTAAAGAAAACACAGTGATTTTTATCATTTGAATTGGAAACACCGTTCATATGCATTTTTAATGATCAAAATAATACGCAACCTCGCTCTATGGTGTGATGTAAAAATCCTCGAATTTGGTATTATAGTGACTTTTTCACGTTTTTCATGTTTAGTGATGTTAGGAAATTTTTTTCGAATTTACTTATATTTTGATACTACTTCATGTTGTCTTGCGATATGTAATTTAGCCTACCAATCTCAGAATTTCGCATAATATTGCGTTTTTAAGCAAGTTTTCTTGCATTGTGTTTTGAACTTAAAATCATCGAATTTAGTAATATTTTGAGGTTTTTCATCCTGTTTTCCTTCATGAGATTTAAACCAAATATCAACGATTTAGGCAACATTTTGCCGTTTTTCCGCTTTTTCAAGCCTTTTATGTTTATTGCCATTAATTCAATAAATTTACTTTAAATATGATGCAAACACGTAATTAATTGCAATTAAAATTAATTACTTGATTTTCAATCAACTATTTGTACCTCAGTAAAATAGTGAGTAAGATATTAATTAGGAGAGCTTTTCTGTTTTCATTACATGTTTCGACATTTCATCCGGGTTAGAGCGGTTTTTCGAGTACCTCTTCTTTCAGTAATATAAACGGGAATTCAGGAACGTTTTAGTTAATTCTAATAAACACATTGTTTATTATCATTTGAATTGGAATCAACGTTTTCATATGCCTTTTTAATGATCAAAATAATACGCAGCCTCGCTGTATGATTTGATGTAAAAATTATTTGAAGTAACAATCTTCGAATTTGGTATTATAGTGACTTTTTTCACGTTTTTCATGTTGCGCGATTTTAGGAAAAAATGTTTGAATAAATTTATATTTTGATACTACTTCATGGTGTCTCGCGATATGTAATTTTGCCTACAAATCTCAGAATTTCGCATAATATTATGTTTTTAATCAAGTTTTGTTGTATTTTGCTTTGTACTTAATATTATTGAATTTAGCAATATTTTGAGGTTTTTCATCGTTGATTCCATTATGAGATTTCATCCAAATATCAACGATTTAGGCAATATTTGGCCGTTTTTCAACGTTTTCAAGCATTTTCGGTTTATTGCCAGTAATTCAATAAATTTACGATAAAAATGATGCAAACGCGTAAATAATTGCAAATTAACCTTAAATACAAGATTTTCAATCAACTATTTGTACCTCGTTAAAATAGTGAGTTAGGTATTGATTAGGAGAGAATTTCGGTTTTTATTGCATATTTCTACGTTTCAGCCAGATTTAGAGCGGTTTTACGAGTACCTCTTCCTCGAGTAATATAAACGGAAATTCAGGAACATTTCAGTTAGTTTTAAAGAAAGCACATTGATTTTTATCATTTGAGTTGGAAACAACGTTTTCATATGCCTTTTTAATGATCCAAATTATACGCAGCCTCGCTGTATGATTTGATGTAAAAGTCCTCGAATTTGGTATTATAGTGACTTTTCTTACGTTTTTCATGTAGAGTGATTTTAGGTAAAAATGTTCATTTTGATACTACTTCATGTTGTCTTGCGATATGTAATTTAGCTTACAAATCTCAGAATTTCGCATAATATGGCGTTTTTGAGCAAGTTTTCTTGAATCGTACTTTGTACTTAATATCATCGAATTTAGCAATATTTTGAAGTTTTTCATCCTTGTTTCGTTTATGAGATTTAAACCAAATATCAACGATTTAGGCAATATTTAGCGGTTTTTCTGCGTTTTCAAGCCTTTTAGGTTTATTGCCTAAAAGGCTCTCCTAATTCAATATATTAACGATAAATATGATGCAAACACGTAATTATTTGCAAATTAAAATTAAATACCTTATTTTAAATCGACTATTTGTACCTCGTTAAAATAGTGTGACAGATATTGATTTGGAAAGATTTTCTGTTTTTATTGCATATTTCGATGTTTCAGCCGTATTAGAGCGGTTTTACGAGTATCTCTTCTTTCAGTAATGTAAACGGAAATTCAAGAACATTTTAGTTAATTCTAATGAAAGCATATTGATTTTTATCATTTGAATTGGAAACAACGTTTTCATATGACTTTTTAATGATCCAAATAATACGCAATCTCGCTCTATGATTTGATGTTAAAATCATCGAATTTGGTATTATGGTGACTTTTTCACGTTTTTCATGTAGAGTGATTTTAGGTAAAAATGTTCGAATTTACTAATATTTTGATACTACTTCTTGTTGTCCCACTATATGTGATTTGGCTAACAAATCTCAGAATTTCAGATAATATTGCCTTTTTATGGAAGTTTTCTTGCATTGTGCTTTGTACTTAAAATAATCAAATTTAGCAATATTTTGAGGTTTTTTCATCCTATTTTCCTTTACGAGATTTCAACCAATTTTCTTCGATTTAGGCAAAATTTTGCCGTTTTACCGCGTTTTAAAGCCTTTTCGGTTTATTGCCATTAATTCATTAAATTTACGAGAAATATGATGCAAACACGTAATTAATTGCAAATTACCCTTAAATACTTGATTTTTAATCAACTATTTGTACCTCGTTAAAATAGTGAGTCAGATATTGATTAGGAGAGATTTTTTGTTGTTATTGCATATTTCGACGTTTCAGCCGGATTAGAGCGGTTTTATGAGTACCTCGTCCTTTAGTAATATAAACGGAAATTCAGGAACATTTAATTAATTCTAATGAAAACACATTGATTTACACAATTGAAATTCAATTCATTTGAATTGGAAACAACGTTTTCATGTTGCTTTTTAATGATCAAAATAATACGCAACCTCGCTCTATGGTTTGAAGTAAAAAATCATCGAATTTGGTATTATAGTGACTTTTTCACAATTTTTCATGTAGAGTGATTTTAGGAAAAAATGTTCGAATTTACTTATATTTTGATACTACTTAATGTTGTCTCGCGATATGTAACTTAGCCTACAAATCTCAGAATATTGCATAATATTGCGTTTTAAGCAAGTTTTCTTCCATTGTGCTTTGAACTTAAAATAATTAGAGCGGTTTTATGAGTACCTCTTCCTTTAGTAATATAAACGGAAATTCAGGAACATTTATTATTTCTAATGCAAACACATTGATTTACACAATTGAAATTCAATTCATTTGAATTGGAAGCAACGTTTTCATGTTGCTTTTTAATGATCAAAATAACACGCAACCTCGCTCTATGGTTTGAAGTAAAAAAATCCTCGAATTTGGTATTATAATGACTTTTTTCACAATTTTTCACCACCCCAACCAAACCCCTCCCTCTCAACACCACACCACCGAACACCACACCACCCAACACCACACCATCCAACACCCCCTCTCAACACTACACCAACCAACACTCCCTCTCAACACTACACCACCCAACGCCTCCCTCTCAACACCACACCACCCAACACCCCCTCTCAACAACACACCTCCGAACACCTATTCTCAACACCAAACCATCTAACACCCCCTATCAACACCACCCCACCCAACACCCCCTCTTAACACAACACCATCCAACACCCCCTCTCAACACTACACCACCTTACGCCACCCTCTCAACACCACACCACCCAACACCCCCTCTCAACACCACACCACCCAACACCCCCTCTAAACACCACACCATCTAACACCCCTTCTCAACACCACCCCACCCAACACCCCCTCTCAACACAGCACCATCGAACACTCCCTCTCAAGACCACCCCAACCAACACCCCCTCTCAACACCACACCATTCAGCACCCTCTCTCAACACCACACCACCCATCACCCACTCTCAACACCACACTACTCAACACCCCCTCTCCACACCCCCTCTCAACAGCACCCCACCCAACACCCCTTCTCAACACCACAACACACAACACCCCCCTCTCAATACCACCCCAATCAAACCCCTCCCTCTCAACACCACACCACCCAACACCACACCACCCAACACCACACCATCCAACACCCCCTCTCAACACTACACTATCCAACACCCCCTCTCAACACTACACCACCCATCACCCCCTCTCAACACCATACCACCCAACACCCCCTCTCAACACAACCCCATCCAACACCCCCTCGCAAAACTACACCACCCAACGCCTCCCTCTCATCACCACACCACCCAACACTCCCTCTCAACACCACACCAACCACCACCCCCTCTCAACACCACACCAGACAACACCCCCTCTTAACACCACCCCACCCAACACCCCCTCTCAACACAACCCCATGCAACACCCCCTCTCAACACCACCCCACCCAACACCCCCTTTCAACACAACACCATCCAACACCCCCTCTCAACACAACACCACCCAACGCCTCCCTCTCATCACCACACCATGCAACACCCTCTCTCAACACCACACCACCCAACACCCCCTCTCAACACCACACCATCCAACAACACCTCTCAACACCACCCCACCCAACACCCCCTTTCAACACAACACCATCCAACACCCCCTCTCAACACTACACAACTCAACGCCTCCCTCTCAACACCACACCACCCAACACCCCCTCTCAACACCATACCACTCAACACCCCCTCTCAACACCATACCATCTAACACCCGCTCTCTTCACCACCCCACCCAACACCCCCTCTCAAAACAACACCATCGAACACCCCCTATCAACACCACACCACCCAACACCCCCCTCTCAACACCACACTTCCCAACACCTCCCTCTCAACACCACACCACCCAACACCTCCCTCTCAACACCACACCACCCAACACCCCCTCTCAACGCCACACCACCCAACACCCGCTCTCAACCACACACCACCCAACACGCCCACTCCACACCACCCCCTCTCAACAGCACCCCACTAACACCCCCTCAGAACACCACACCACCCAACACCCCCTCTCAACACCGCACGACCCAACACCTCCCTCTCAACTCCACACCACCCAACACCTCCCTCTCAACACCACACCAACCAACACCTCCCTCTCAACACCACACCACCCAACACCACATCTCCCAACACCTCCCTCTCAACACCACCCCCTCTCAACACCACACCATCCAACACCTCCCCCTCAACACCACACCACCCAACACCCGCTCTCAACAACACACCACCCAACAACCCCCACTCCACACCACCCCCTCACAACAGCACCCCACCCAACCCCCCCTCTCCACACCACACCACCCAACACCCCCCTCTCAACAGCACACTTCCCAACACCTCCCTCTCAACACCACACCACCCAACACCTCCCTCTCAACACCACACCACCCAACACCCCCTCTCAACACCACACCACCCAACACCCGCTCTCAACCACACACCACCCAAAACGCCCACTCCACACCACCCCCTCTCAACAGCACCCCACTAAAACCCCCTCAGAACACCACACCACCCAACACCCCCTCTCAACACCGCACGACCCAACACCTCCCTCTCAACTCCACACCACCCAACACCTCCCTCTCAACACCACACCAACCAACACCTCCCTCTCAACACCACACCACCCAACACCACATCTCCCAACACCTCCCTCTCAACACCACCCCCTCTCAACACCACCCCACCCAACACCCCCTCTCAACACCACACCACCCAACACCCCCTCTCAACACCACACCATCCAACACCCCCTCTCAGCACCACATCACCCAACCCCCCTCTCAAGACCACACCACCCAACACCTCCCTCTCAACACCACACCACCCAACACCTCCCCCTCAACACCACACCACCCAACACCACACCTCACAATTCCTCCCTCTCAAAACCACCCCCTCTCAACACCACCCCCTCTCAACACCACCCCACCCAACACCCCCTCTCAACACCACACCACCCAACACTCCCTCTCAACAGCACACCACCCAACACCTCCCTCCCAACACCACACCACCCATCACCTCCCTCTCAACACCACACCACCCAACACCTCCCTCTCAACACCACACCACCCAACACCTCCCTCTCAACACCACACCACCCAAAACCTCCCTTTCAACACAACACCACCCAACACCTCCCTCTCAACACCACACCATCTAACACCCCCTCGGAACACCACACCACCCAACACCCCCTCTCAACACCATACCACCCAACACCTCCCTCTCAACACGACACCACCCAACACCCCCTCTCAACACCACACCACCCGACGCCCCATCTCAACACCATACCACCCAAAACCTCCCTCTCAACACGACACCACCCAACACCCCCTCTCAACACCACACCACTTAACACCCACTCTAAACACCACACCTTCCAACACCTCCCTCTCAACACCACCCCCTCTCAACACCACCCCCTCTCAACACCACTCCCTCTCAACACCACCCCCTCTCAACACCACCCCACCCAACACCCTCTCTCAACACCACAAAAACCCAACACCCCCTCTCAACACCACACCCCTCAACACCTCCCTCTCAACACCACACCACCCATCACCTCCCTCTCAACACCACCCCACCCTACACCCCCTATCAACACTACACCACCCAACGCCTCCCTCTCAATACCACCCCATCCAACACCCCATCTCAAAACCTCACCACCCAACACCCCCTCTGAACACCAAACCACCCAACACCCCCTCTCAACATCACACAACCCAACACCTCCCTCTCAACACCACACCACTCATCACCCCCTCTCAACACAACACCACCCAACACCCACTCTACCCAATACACAACCCAACACCCCTCCTCTCCACACCACCCCCTCTCAACAGCACTTCACCCAACACCCCTTCTGAACACCACACCACCCAATACCCCCTCTCCACACCACACCAACCAACACCTCCCTCTCAACACCACACCACCCAACACCTCCCTCTCAACACCACACCACCCAACACCTCTCCCTCAACACCACACTAAACAACACCCCCTCTCAACACCACCCCACCCAACACCCCCTCTCAACACCACCCTACCCTACACCCCCTCTCAACACCACACAACCCATCACCCCGTCTCAACACCACACCACCCAACACCACACCACCAATCACCTCCCTCTCAACACCACCCCCTCTCAACACCACCCGACCCAAAACCCCCTCTCAACACCACCCGACCCAACACCCCCTCTCAACACCACCCCACCCAACACCCCCTCTCAACACCACAACACTCAACACCTCCCTTTCAACAGCACACCACCAATCACCTCACTCTCAACACCACACCACCCAACTCCTCCCTCTCAACACCACTCCACCCATCACCTCCCTCTCAACACCACACCACCCAACACCCCCTCTCAATACCACACAATCCAACACCCCCTCTCAACACCACACCATCCCAAACACCCTCTCAACACCACCCCACCCAACACCCCCTCTCAACACTACACCTCCCAACACCCCCTCTCCACACCACACCATCCAACACCAACTCTCAACACCACCCCACCCAACACCCCCTCTCAACACAACACCATCGACCACCCCCTCGCAAAATTACCCCACTCAACACCCCCTCTCAACACCACACAACCCAACACCCCGTCTCAACACCTCCCAACACCATACCTCCCAGTACCTCCCTCTCAACATCACCCCCTCTCAACAACACACCACCCAACACCTCCCTCTCAACACCACACCACCCATCACCTTCCTCTTAATACCACACCACCCAACACCCCCTCTCAACACAACACCACCCAATGCCTCCCTCTCAACACCACACCACCCAACACCCCCTCTCAACACCACACCACAAACCACCCCCTCTCAACACCACACCATCCAACACCGTCTCTCAACACCACACCATCCCAGCACCCACTCTCAACACCAAACCACCAAACACCCCCTCTCTACATAACCCCCTCTCAACTGCACCCCACCCAACACCCCCTCTCAACACCACACGACCCAACAACCCCTCTCAACACCACACCACGCAACACCACACCACCCAACACTACACCACCCAACACTCCCTTCTACACACCAGCCAACCCAACACCCCCTCTCAACACCACACCATCCCAGCACCCACTCTCAACACCACCCCACCCAACACTCCCTCTCAACACCACACCATCCAACACAACCTCTAAACACTACACCACCCAATGCCTCTCTCTCAACACTACACCATCCAACACCCCCTCTCAACACCACACCACCCAACACCCCCCTCTCAACATCACACCATCAAACACCCCCTCTCTACACCACCCCAACCAGCACCCCCTCTCAACACGACACCATCTAACACCCCATCTCAACACCACCCCACCCAACACCACCCTCTCAACACAACACCACCGAACACCCCCTTTCAATACCACCCCATCCAACACCCCATCTCAAACCCACACCACCCAACACCCACTCTCAACGCCACACGACCCAAAACCCCCTCTCCACACCACCTCCTCTACACTGCACCACACTAAACACCCCCTCTGAACACCACACCACCCAACACCCCCTCTCAACATCACACCAACTAACACCTCCATCTCAACACCACAGCACCCATTTCCCCCCCTCTCAATACAACACCACCCAACACCCACTCTACCCAATTCACAACCCAATACCCCCCTCTCCACACCGCCCCCTCTCAACAGCACTCCACCCAACACCCCTTCTGAACACCACATCACCCAACACCCCCTCTCAACCCCACACCAACCAACACCTCCCTCTCAACACCACACCACCCAACACCTCCCTCTCAACACCACACCACCCAACACCTCTCCCTCAACACCACACTAAAAAACACCCCCTCTCAACACCACCCCACCCAACACCCCCTCTCAACACCACACAACCCATCACCCCGTCTCAACACCACACCACCCAACACTACACCACCCATCACCTCCCTCTCAACACCACCCACTCTCAACACCACCCGACCCAACACCGCCTCTCAACACCACACCACCCAACACCCCCTCTCAACACCACAACACTCAACACCTCCCTCTCAACACCACACAATCCAACACCCCCCTCTCAACACCACACCATCCAAAATCTCCTCTCAACACCACCCCACCCAACACTCCCTCTCAACACAACACCATCCAACACCCTCTCTCAACACTACACCACCCAACGCCTCCCTCTCATCACCACACCACCCAACACCCCCTCTCAACACCACACCACCCAAAACCCCCTCTCCACACCATACCATCCAACACCCACTCTCAACACCACCCCACCCAACACCCCCTCTCAACACAACACCATCGACCACCCCCTCGCAAAATTACCCCACTCAACACCACACAACCCAACACCTCGTCTCAACACCACCCAACACCATACCTCCCAACACCTCCCTCTCAACACCACCCCCTCTCAACACCACCCTACCCAACACCTCCTCTCAACACCACACCACCCAACACCCACTCTCAACACCACACCCCCAACACCTCCCTCTCAACAACACACCACCCATCACCTCCCTCTCACCACCACACCACCCAACACCCCCTCTCAACACCACACCACCCAACACCTCCCTCTCAACACCACACCACCCAACACCCCCTCTCAACACCACAACACCCAACACCTCCCTCTCAACACCACACCACCCATCACCTCCCTGTCAACACCACACCACCCAACACCTCCCACACAACACCACTCCACCCATTACCTCTCTCTCAACTCCACACCACCCAACACTCCCTCTCAACACCACACCCCCAACATCTCCCTCTCAACACCACACCACCCATCACCTCCCTCTCAACACCACACCACCCAACACCCTCTCTCAACACTACACTACCCATCGCCTCCCTCTCAACACCACACCACCCAACACCTACTCTCAACACCACACCACTCACCACCCCCTCTCAACACCCCTTCTCAATACCGCCCCACCAAACACCCCTCTCAACACAACACCATTGAACACCCCCTCTTAACACCACCCCCCCAACACCACCTCTCAAAACCACACCATCTAACACCGTCTCTCAACACCACTCCACCCAGCACCCAATCTCAACACCAAACATCCAAACACCCCCTCTCCACACAACCCACTCTCAACTGCACCCCACCTAACACCCCCTCTCAACACCACACGACCCAACAACCCCTCTCAAAAGCACACCACCCAACACCACACCACCCAACACTCCCTTCTACACACCAGCCAACCCAACACCCCCTCTCAACACCACACCATTCAACACCCCCTCTAAACACTACACCACCCAACGCCTCCCTCTCAACACCACACCTCCGAACACCTACTCTCAACACCACACCATCTAACACCCCCCCTCAACACCACCCCACCCAACACCTCCTCTCAATACTACACCATCCAACACCCCCTTTCAACACTACATCACCTAACGCTTCCCTCTCAACACCACACCACCCAACGCCTCCCTCTCAACACCACCCCACCCAACACCCCCTCTCAACACCACACAACCCATCACCCCGTCTCAACACCACACCACCCAACACTACACCACCCATCACCTCCCTCTCAACACCACCCACTCTCAACACCACCCGACCCAACACCCCCTCTCAACACCACACCACCCAACACCCCCTCTCAACACCACAACACTCAACACCTCCCTCTCAACACCACACAATCCAACACCCCCTCTGAACACCACACCATCCAAAATCTCCTCTCAACACCACCCCACCCAACACTCCCTCTCAACACAACACCATCCAACACCCCCTCTCAACACTACACCACCCAACGCCTCCCTCTCAACTCCACACCACCCAACACCCCCTCTCAACACCACACCACCCAAAACCCCCTCTCCACACCATACCATCCAACACCCACTCTCAACACCACCCCACCCAACACCCCCTCTCAACACAACACCATCGACCACCCCCTCGCAAAATTACCCCACTCAACACCACACAACCCAACACCTCTTCTCAACACCACCCAACACCATACCTCCCAACACCTCCCTCTCAACACCACCCCCTCTCAACACCACCCTACCCAACACCTCCTCTCAACACCACACCACCCAACACCCACTCTCAACACCACACCCCCAACACCTTCCTCTCAACAACACACCACCCATCACCTCCCTCTCACCACCACACCACCCAACACCCCCTCTCAACACCACACCACCCAACACCTCCCTCTCAACACCACACCACCCAACACCCCCTCTCAACACCACAACACTCAACACCTCCCTCTCAACACCACACCACCCATCACCTCCCTGTCAACACCACACCACCCAACACCTCCCACTCAACACCACTCCACCCATTACCTCTCTCTCAACTCCACACCACCCAACACCCCCTCTCCACACCACACCAACCAACACCTCCCTCTCAACACCACACCACCCAACACCTCCCTCTCAACACCACACCACTCAACACCTCTCCCTCAACACCACACTAAACAACACCCCCTCTCAACACCACCCCACCCAACACCCCCTCTCAACACTACCCTACCCTACACCCCCTCTCAACACCACACAACCCATCACCCCGTCTAAACACCACACCACCCAACACCACACCACCAATCACCTCCCTCTCAACACCACCCCCTCTCAACACCACCCGACCCAACACCCCCTCTCAACACCACCCGACCCAACACCCCCTCTCAACACCACCCCACCCAACACCCCCTCTCAACACCACAACACTCAACACCTCCCTTTCAACAGCACACCACCAATCACCTCACTCTCAACACCACACCACCCAACTCCTCCCTCTCAACACCACTCCACCCATCACCTCCCTCTCAACACCACACCACCCAACACCCCCTCTCAATACCACACAATCCAACACCCCCTCTCAACACCACACCATCCCAAACACCCTCTCAACACCACCCCACCCAACACCCCCTCTCAACACTACACCACCCAACACCCCCTCTCCACACCACACCATCCAACACCCACTCTCAACACCACCCCACCCAACACCCTCTCTCAACACAACACCATCGACCACCCCCTCGCAAAATTACCCCACTCAACACCCCCTCTCAACACCACACAACCCAACACCCCGTCTCAACACCTCCCAACACCATACCTCCCAGTACCTCCCTCTCAACATCACCCCCTCTCAACAACACACCACCCAACACCTCCCTCTCAACACCACACCACCCATCACCTCCCTCTTAACACCACACCACCCAACACCCCCTCTCAACACAACACCACCCAATGCCTCCCTCTCAACACCACACCACCCAACACCCCCTCTCAACACCACACCACTCACCACCCCCTCTCAACACCACACCATCCAACACCGTCTCTCAACACCACACCATCCCAGCACCCACTCTCAACACCAAACCACCAAACACCCCCTCTCCACATAACCCCCTCTCAACTGCACCCCACCCAACACCCCCTCTCAACACCACACGACCCAACAACCCCTCTCAACACCACACCACCCAACACCACACCACCCAACACCACACCACCCAACACCACACCACCCAACACTCCCTTCTACACACCAGCCAACCCAACACCCCCTCTCAACACCACACCACCCCAGCACCCACTCTCAACACCACCCCACCCAACACTCCCTCTCAACACCACACCATCCAACACAACCTCTAAACACTACACCACCCAATGCCTCTCTCTCAACACTACACCATCCAACACCCCCTCTCAACACCACACCACCCAACACCCCCCTCTCAACATCACACCATCAAACACCCCCTCTCTACACCACCCCAACCAGCACCCCCTCTCAACACGACACCATCTAACACCCCATCCTAACACCACCCCACCCAACACCACCCTCTCAACACAACACCACCGAACACCCCCTTTCAATACCACCCCATCCAACACCCCATCTCAAACCCACACCACCCAACACCCACTCTCAACGCCACACGACCCAACACCCCCTCTCCACACCACCTCCTCTACACTGCACCACACTAAACACCCCCTCTGAACACCACACCACCCAACACCCCCTCTCAACATCACACCAACTAACACCTCCCTCTCAACACCACAGCACCCATTACCCCCCCTCTCAATACAACACCACCCAACACCCACTCTACCCAATTCACAACCCAACACCCCCCTCTCCACACCGCCCCCTCTCAACAGCACTCCACCCAACACCCCTTCTGAACAGCACACCACCCAACACCCCCTCTCAACCCCACACCAACCAACACCTCCCTCTCAACACCACACCACCCAACACCTCCCTCTCAACACCACACCACCCAACACCTCTCCCTCAACACCACACTAAAAAACACCCCCTCTCAACACCACCCCACCCAACACCCCCTCTCAACACCACACAACCCATCACGCCGTCTCAACACCACACCACCCAACACTACACCACCCATCACCTCCCTCTCAACACCACCCACTCTCAACACCACCCAACCCAACACCGCCTCTCAACACCACACCACCCAACACCCCCTCTCAACACCACAACACTCAACACCTCCCTCTCAACACCACACAATCCAACACCCCCTCTCAACACGACACCATCCAAAATCTCCTCTCAACACCACCCCACCCAACACTCCCTCTCAACACAACACCATCCAACACCCCCTCTCAACACTACACCACCCAACGCCTCCCTCTCAACACCACACCACCCAACACCCCCTTTCAACACCACACCACAAAAAAACCCTCTCCACACCATACCATCCAACACACACTCTCAACACCACCCCACCCAACACCCCTTCTCAACACAACACCATCGACCACCCCCTCGCAAAATTACCCCACTCAACACCACACAACCCAACACCTCGTCTCAACACCACCCAACACCATACCTCCCAACACCTCCCTCTCAACACCACCCCCTCTCAACACCACCCTACCCAACACCTTCTCTCAACACCACACCACCCAACACCCACTCTCAACACCACACCCCCAACACCTCCCTCTCAACAACACACCACCCATCACCTCCCTCTCACCACCACACCACCCAACACCCCCTCTCAACACCACACCACACAACACCTCCCTCTCAACACCACACCACCCAACACCCCCTCTCAACACCACAACACTCAACACCTCCCTCTCAACACCACACCACCCATCACCTCCCTGTCAACACCACACCACCCAACACCTCCCACTCAACACCACTCCACCCATTACCTCTCTCTCAACTCCACACCACCCAACACCCCCTCTCAACACCACACCCCCAACATCTCCCTCTCAACACTACACCACCCATCACCTCCCTCTCAACACCACACCACCCAACACCCCCTCTCAACACTACACCACCCATCGCCTCCCTCTCAACACCACACCACCCAACACCTACTCTCAACACCACACCACTCACCACCCCCTCTCAACACCCCTTCTCAATACCGCCCCACCAAACACCCCCTCTCAACACAACACCATTGAACACCCCCTCTCAACACCACCCCCCCAACACCACCTCTCAAAACCACACCATCTAACACCGTCTCTCAACACCACACCACCCAGCACCCAATCTCAACACCAAACATCCAAACACCCCCTCTCCACACAACCCACTCTCAACTGCACCCCACCAAACACCCCCTCTCAACACCACACGACCCAACAACCCCTCTCAAAACCACACCACCCAACACCACACCACCCAACACTCCCTTCTACACACCAGCCAACCCAACACCCCCTCTCAACACCACACCATCCAACACCCCCTCTAAACACTACACCACCCAACGCCTCCCTCTCAACACCACACCTCCGAACACCTACTCTCAACACCACACCATCTAACACCCCCCCTCAACACCACCCCACCCAACACCTCCTCTCAATACTACACCATCCAACACCCCCTTTCAACACTACATCACCTAACGCTTCCCTCTCAACACCACACCACCCAACGCCTCCCTCTCAACACCACCCCACCCAACACCCCATCTCAACACCACACAACCCATCACCCCGTCTCAACACCACACCACCCAACATTACACCACCCATCACCTCCCTCTCAACACCACCCACTCTCAACACCACCCGACCCAACACCGCCTCTCAACACCACACCACCCAACACACCCTCTCAACACCACAACACTCAACACCTCCCTCTCAACACCACACAATCCAACACCCCCTCTCAACACCACACCATCCAAAATCTCCTCTCAACACCACCCACTCTCAACACCACCCGACCCAACACCGCCTCTCAACACCACACCACCCAACACACCCTCTCAACACCACAACACTCAACACCTCCCTCTCAACACCACACAATCCAACACCCCCTCTCAACACCACACCATCCAAAATCTCCTCTCAACACCACCCCACCCAACACTCCCTCTCAACACAACACCATCCAACACCCCCTTTCAACACTACACCACCCAACGCCTCACTCTCAACACCACACCACCCAACACCCCCTCTCAACACCACACCACCCAAAACCCCCTCTCCACACTATACCATCCAACACCCACTCTCAACACCACCCCACCCAACACCCCCTCTCAACACAACACCATCGACCACCCCCTCGCAAAATTACCCCACTCAACACCACACAACCCAACACCTCGTCTCAACACCACCCAACACCATACCTCCCAACACCTCCCTCTCAACACCACACCATCTAACACCCCCCCTCAACACCGCACCACCCAACACCCCCTCTCAACACAACACCATCTAATACCCCCTCTCAACACTACACCACATAACGCCTCCCTCTCAACACCACATCACCCTACAACCCCTCTCAACACCACCCTATCCAACACCCCATCTCAAAACCACACCAGTCAACACCCACTGTCAACACCACACCAAACACCACCCACTCTCCACACCACCTCCTCTCAACTGCACCCCACTCAACACCACCTGTGAAAACCACACCACTCACCACCCCCTCTCAACAGCACTCCACGCAACACCCCTTCTGAACACCACACCACCCAACACCCCACTCTCAACACCACACCAACCAACACCTCCCTCTCAACAACACACCACCCAACACCCCCTCTCAACACCACACCACTCACCACCCCCTCTCAACAGCACTCCACCCAACACCCCTTCTGAACACCACACCACCCAACACCCCCCTTTCAACACCACACCAAACAACACCTCCCTCTCAACACCACACCACCCAACACCTCCCTCTCAATACCACACCACCCAACACCTCTCCCTCAACACCACAATACCAGACACCCCCTCTCAACACCACCCCACCCAACACCCCCTCTCAACACCACCCTACCCAACACCCCCTCTCAACACCACACAAATCACCACCCCGTCTCAACACCACACCACCCAACACCATACCACCTAACACCTCCCTCTCAACCCCACCCGACCCAACATCCCCTCTCAACACCACATCACCCAACACCCCCTCTCAACACCACAACACTCAACACCCCCCTCTCAACACCACACCACCCATCACCTCCCTCTAAACACCACACCACCCAACACCTCCCTCTCAACACCACAATACCCATCACCTCACTCTCAACACCACACCACCCAACACCCCCTTTCAACACCACACCATCCAACACCCACTCTCAACACCACCCCACCCAACACCCCCTCTCAACACAACACCATCGACCACCCCCTCGCAAAACTACCCCACTCAACACCCCCTCTCAACACCACACAACCCAACACCCCGTCTCAACACCACCCAACACCATATCTCCCAACACCTCCGTCTCAAACCCACCCCCTCTCAACACCACCCTACCCAACACCTCTCAACATCACACCAACCAACACCCCCTCTCAACACCACAACACCCAACACCTCCAACTCAACACCACACCACCCATCACCTCCCTCTCAACACCACACCACCCAACACCTCCCTCTCAACACCACACCACCCAACACCTCCCTCTCAACACCACACCACCCAACATCTCCCTCTCAACACCACACCACCCAGCACCTCAATCTCAACACCACACCATCCAACAACCGCTCTCAACACAACACCATCCAACACCCTTCTCAACACTACACCACCTAACGCATCCCTCTCAACACCACACCACCCAACACCCCATCTCAACACTGCACCACCCAACGCCTCCCTCTTAACACCACACCACCCAACATCCCCTCTCAACACCACACCACCCATCACCCCCCCTCCACACCACACCATTCAACACCTCCTCTCAACACCACCCCACCCAACACCCCCTCTCAACACAACACCATCGAACACCCCCCCCCTCTCAACACTCCCCCACCCAACACCCCCTCTCAACACCACACCATCCAACACCCTCTCTCAACACCACACCACCCAACACCCACTCTCAACACCACATCACCCAACACACCCTCTCCACACCACCCACTCTCAATAGCACCCCACCCAACATCCCCTCTCAACACCACACCACCCAACACCCCCTCTCAACACCACACAACCCAACACCTCCCTCTCAACACCACACCACCCAACACCCCCTCTCAACTCCACACAACCCAACACCTCCCTCTCAACACCACACCACCTAACACCACACCACCCAACACCACACCACCCAACACCACACCACCCAACACCACACCACCCAACACCACACCACCCAACACCACACCACCCAACACCACACCACCCAACACTCCCTTCTCAACACCACCCCACCCAACACCCCCTCTCAACACCACACCCTCCAACACCTCCTCTCAACACCACACTACCCAACGCCTCCCTCTAAACACCACATCATCCATCACCCCTTCTCAATACCACACCACCCAACACCCCCACTCAACACCACACCATCCATCACCCACTCACAACACCACCCTACCCAACACCTACTCTCAACACCACACCATCCAACACCCTCTCTCAACACCACACCATCCAACACCCCCTCTCAACACTACACCACCCAACGCCTCCCTCTCAACACCACACCATCCAACACCCCCTCTCAACACCACACTACCCAACACTCCCTCTCAACACCACACCACCCAACACCCCCTCTCAACACCACACCACACACCACCCCCTCTCAACACCACACCATCCATCACCCACTCTCAACACCACATCACCCAACACACCCTCTCCACACCACCCACTCTCAACAGCACCCCATCCAACACCCCCTCTCAACACCACACCACCCAACACCCCCTCTCAACAACACACCATCCATCACCCACTCTCAACACCACCCCACTCAACACCTCCTCTCAACACCACACCATCTAACACCCCCTCTCAACACTACACCACTCAACGCCTCCCTCTCAACACCACACCTCCCAACACCCCCTCTCAACACCACACCACACAACACCCCCTCTTAACACCACACCATCTAACACCCCGTCTCAACACCACCCCACCCAACACCCCCTCTCAACACCACACCATCCAACACCCCATCTCAAAACCACACCACACAACACCTACTCTCAACACCACACCACCAAACACCCCCTCTCCACACCACCTCCTCTCAACAGCACCCCACCCAACACCCCCTCTCAACACCACCCCCTCTCAACACCACCCCACAAAACACCCCCTCTCAGCACCACACCAGCCAACACCCCCTCTCAACTCCACACCACCCAATACCTCACTCTCAACACCACATCACCCATCACCTCCCTCTCAACACCACACCACCCAAAACCTCCAACTCAACACCACACCACCCATCACCTCCATCTCAACACCACACCACCCAACACTTCCCTCTCAACACCAGACCACCCAAGACCTCCCTCTAAACACCACACCAACCAACACCCCCTCTCAACACTACACCATCGAACACCCCCTCTCAACACCACCCCACTCAACACCCTCTCTCAACAAAACAACATCCAACTCACCCTCTCAACACTATACCACCCAACGCCTCCCTCTCAACACCACACCACCCAACACCCCCTCTCAACAACACACCACCCATCACCTCCCTCTCACCACCACACCACCCAACACCCCCTCTCAACACCACACCACCCAACACCTCCCTCTCAACACCACACCACCCAACACCCCCTCTCAACACCACAACACTCAACACCTCCCTCTCAACACCACACCACCCATCACCTCCCTGTCAACACCACACCACCCAACACCTCCCACTCAACACCACTCCACCCATTACCTCTCTCTCAACTCCACACCACCCAACACCCCCTCTCAACACCACACCCCCAACACCTCCCTCTCAACACCACACCACCCATCACCTCCCTCTCAACACCACACCAGCCAACACCCCCTCTCAACTCTACACCACCCATCGCCTCCCTCTCAACACCACACCACCCAACACCTACTCTCAACACCACACCACTCACCACCCCCTCTCAACACCCCTTCTCAATACCGCCCCACCAAACACCCCCTCTCAACACAACACCATTGAACACCCCCTCTCAACACCACCCCCCCAACACCACCTCTCAAAACCACACCATCTAACACCGTCTCTCAACACCACACCACCCAGCACCCAATCTCAACACCAAACATCCAAACACCCCCTCTCCACACAACCCACTCTCAACTGCACCCCACCTAACACCCCCTCTCAACACCACACGACCCAACAACCCCTCTCAAAACCACACCACCCAACACCACACCACCCAACACCACACCACCCAACACTCCCTTCTACACACCAGCCAACCCAACACCCCCTCTCAACACCACACCATCCAACACCCCCTCTAAACACTACACCACCCAACGCCTCCCTCTCAACACCACACCTCCGAACACCTACTCTCAACACCACACCATCTAACACCCCCCCCTCAACACCACCCCACCCAACACCTCCTCTCAATACTACACCATCCAACACCCCCTTTCAACACTACATCACCTAACGCTTCCCTCTCAACACCACACCACCCAACGCCTCCCTCTCAACACCACACCACCCAACACCCCCTCACAACACCACACCTCCGAACACCTACTCTCAACACCACACCATCTAACACCCCCCCTCAACACCGCACCACCCAACACCCCCTCTCAACACAACACCATCCAACACCCCCTCTCAACACTACACCACATAACGCCTCCCTCTCAACACCACATCACCCTACAACCCCTCTCAACACCACCCTATCCAACACCCCATCTCAAAACCACACCACTCAACACCCACTGTCAACACCACACCAAACACCACCCACTCTCCACACCATCTCCTCTCAACTGCACCCCACTCAACACCACCTGTGAAAACCACACCACTCACCACCCCCTCTCAACAGCACTCCACGCAACACCCCTTCTGAACACCACACCACCCAACACCCCACTCTCAACACCACACCAACCAACACCTCCCTCTCAACAACACACCACCCAACACCCCCTCTCAACACCACACCACTCACCACCCCCTCTCAACAGCACTCGACCCAACACCCCTTCTGAACACCACACCACCCAACACCCCCCCCCTCAACACCACACCAAACAACACCTCCCTCTCAACACCACACCACCCAACACCTCCCTCTCAACACCACACCACCCAACACCTCTCCCTCAACACCACAATACCAGACACCCCCTCTCAACACCACCCCACCCAACACCCCCTCTCAACACCACCCTACCCAACACCCCCTCTCAACACCACACAAATCACCACCCCGTCTCAACACCACACCACCCAACACCATACCACCTAACACCTCCCTCTCAACCCCACCCGACCCAACATCCCCTCTCAACACCACATCACCCAACACTCCCTCGCAACACCACAACACTCAACACCCCCCTCTCAACACCACACCACCCAACACCTCCCTCTCAACACCACAATACCCATCACCTCACTCTCAACACCACACCACCCAACACCCCCTCTCAACACCACACCATCCAACACCCACTCTCAACACCACCCCACCCAACACCCCCTCTCAACACAACACCATCGACTACCCCCTCGCAAAACTACCCCACTCAACACCCCCTCTCAACACCACACAACCCAACACCCCGTCTCAACACCACCCAACACCATATCTCCCAACACCTCCGTCTCAAACCCACCCCCTCTCAACACCACCCTACCCAACACCTCCTCTCAACATCACACCAACCAACACCCCCTCTCAACACCACAACACCCAACACCTCCAACTCAACACCACACCACCCATCACCTCCTTCTCAACACCACACCACCCAACACCTCCCTCTCAACACCACACCACCCAACACCTCCCTCTCAACACCACACCACCCAACATCTCCCTCTCAACACCACACCACCCAGCACCTCAATCTCAACACCACACCATCCAACAACCGCTCTCAACACAACACCATCCAACACCCTTCTCAACACTACACCACCTAACGCATCCCTCTCAACACCACACCACCCAACACCCCATATCAACACTGCACCACCCAACGCCTCCCTCTTAACACCACACCACCCAACATCCCCTCTCAACACCACACCACCCATCACCCCCTCTCCACACCACACCATTTAACACCTCCTCTCAACACCACCCCACCCAACACCCCCTCTCAACACAACACCATCGAACACCCCCCCCCTCTCAAAACTCCCCCACCCAACACCCCCTCTCAACACCACACCATCCAACACCCTCTCTCAACACCACACCACCCAACACCCACTCTCAACACCACATCACCCAACACACCCTCTCCACACCACCCACTCTCAATAGCACCCCACCCAACATCCCCTCTCAACACCACACCACCCAACACCCCCTCTCAACTCCACACAACCCAACACCTCCCTCTCAACACCACACCACCTAACACCACACCACCCAACACCACACCACCCAACACCACACCACCCAACACCACACCACCCAACACCACACCACCCAACACCACACCACCCAACACCATACCACCCAACACTCCCTTCTCAACACCACCCCACCCAACACCCCCTCTCAACACCACACCCTCCAACACCTCCTCTCAACACCACACTACCCAACGCCTCCCTCTAAACACCACATCATCCATCACCCACTCTCAATACCACACCACCCAACACCCCCACTCAACACCACACCATCCATCACCCACTCACAACACCACCCTACCCAACACCTACTCTCAACACCACACCATCCAACACCCTCTCTCAACACCACACCATCCAACACCCCCTCTCAACACTACACCACCCAACGCCTCCCTCTCAACACCACACCATCCAACACCCCCTCTCAACACCACACTACCCAACACCCCCTCTCAACACCACACCACCCAACACCCCCTCTCAACACCACACCACACAACACCCCCTCTCAACACCACACCATCCATCACCCACTCTCAACACTACATCACCCAACACACCCTCTCCACACCACCCACTCTCAACAGCACCCCATCCAACACCCCCTCTCAACACCACACCACCCAACACCCCCTCTCAACACCACACCATCCATCACCCACTCTCAACACCACCCCACTCAACACCTCCTCTCAACACCACACCATCTAACACCCCCTCTCAACACTACACCACTCAACGCCTCCCTCTCAACACCACACCTCCCAACACCCCCTCTCAACACCACACCACACAACACCCCCTCTCAACACCACACCATCTAACACCCCGTCTCAACACCACCCCACCCAACACCCCCTCTCAACACCACACCATCCAACACCCCATCTCAAAACCACACCACCCAACACCTACTCTCAACACCACACCACCAAACACCCCCTCTCCACACCACCTCCTCTCAACAGCACCCCACCCAACATCCCCTCTGAACACCACACCACCCAACACCCCCTCTCAACACCACACCACCCAACACCTCCCTCTCAACACCACACCTCCCAACACCTCCCTCTCAACACCACCCCCTCTCAACACCACCCCACAAAACACCCCCTCTCAACACCACACCAGCCAACACCCCCTCTCAACTCCACACCACCCAATACCTCACTCTCAACACCACATCACCCATCACCTCCCTCTCAACACCACACCACCCAAAACCTCCAACTCAACACCACACCACCCATCACCTCCATCTCAACACCACACCACCCAACACTTCCCTCTCAACACCAGACCACCCAAGACCTCCCTCTAAACACCACACCAACCAACACCCCCTCTCAACACTACACCATCGAACACCCCCTCTCAACACCACCCCACTCAACACCCTCTCTCAACACAACAACATCCAACTCACCCTCTCAACACTATACCACCCAACGCCTCCCTCTCAACACCACACCACCCAACACCCCCTCTCAACAACACACCACCCATCACCTCCCTCTCACCACCACACCACCCAACACCCCCTCTCAACACCACACCACATAACACCTCCCTCTCAACACCACACCACCCAACACCCCCTCTCAACACCACAACACTCAACACCTCCCTCTCAACACCACACCACCCATCACCTCTCTGTCAACACCACACCACCCAACACCTCCCACTCAACACCACTCCACCCATTACCTCTCTCTCAACTCCACACCACCCAACACCCCCTCTCAACACCACACCACTCACCACCCCCTCTCAACACCCCTTCTCAATACCGCCCCACCAAACACCCCCTCTCAACACAACACCATTGAACACCCCCTCTCAACACCACCCCCCCAACACCACCTCTCAAAACCACACCACCTAACACCCCCTCTCAACACCACACGACCCAACAACCCCTCTCAAAACCACACCACCCAACACCACACCACCCAACACCACACCACCTAACACTCCCTTCTACACACCAGCCAACCCAACACCCCCTCTCAACACCACACCATCCAACACCCCCTCTAAACACTACACCACCCAACGCCTCCCTCTCAACACCACACCTCCGAACACCTACTCTCAACACCACACCATCTAACACCCCCCCTCAACACCACCCCACCCAACACCTCCTCTCAATACTACACCATCCAACACCCCCTTTCAACACTACATCACCTAACGCTTCCCTCTCAACACCACACCACCCAACGCCTCCCTCTCAACACCACACCACCCAACACCCCCTCACAACACCACACCTCCGAACACCTACTCTCAACACCACACCATCTAACACCCCCCCTCAACACCGCACCACCCAACACCCCCTCTCAACACAACACCATCCAACACCCCCTCTCAACACTACACCACATAACGCCTCCCTCTCAACACCACATCACCCTACAACCCCTCTCAACACCACCCTATCCAACACCCCATCTCAAAACCACACCACTCAACACCCACTGTCAACACCACACCAAACACCACCCACTCTCCACACCACCTCCTCTCAACTGCACCCCACTCAACACCACCTGTGAAAACCACACCACTCACCACCCCCTCTCAACAGCACTCCACGCAACACCCCTTCTGAACACCACACCACCCAACACCCCACTCTCAACACCACACCAACCAACACCTCCCTCTCAACAACACACCACCCAACACCCCCTCTCAACACCACACCACTCACCACCCCCTCTCAACAGCACTCCACCCAACACCCCTTCTGAACACCACACCACCCAACACCCCCCTCTCAACACCACACCAAACAACACCTCCCTCTCAACACCACACCACCCAACACCTCCCTCTCAACACCACACCACCCAACACCTCTCCCTCAACACCACAATACCAGACACCCCCTCTCAACACCACCCCACCCAACACCCCCTCTCAACACCACCCTACCCAACACCCCCTCTCAACACCACACAAATCACCACCCCGTCTCAACACCACACCACCCAACACCATACCACCTAACACCTCCCTCTCAACCCCACCCGCCCCAACATCCCCTCTCAACACTTCATAAACCAACACTCCCTCTCAACACCACAACACTCAACACCCCCCTCTCAACACCACACCACCCAACACCTCTCCCTCAACACCACAATACCAGACACCCCCTCTCAACACCACCCCACCCAACACCCCCTCTAAACACCACACCACCCAACACCGCCCTCTCAACACCACAATACCCATCACCTCACTCTCAACACCACACCACCCCACACCCCCTCTCAACACCACACCATCCAACACCCACTCTCAACACCACCCCACCCAACACCCCCTCTCAACACAACACCATCGACCACCCCCTCGCAAAACTACCCCACTCAACACCCCCTCTCAACACCACACAACCCAACACCCCGTCTCAACACCACCCAACACCATATCTCCCAACACCTCCGTCTCAAACCCACCCCCTCTCAACACCACCCTACCCAACACCTCCTCTCAACATCACACCAACCAACACCCCCTCTCAACACCACAACACCCAACACCTCCAACTCAACACCACACCACCCATCACCTCCCTATCAACACCACACCACCCAACACCTCCCTCTCAACACCACACCACCCAACACCTCCCTCTCAACACCACACCACCCAACATCTCCCTCTCAACACCACACCACCCAGCACCTCAATCTCAACACCACACCATCCAACAACCGCTCTCAACACAACACCATCCAACACCCTTCTCAACACTACACCACCTAACGCATCCCTCTCAACACCACACCACCCAACACCCCATCTCAACACTGCACCACCCAACGCCTCCCTCTTAACACCACACCACCCAACATCCCCTCTCAACACCACACCACCCATCACCCCCTCTCCACACCACACCATTCAACACCTCCTCTCAACACCACCCCACCCAACACCCCCTCTCAACACAACACCATCGAACACCCCCCCTCTCAACACTCCCCCACCCAACACCCCCTCTCAACACCACACCATCCAACACCCTCTCTCAACACCACACCACCCAACACCCACTCTCAACACCACATCACCCAACACACCCTCTCCACACCACCCACTCTCAATAGCACCCCACCCAACATCCCCTCTCAACACCACACCACCCAACACCCCCTCTCAACACCACACAACCCAACACCTCCCTCTCAACACCACACCACCCAACACCCCCTCTCAACTCCACACAACCCAACACCTCCCTCTCAACACCACACCACCTAACACCACACCACCCAACACCACACCACCCAACACCACACCACCCAACACCACACCACCCAACACCACACCACCCAACACCACACCACCCAACACCACACCACCCAACACTCCCTTCTCAACACCACCCCACCCAACACCCCCTCTCAACACCACACCCTCCAACACCTCCTCTCAACACCACACTACCCAACGCCTCCCTCTAAACACCACATCATCCATCACCCCCTCTCAATACCACACCACCCAACACCCCCACTCAACACCACACCATCCATCACCCACTCACAACACCACCCTACCCAACACCTACTCTCAACACCACACCATCCAACACCCCCTCTCAACACCACACCATCCAACACCCCCTCTCAACACTACACCACCCAACGCCTCCCTCTCAACACCACACCATCCAACACCCCCTCTCAACACCACACTACCCAACACACCCTCTCAACACCACACCACCCAACACCCCCTCTCAACACCACACCACACAACACCCCCTCTCAACACCACACCATCCATCACCCACTCTCAACACCACATCACCCAACACACCCTCTCCACACCACCCACTCTCAACAGCACCCCATCCAACACCCCCTCTCAACACCACACCACCCAACACCCCCTCTCAACACCACACCATCCATCACCCACTCTCAACACCACCCCACTCAACACCTCCTCTCAACACCACACCATCTAACACCCCCTCTCAACACTACACCACTCAACGCCTCCCTCTCAACACCACACCTCCCAACACCCCCTCTCAACACCACACCACACAACACCCCCTCTCAACACCACACCATCTAACACCCCGTCTCAACACCACCCCACCCAACACCCCCTCTCAACACCACACCATCCAACACCCCATCTCAAAACCACACCACCCAACACCTACTCTCAACACCACACCACCAAACACCCCCTCTCCACACCACCTCCTCTCAACAGCACCCCACCCAACACCCCCTCTGAACACCACACCACCCAACACCCCCTCTCAACACCACACCACCCAACACCTCCCTCTCAACACCACACCTCCCAACACCTCCCTCTCAACACCACCCCCTCTCAACACCACCCCACCAAACACCCCCTCTCAACACCACACCAGCCAACACCCCCTCTCAACTCCACACCACCCAATACCTCACTCTCAACACCACATCACCCATCACCTCCCTCTCAACACCACACCACCCAAAACCTCCAACTCAACACCACACCACCCATCACCTCCATCTCAACACCACACCACCCAACACTTCCCTCTCAACACCAGACCACCCAAGACCTCCCTCTAAACACCACACCAACCAACACCCCCTCTCAACACTACACCATCGAACACCCCCTCTCAACACCACCCCACTCAACACCCTCTCTCAACACAACAACATCCAACTCACCCTCTCAATACTATACCACCCAACGCCTCCCTCTCAACACCACACCACCCAACACCCCCTCTCAACACCACACCACCCAGCACCCACTCTCAACACCACACCACCCAACACCCCCTATTAACAGCACCCTCTTAACAGCACCCCGACCAACACCCCCTCTCAATACCACACCACCCAACAACCCCTCTCAACACCACACCACCCAACATCACACCACCCAACACCACACCACCCAACACCACACCACCCAACACTCCCTTTTCAAAACCACCCCACCCAACACCCCCTCTGAACAACACACCATCCAACACCCCCTCTCAACACCACACCACCCAACACCTCCCTCTCAACACCACACCACCTAACACCACACCACCCAACACCACACCACCCAACACCACACCACCCAACACCACACCACCCAACACCACACCACCCAACACTCCCTTCTCAACACTACACCACCCAACGCCTCCCTCTCAACACCACACCATCCAACACCCCCTCTCAACACCACACCACCCAACACCCCCTCTCAACACATTGCCTTCCAACACCCCCTCTCAACACGTCACCACTCAACGCCTCTCTCTCAACATCACACCACCCAACACCCCCTCTCAACACCACACCACTCAACACCCCCTCTCAACTCCACACCATCAAACACCCGCTCTCAACACCACCCCACCCAACCCACCCTCTTAACACAACACCATCGAACACCCGCTCTCAACACCTCCCCACCCAACACCCCTTCTCAACACTACACCATCCAACACCCCCTCTCAAAACCACACCACCCAACACTCACTCTCAACACCACACCACCCAACATCCCCTCTGAACTCCACACAATCCAACACCCCCTCTCAACATCACACCACCAAACAAATCCCTCTCAACACCATACCACGCAACACCCCCTCTCAACACAACACCACCCAACACCCACTCTCAACAACAAACAACCCAACACCTCCTCTCAACACCACCCCCTCTCAACAGCACTCCACCCAACACCCCTTCTGAACACCACACCACCCAACACCCCCTCTCAACACCACACCATCCAACACCTCCCTCTCAACACCACACCACCCAACACACCTCCCTCTCAACACCACACCCCCCAACACCTCTCCCTTAACACCACACCACCCAACACCCCCTCTCAACACGACCCCACCCAACACCCCCTCTCACCACCACCCTACCCAACACCCCCTCTCAACACCACCCAACCCAACACCCCGTCTCAACACCACACCACCCAACAGCACACCACCCAACACCTCCCTCTCAACACCACCCCCTCTCAACACCACCCGACCCAACACCCCCTCTCAGCACCACACCACCCAACACCCCTTTCAACACCACAACACCCAACACCTCCCTCTCAACACCACACCACCCATCACCTCCCTCTCAACACCACACCACCCAACACCTCCCTCTCAACACCACACCACCCATCACCTCCCTCTCAACACCAAACCACCCAACACCACCCTCTCTACTCAACACCATCCAGCACCTCCCTCTCAACACCACACCCTCCAACACTCCCTCTCAACACCACACCATCCAACACCAGCTCTCAACACCACCCCACCCAACACTCCCTCTCAAGACAACACCATCCAACACCCCCTCTCAACACTACACCACCCAACGCCTCCCTCTCAACACCACATCACCCAAAACCCCCTCTAAACCCCACACCTCCCAACACCCCCTCTCCAGACCATAACATCCAACACCCCCTCTCAACACCACCCCACCCAACATCCCCTCTCAACACAACACCATCGAACACCCCCTCGCAACACTACCCCACCCAACACCCCCTCTCAACACCACACAACCCAACACCCTGTCTCAACACCACCCAACACAATACCTCCCAACACCTCCCTCTCAAAACCACACCACCCAGCACCTCCCTCTCAACACCACACCATCCAACACCCTTTCTCAACACTACACCATCCAACACCCCTCTCTACACTACACAACCCAACGCCTCCCTCTGAACACCACACCATCCAACACCCCCTCTCAACACTTCACCAAAAAACACCCCCTCTCAAGACCACACAATCCAACACCCTCTCTCAAGACCACACCACCCAGCACCAACTCTCAACACCACACCACCCAACACACCCTCTCCACACCACCCCCCTCTCAACAGCACCACACCCAACACTAACTCTCAATACCACACCACCCAACACCCCCTCTCAACACCACACCATCCAACACCCCTTCTCAACACCACCCCACCAAACACCCCCTCTCAACACAACACCATCAAACACCCTCTCTCAACACTAACCCACCCAACACCACCTCTCAACACCACACCACCCAACACTTCCCTCTAGACACCAGACCACCCAAGACCTCCCTCTAAACACCACACCAACCAACACCCCCTCTCAACACTACACCATCGAACACCCCCTCTCAACACCACCCCACTCAACACCCTCTCTCAACACAACAACATCCAACTCACCCTCTCAACACTCTACCACCCAACACCACCTCTCAACACCACACCATGCAACACTCTCTCTCAACACCACACCACCCAGCACCAACTCTCAACACCACACCTTCCAACACCCCCTCTCAACACTTCACCACTCAACGCCTCTCTCTCAACACCACACCATCCAACACCCCCTCTCAACACCACACCACTCAACACACCTTCTCAACTCCACACCATCAAACACCCGCTCTCAACACCACCCCACCCAACCCACCATCTTAACACAACACCATCGAACACCCCCTCTCAACACCTCCCCACCCAACACCCCCTCTCAACACTACACCATCCAACACCCCATCTCAAAACCACACCACCCAACACTCACTCTCAACACCACACCACCCAACATCCCTTCTGAACTCCACACAACCCAACACCCCCTCTCAACATCACACCACCAAACAAATCCCTCTCAACACCATACCACGCAACACCCCCTCTCAACACAACACCACCCAACACCCACTCTCAACAACAAACAACCCAACACCTCCTCTCAACACCACCCCCTCTCAACAGCACTCCACCCAACACCCCTTCTGAACACCACACCACCCAACACCCCCTCTCAACACCACACCACCCAACACCTCCCTCTCAACACCACACCACCCAATACACCTCCCTCTACACACCACACCACCCAACACCTCTCCCTTAACACCACACCACCCAACACCCCCTCTCAACACCACCCCACCCAACATCCCCTCTCAACACCACCCTACCTAACACCCCCTCTCAACACCACCCAACCCAGCACCCCGTCTCAACAGCACACCACCCGACACCTCCCTCTCAACACCACCCCCTCTCAACACCACCTGACCCAACACCCCCTCTCAACACCACACCACCCAACACCCCTCTCAACACCACAACACCCAACACCTTCCTCTCAACACCACACCACCCATCACCTCCCTCTCAACACCACACCACCCAACACCTCCCTCTCAACACCACACCACCCATCACCTCCCTCTCAACACCACACCACCCATCACCTCCCTCTCAACACCACACCACCCAACACCACCCTCTCTACTCAACACCACTCAGCACCTCCCTCTCAACACCACACCCTCCAACACCAGCTCTCAACACCACCCCACCCAACACTCCCTCTCAAGACAACACCATCCAACACCCCCTCTCAACACTACACCACCCAACGCCTACCTCTCAACACCAAATCACCCAAAACCCCCTCTAAACCCCACACCTCCCAACACCCCCTCTCCACACCATAACATCCAACACCCCCTCTCAACACCACCCCACCCAACACCCCCTCTCAACACAACACCATCGAACACCCCCTCGCAACACTACCCTACCCAACACCCCCTCTCAACACCACGCAACTCAACACCCCGTCTCAACACCACCCAACACAATACCTCCCAACACCTCCCTCTCAAAACCACACCACCCAGCACCTCCCTCTCAACACCACACCATCCAACACCTTTTCTCAACACTACACCATCCAACACCCCTCTCAACACTACACAACCCAACGCCTCCCTCTCAACACCAAACCATCCAACACCCCCTCTCAACACTACACCAAAAAACACCCCCTCTCAAGACCACACAATCCAACACCCTCTCTCAACACCACACCACCCAGCACCAACTCTCAACACCACACCACCCAACACACCCTCTCCACACCACCCCCCTCTCAACAGCACCACACCCAATACCCCCTCTCAACACCACACCACACAACACCCCCTCTCAACACGACACCACCC
The DNA here is from genome assembly GCF_040958095.1 of Procambarus clarkii. NCBI lineage: Eukaryota > Metazoa > Arthropoda > Malacostraca > Decapoda > Cambaridae > Procambarus > Procambarus clarkii. Next base: position 8,919,660 of record NC_091203.1, on the reverse strand, counting down.
CACACCTCCCTCTCAACACCACACCACCCAACACCACACCACCCAACACCGCACCAGCCAACACCACACCACCTAACACTCCCTTCTCAACACCACCCCACCGAACACCCCCTCTCACCACCACACCATCCAACACCCCCTCTCAACACTACACCACCCAACGCCTCCCTCTCAACACCACACCATCCAACACCCCCTCTCAACACCACACCACCCAATACCCCCTCTCAACACCACACCATCCAACACCCCCTCTCAACAGCACCCCACCCAACACCCCCTCTGAACACCACACCAACCGACACCCTTTCTTAACACCACACCACTCAACACCTCCTTCTCAACACCAAACCACCCAACACCAATCTCAGCACAACCCCACCCAACACCCTCTCTCAACACCACCCTACCCAACACCCCCTCTCAACACCACACAACCCAACACCCCGTCTCAACACCACACCACCCAACACCACACCACCCAACACCACACCACCCAACACCTCCCTCTCAACACCACTTCCTCTCAACACCAGCCGACCCAACACCCCCCCTCTCAACACCACACCACCCAACACCCCTCTCAACACCACAACACCCAACACTTCCCTCTCAACACCACACCACCCATCACCTCCCTCTCAACACCACACCACCCAACACCTCCCTCTCAACACCACACCACCCATCACCTCCCTCTCAACACCACACCACCCAACACCTCCCTCTCAACACCACCCCACCCAGAACTCCCTCTCAAGACAACACCATCCAACACCCCCTCTCAACACTACAATCCCCAACGCCTCCCTCTCAACACTACACCACCCAACACCCCCTCTCAACACCACACCATCCAACACCCCATCTCAACACCACACCACCCATCACCTCACTCTCAACACCACACCACCCAACACCTTCCTCTCACCACCACACCACCCAACACCTCCCTCTCAACACCACACCACCCAGCAGCTCCCTCTCAACATCACACCATCTAATACCCTTTCACAACACTACACCATCATACCCCTCTCAACACTACACAACCCAACGCCTCCCTCTCAACACCAAACCATCCAACACCCCCTCTCAACACTACACCAAAAAACACCCCCTCTCAAGACCACACAATCCAACACCCTCTCTCAACACCACACCACCCAGCACCAACTCTCAACACCACACCACCCAACACACCCTCTCCACACCACCCCCCTCTCAACAGCACCACACCCAATACCCCCTCTCAACACCACACCACACAACACCCCCTCTCAACACGACACCACCCCACACCTCCCTCTCAACACCACACCACCCAACACCACACCACCCAACACCGCACCAGCCAACACCACACCACCTAACACTCCCTTCTCAACACCACCCCACCGAACACCCCCTCTCACCACCACACCATCCAACACCCCCTCTCAACACTACACCACCCAACGCCTCCCTCTCAACACCACACCATCCAACACCCCCTCTCAACACCACACCACCCAATACCCCCTCTCAACACCACACCATCCAACACCCCCTCTCAACAGCACCCCACCCAACACCCCCTCTGAACACCACACCAACCGACACCCTTTCTTAACACCACACCACTCAACACCTCCTTCTCAACACCAAACCACCCAACACCAATCTCAGCACAACCCCACCCAACACCCTCTCTCAACACCACCCTACCCAACACCCCCTCTCAACACCACACAACCCAACACCCCGTCTCAACACCACACCACCCAACACCACACCACCCAACACCACACCACCCAACACCTCCCTCTCAACACCACTTCCTCTCAACACCAGCCGACCCAACACCCCCCCTCTCAACACCACACCACCCAACACCCCTCTCAACACCACAACACCCAACACTTCCCTCTCAACACCACACCACCCATCACCTCCCTCTCAACACCACACCACCCAACACCTCCCTCTCAACACCACACCACCCATCACCTCCCTCTCAACACCACACCACCCAACACCTCCCTCTCAACACCACCCCACCCAGAACTCCCTCTCAAGACAACACCATCCAACACCCCCTCTCAACACTACAATCCCCAACGCCTCCCTCTCAACACTACACCACCCAACACCCCCTCTCAACACCACACCATCCAACACCCCATCTCAACACCACACCACCCATCACCTCACTCTCAACACCACACCACCCAACACCTTCCTCTCACCACCACACCACCCAACACCTCCCTCTCAACACCACACCACCCAGCAGCTCCCTCTCAACACCACACCATCCAATACCCTTTCACAACACTACACCATCCAACACCCCTCTCAACACTACACAACCCAACGCCTCCCTCTCAACACCACACCATCCAACACCCCCTCTCAACACTACACCAAAAAACACCCCCTCTCAAGACCACACCATCCAACACCCTCTCTCAACACCACACCACCCAGCACCAACTCTCAACACCACACCACCACACACACCCTCTCCACACCACCCCCCTCTGAACAGCACCCCACCCAACACCCCCTCTCAACACCACACCACCCAACACCCCCTCCCAACACGACACCACCCCACACCTCCCTCTCAACACCACACCACCCAACACCACACCACCCAACACCGCACCACCCAACACCACACCACCCAACACTCCCTTCTCAACACCACCCCACCCAACACCCCCTCTCAACACCACACCATCCAACACCCTCTCTCACCACTACACCACCCAACGCCTCCCTCTCAACACCACACCATCCAACACCCCCTCTCAACACCACACAACGCAACACCCCCTCTCAACACCACACCATCCATCACCCCCTCTCAACACCACCCCACCCAACATCTCCTCTCAACACCACACCATCCAACTTCCCCTCTCAACACTACACCACTCAACGCCTCCCTCTCAACACCACACCACCCAACACCCCCCTCTCAACACCACACCACTCAACACCCCCTCCCAACACCACACCATCTAACACCCCCTCTCAACACCACCCCACCCAACACCCCTCTCAACACCACATCACTCAACACACCCTCTCAACACCACCCCACCCAACACCCCCTCTCAACACCACCCCACCCAACACCCCCTCTCAACACCACCCTACCCAACACCCCCTCTCAACACCACACCACCCAACATCCCCTCTCAACACCACACCACCCAACATCTCCCTCTCAACACTACACCACCCAACAACCCCTCTCAACACCACACCACCCAACACCCACTTTTAACACCATACCACCCAACACCCCCTCTCCACACCACCCCTCTCAACTGCACCCCACCCAACACCCCCTCTGAACACCAGACCACCCAACACCCCCTCTCAACACCACACCACCCAACACCTTCCTCTCAACACCACACCACCCAACACCTCCCTCTCAACACCACACCATCCAACACCTCCCCCTCAACACCACACCACCCAACACCCCCTCTCAACACCAACCCACCCAACACCCCCTCTCAACACCCCCCCTACCCAACACCCCCTCTCAACACCACACAACCCAACACTCCGTCTTAACACCACACCACCCAACACCACACCTCCCAACACCTCCCTCTCAACACCACCCCGACTCAACACCATCCCACCCAACACCCCTTCTCAACACCACACCACCCAATACCCCCTCTCAACACCACACCACCCAACACCTTCCTCTCAACACCACACCACCCAACACCTCCCTCTCCACACCACCCCCACCCAACACCCCCTCTCAACACCACCCCACTCAACACCCCCTCTCAACACCACACCACCTAACACCCCCTCTCAACACCACACCACCCAACACCTCCCTCTCAACACACCACCCAACACACCCTCTCAACACTACACCACCCAACACCTCCCTCTCAACACCACACCACCCATCACCCACTCTCAATACCACACCACCCAACACCACACCACACAACACCCCCCTCTCAACACCACACCACCCTACACCTCCCTCTCAACACTACAGCACCCAACACCTCCCTCTCAACACCACACCACCCAACACCTCCTTTTCAATACAACACCACCCAACACCTCCCTCTCAACACCACACCACCCTACACCCCGTCTCAACACCACTCCACCCAACACCCCCCTGTCAACACCACACCACCCAACACCTCCCTCTCAACACAACACCACCCAACACCTCCCTCTCAACACCACACCACCCAACACCTCCCTCTGAACACCACACCACCCAACACCCCCCTCTCAACAGCACACCACCCAACACCTCCCTCTCAACACCACACTACCCAACACCTCCCTCTCAACACAACACCACCCCAACACCTCCCTCTCAACACCACACCATCCAACAACCTGTCTCAACACCACCCCACCTAACACCCCCTCTCACCACGACACCACCCAACACCACCACAACCACATCAAAACCACCACTATCCACCACTACCACCAGCAGTACCATACTACCACTTCCAGACCACCAATAGCACACCACCACTAACACACACCACTACCACGACTACATCACCACAACCACTCTATCACTACCATCCCTACCACAACTACCATCGCTTCCACAACTAGAACCAGTATCACAACAACACTACCACTACTCCCACTTCAACACTACCACTACCACCTCAATCACACTACCACAATTCCACCACTACCACCACAACCACACTACCACACTACCACTACCAGCAGTACCACACTATGACCACCACACCACCACTACCACACCACCGATACCACACTACCACTACCACAGCACCACTTCCACATTATCACTTCCGTCACTACACTATCATACCACTACTATCACACCACCTCTACAAACCTACCACTGTCACTCTACCATTACCACCACTACTACACCACCACTACCCCACCACGACTACCACTCTACCACTATCACACTACCGCTACCCCACCATGACTACCACACCACCACTACCTCACCAGCACTACCACACCACCACTACCACCACTACCACACCACCACTACCTCACCACCACTACCACACCACCACTACCACCACTATCACACCACCACTACCACACCACCACAACCTCACCACCACAACCTCACCACCATAACCTCACCACCACTACATCTCCACTACCACACTGCCAATACCACCACAACCAGCAGTACGACACCACCATTACCACAGCACCACCACTACCACATCACCACTACCATAACACCACTACCACAATACCACTACCGCAACTAGAGCAGTACCACACTACAACTACGATACTACAAAGACCACACCACCACTACCATACCACCACTACCACACTACCACTACTACAGCAGTACCACACCACCACTACCACTCCACTACCACACTACAACTACCACACTATCACACCACCACAACTACAGTAGCAATGTCACTACTTCAACACCACAAACACACTACCACTACCACACTACCACACCATCACTACAACTGCTACCACCCCAAACACCACTACCACTACATCACCAAAACTACCACACTACTACCACCACACACTACCACCACCACCACACACTACAACCACCACCACACACTACCACCACCACCACCACCACACCACCAGGTTACTACACCAGGCTACTACACCACGCCACTACTCCAGGCTATTACATCATGCTACTACATCATGCTACTACACAATGCTACTACATCACACTACAACACCATGCTACTACACCAGGCTACTACACCAGGCTACTACACCAGGCTACTACACCATGCTACTACACCATGCTACTACACCAGGCTACTACACCATGCTACTACACCATGCTACTACACCACACTGCTACACCAGGCTACTACACCATGCTACTACACCAGGCTACTACACCAGGCTACTACACCAGGCTACTACACCAGGCTACTACACCAGGCTACTACACCAGGCTACTACACCAGGCTACTACACCATGCTACTACACCAGGCTACTACACCAGGCTACTACACCATGCTACTACACCAGGCTACTACACCATGCTACTACACCACACTACAACACCATGCTACTACACCACGCCACTACTCCAGGCTACTACATCAGGCGACTACACCACACTACTACACCATGCTACTACACCAGGCTACTACACCAGGCTACTACACCATGCTACTACACCAGGCTACTACACCATGCTACTACACCATGCTACTACTCCAGGCTACTACACCATGCTACTACACCACACTACAACACCATGCTACTACACCACGCCACTACTCCAGGCTACTACATCAGGCTACTACACCACACTACTACACCAGGCTACTACACCAGGCTACTACACCACACTACAACACCATGCTACTACACCATGCTACTACACCATGCTACTGCACCACACTGCTACACCAGGCTACTACACCAGGCTACTACACCATGCTACTACACCAGGCTACTACACCAGGCTACTACACCAGGCTACTACACCATGCTACTACACCATGCTTCTACACCAGGCTACTACACCATGCTACTACACCATGCTACTACTCCAGGCTACTACACCATGCTACTACACCACACTACAACACCATGCTACTACACCACGCCACTACTCCAGGCTACTACATCAGGCTACTACACCACACTACTACACCAGGCTACTACACCAGGCTACTACACCACACTACAACACCATGCTACTACACCATGCTACTACACCATGCTACTACACCACACTGCTACACCAGGCTACTACACCAGGCTACTACACCATGCTACTACACCAGGCTACTACACCAGGCTACTACACCAGGCTACTACACCATGCTACTACACCATGCTTCTACACCAGGCTACTACACCATGCTACTACACCATGCTACTACACCAGGCTACTACACCACGCTACTACACCATGCTACTACACCACACTACAACACCCCTCTCAACACCACCCCACCCAACACCCCCTCTCAAAACCATACCACCCAAAACCTCCCTTTCAACACCACACCACCCAACACCTCCCTCTCAACACCACACCACCAAACACCTCCCTCTCAACACCACACCACCCAACACCTCCCTCTCAACACCACACCACCCAACACCCCCTCTCAACACCACACCACCCAACACCCCGTCTCAACACCACACCACCCAACACACCCTCTCAACACCACACCACCCAACACCCCCTCTCACCACCACACCACCCAACACCTTCCTCTCAACACCACACCACCCAACACCCCCTCTCACCACCACACCACCCAACACCTCCCTCTCACCACCACACCACCCAACACCCCCTCTCACCACCACCCCCTCTCAACACCACACCACCCAACACCCCGTCTCAACACCACACCATCCAAAACCTCCCTCTCAACACCACACCACCCAACACGTCCCTCTCACCACCACACCACCCAACACCTCCCTCTCAACACCACACCACCCAACACCTCCCTCTCAACACCACACCACCCAACACCTCCCTCTCAACACCACACCACCCAACACCTCCCTCTCACCACCACACCACCCAACACCCCCACTCACCACCACACCACCCAACACCATCACAACTACATTACAACCACCACTATTCACCAAAAAAAAAGTGAAAAAAGTCACTATAATACCAAATTCGAGGATATTTACTTTAAATAATAGAGCGACGTTGCGTATTATTTTGATCATTATAAAGGCATATGAAAACGTTGTTTCCAATTCAAATGATAATAAACAATGTGTTTTCATTAGAATAACTAAAATGTTCCTGAATTTCCGTTTATATTACTGAGAGAAGAGGTACTAGTAAAACTGCTCAAATCCGGATGAAACGTCGAAATATGTAATAAAATCTGAAAATCTCTGCTAATCAATATCTTACTCACTATTTTAACGAGGTACAAATAGTTAATTGAAAATCATGTATTTAAGGATAATTAGCAATTAATTACGTGTTTGCATCATATTTATCGTAAATTTAATGAATTATTGGCAATAAACCGAAAAGGCTTGAAAACGCGGAAAAACGTCAAAATATTGCCTAAATCGTTGATATTTGGTTTAAATCTCATGAAGGAAACAAGGATGAAAATCCTCAAAATATTACTAAATTCGATGATATTAAGTACAAAGAACAATGCAAGAAAACTTGCTTAAAAACGCAATATTATGTGATATTCTGAGATTTGTAGGCCAAATCACAAATAGAGAGACAACATGAAAAAGTATCAAAATATTAGTAAATTCGAACATTTTTACCTAAAATCACCCTACATGAAAAACGTCAAAAAAGTCACTATAATACCATATTCGAGGATTTTTGCTTCAAATCATAGAGCGAGGTTGCGAATTATTTTGATCATTAATAAGGCATATGAAAACGATGTTTTCAATTCAAATGATAAAAATCAATGTGTTTTCTTTAGAACTAACTAAAATGTTCCAGAATTTCGTTTATATTACTGAATTCGTAAAACCGCTGTAATCTGGCTGAAACGTCGAAATATGCAATAAAAACAGAAAATCTCTCCTAATCAATATATTACTTACTATTTTTAACGAGGTACAAATAGTCGATTGAAAATAAGGTATTAATTTTAATTTGCAATTAATTACGTGTTTGCATCATATTTCTCGTAAATTTATTGAATAAATGGCAATAAACATAAAAGGCTTGAAAAAGCGGAAAAACGGCAAAATGTTGCCTAAATCGTTGATATTTGGTTTAAATCTCATGAAGGAAAAAAGGATGAAAAACCTCAAAATATTACTAAATTCGATGATTTTAAGTTCAAAACACAATGCAAGAAAACTTGCTTAAATACGCAGTATTATCCGAAATACTTAGATTTGAAGGCTAAATTACATATCGCGAGACAACATAGAGTAGTATCAAAATATTAGTAAATTCGAAATTTTTTATCTGAAATCACTCTACATGAAAAACGTGAAAAAATAACCATAATACCAAATTCTATGATTTTTACATCAAATCGTAGAGCGAGGCTGCGTATAATTTTGATTATTAAAAAGTCATATGAAAACGTTGTTTCCAATTCAAATGAAAAAAAATCAATGTGCTTTCTGAACGTTCCTGAATTTCCGTTTACATTACTGAAAGAAGAGATACTCGTAAAACCGCTCTAATCCGGCTGAAACGTCGAAATATGCAATAAAAACAGAAAATCTCTCCTAATCAATATCTGTCACACTATTTCAACGAGGTACAAATAGACGATTGAAAATAAGATATTTAATTTTAATTTGCAAATAATTACGTGTTTGCATTATATTTATCGTAAATTTATTGAATTAATGTCAATGAACCTAAAGGCTTGAAAACGCGGATAAACGGCAAAATATTGCCTAAATCATTGATATTTGATTTAAATCTCATGAAGGAAACAAGAATGAAAAACCTCAAAATATTGGTAAATTCGATGATTTTAAGTACAAAGCACAATGCAAGGAAACTTGCTTAAAGCTATATCGCCGCTCTCAGTAATTGGCATATTTTCGGTATAAAAAGTCGTAATTTCAAACTGCGAATACGTATAGAGAGCCAGAATTTGGCTTCAAAATATGGTTCAGGCGACGAATTAGGGATGTTTATAATAAAGGATATGTTGATGGAAAATTTCCAAAACATCTTTAGTTTTTCTAATACAAATTTTGAAAGTTACCCCCAAAATTATGCAAATAACTCATGTTTATTCCTATTATAAAATTAATAAATGAACTTTGAGAAAAAAACTATCAACAACACTTGAAGACATGCACTTTACATACTCTGCGCAAGTTTCATGTAAATTGAATAAAAAATGAAGAAGTTATTTGAATGTTTATGTTAATTGAAAAAAAAAGCAAATAATTACGTCTAAGGTTCTAAAATCTGTGGGTGAGGTTGACATCAACCACTTTTCTTTAAAATTGGCACCCTTACAGATTCTCGCCGGATAGAGCATGACCGTAAAATGTGACCCATCGCCGCTCTCAGTAATTAGCATATTTTCTGTACAAAAATCGTAATTTCAAACTGCGAATATGTGCAGAGAGCCAAAATTTGGCTTCAAATTATAGCTCAAGCGTCGAATTTGGGATGATTGGGATATTTTGAAAAGTGCAGGGAGGGTTTAGGCAAAATGTGATCAATCGCCGCTTTCAGTAATTGGCATATTTTTGGTATAAAAAGTCGAAATTTCAAGCTGCGAATACGTGCAGAGAACCAGAATTTGGCTTCAAAATATGGCTCAAAGGTCGAATTTGGGATGTTTGGGATATTTTGAAGACTGCAGGGGGGGGGGGAGGCAAAATGTGACCCATCGCTGCTCTCAGTAATTGGCATATTTTCGGTATAATAAGTCGTAATTTCAAACTGCGAATACGTGCAGAGAGCCAGAATTTTGCTCCAAAATATGGCTCAAATGTCGAATTTGGGATGTTTGGGATATTTTGAAAACTGCAGGGAGGGTGTAGGCAAAATGTGATACATCGCCGCTCTCAGTAATTGGCATATATTCGGTATAAAAAGTCGTAATTTCAAACTGCGAATACGTGTAGAGAGCCAGAATTTGGCTCCAAAATATGGCTCAAGCGTTGAATTTGGGATGTTTGGGATATATTGAAAACTGCAGGGAGGGTTTGGGTAAAATTTGATCCATCGCCGCTTTCAGTAATTGGCATATTTTCGGTTTAAAAAGTCTTATTTTCAAACTGCGAATACGTGCTGAGTAGATATTTTGGTGACAGATATACCCACCTATGTATGGCAATCAGATAAGAAAATCAGAAGCGGAGTGCCACATAGTGCCACTCCATATTAGGCAACCCAAGGTGTGAGTGGTAGCAGTCAAAAAAACAGTGAAGATAGGTATCTATTATGTACCGCTATGACAATGTTCATTTATACAGTTAAGTATGGCAGTATATTTAAATAAAAAATGAATTTATTTGTATAATAAACACACACAGGTGAGTGCCAGTTACGCCCCCACATTCCTCTATGGGGCAGGTGTAAAACAGGTTCCTCTCAGTAGGGGTGGTCGCCCGTACCCTTCCTCGCACCTAATGACCTCGACTTTACCGTAACAGAGTTCCACACCCAGTGGGGTCGTGTGGGCCTTATATAAGAGTATTAAATTATAAATCTCCCACAGGTGTTAAAAAAATTAAAGAATTTATTAATGCTTTTTAGGTAAAAATCACAAGTGATGTATAAGAAGTTAATTATGATAGTTAATAATTGTAGTTATGGATACCTCACTCTTATTCCTCACTCCCCTCCACCTCCCCATCCTCATCTGAGTAGGATTCTGACGTCTCCCCATCTGTGGTTCTGGCTCTCTGCACGTATTCGCAGTTTGAAATTACGACTTTTTATACTGAAAATATGCCAATTATTGAAAGCGGCGATTCATCACATTTTGCATAAACCCACATTGCAGCTTTCAAAATATCCCAAACATCCCAAATTCGACGCTTGAGCCATTATTTTGTAGCCAAATTCTGGCTCTCAGCACGTATTCGCAGTTTGAAATTACGACTTTTTATACCGAAAATACGCCAATTACTGAGAGCGGCGATGGGTCACATTTTGCCCAAACCCCTCTGCAGTTTTAAAAATATCCCAAATATCCCAAATTCGACACTTGAGCCATATTTTGGAGCCAAATACTGGCTTATGAAAACTGCACATATTCGCAGCTTGGAATTAAGAATTTTTATACCTAAAATATGCCAATTACTGATAGCAACGATGGATCACCTTTTGCCCAAATCCTTCCTGCAGTTTTCAAAATATTCCAAACTTCCAAAATTCGACGCTTGAGTCATATTTTGGAGCAAAATTCTGGCTCTCTGCACGTATTCGCAGTTTGAAATTACGACTTTTTATACCGTAAATATGCCAATTACTGAAAGCGGCAATGGGTCACATTTTGACCAAAGCCCCCCACCCCCTCCTGCAGTGTTCAAAATATCCCAAACATCCCAAATTCGACCCTTGAGCCATATTTTGGAGCCAAAATCTGGCTCTATAGTCGTATTCGCAGTTTGAAATTACGACTTTTTATACCGAAAATATGCCAACTACTGAGAGCAGCGATGGGTCACATTTTGCCCAAACACCCCCTGCAGTTTTCAAAATATCCCAAACATCCCAAATTTGACCCTTGAGCCATATTTTGGAGCCAAAATCTGGCTCTATAGTCGTATTCTCAGTTTGAAATTACGACTTTTTATACCGAAAATATGACAATTACTGAGAGCAGCGATGGGTCACATTTTGCCCAAACCCCCCCTGCAGTTTTCAAAAATATCCCAAGCATCGAAAATTCGACTCTTGAGCCATATTTTGGAGCCAAATTCTGGCTCTCTGCAGGTATTCGCAGTTTGAAATTATGACTTTTTATACCGAAAATATGCCAAGTACTGAAAGCGGCGATGGGTCACATTTTCCCTAAACCCTCCCTGCAGTTTTCAAAATATCCCAAACATCCCAAATTCGACGCTTGAGTAATATTTTGGAGCCAAATTCTGGCTCCCAACACCTATTTGCAGTTTGAAATTAAGAATTTTTATACCGAAAATACGCCAATTACTGAGAACGGTGATGGGACACATTTTTCCCTAACCGCCCTGCAGTTTTCAAAATATCCCAAACGTCCCAAAATCGACCCTCAAGCCATATTTTGGAGCCAAATTTTGGCTCTCTGCACGTATTCGCAGTTTGAAATTACGACTTTTATACTGAAAATATGCATATTACTGAAAGCGGTGATGGATAACATTTTGCCCAAACCTCCCCTGCAGTGTTCAAAATATCCCAAACATCCCAACTTCAACTCTTGAGCCATATTTTTGAGCCAAAATCTGCCTCTCTGCACGTATTCGCAGTAAGAAATTACGACATTTTGTACCGAAAATATGCCAATTACTGAAAGCGCTGATGGAGCACGTTTTGCCCAAACCCTCCCAACAGTTTCAAAATATCCCAAACATTTCCAAATTCGACGCTTGAGTAATATTTTGGAGCCAAATTCTGGCTCTCAGCACCTATTTGCAGTTTGAAATTAAGAATTTTTATACCGAAAATACGCCAATTACTGAGAGCGGCGATGGGTCACATTTTTCCCAAACCGCCCTGCAGTTTTCAAAATATCCCAAACATCCCAAAATCGACCCTCAAGCCATATTTTGGAGCCAAATTTTGGCTCTCTGCACGTATTCGTAGTTTGAAATTACGACTTTTATACTGAAAATATGCATATTACTGAAAGCGGTGACGGATAACATTTTGCCCAAACCTCCTCAGCAGTGTTCAAAATATCCCAAACATCCCAACTTCAACTCTTGAGCCATATTTCGGAGCCAAATTCAGGCTCTCTGCACGTATTCGCTGTTTGAAATTACGATTTTTATACCGAAAATATGCCAATTACTGAGAGAGGCGATTGATCACATTTGGCCCAAACCCTCCCTGCAGTTTTCAAAATATCCCAAACATCAACAATTCAACGGTTGAGCCATATTTTAGAGCCAAATTCTAGCTTTCTGCACGTTTTCGCAGTTTGAAACTAGGACTTTTTATATCGAAAATATGCCAATTACTAAAAGCGTCGATGGATCACATTTTGACCCAACCCCTCGCTGCAGTTTTCAAAATATCCCAAACATCCCAAATTCGATGCTTGAACATTATTTTGGAGCCAAATTCTGGCTCTCTGCACGTATCCGCAGTTTGGAATTACGACTTTTTATACCGTAAATATGCCAATTACTGAGAGAGGCGATGGGTCACATTTTGCCCAAACTCCCCCCCCCCCTCCCCCACTGCAGTGTTCAAAATATCCCAAACATCCCAAATTCGACCCTTGAGCCATATTTTGGAGCCAAAATCTGCCTCTATAGTCGTATTCTCAGTTTGAAATTAGTACTTTTTATACCGAAAATATGCCAATTACTGAGAGCAGCGATGGGTCACATTTTGCCCAAACCCACTTACAGTTTTCTAAATATCCCAAACGTCCCAAAATCCACCTTTGAGCCATATTTTGGAGCCAAATTCTGGCTATCTGCACGTATTCGCAGTTTGAAATTACGACTTTTTTCTGAAAATATGCCAATTCCTGAAAGCGGCGATTGATCACATTTTGCCTAAACACTCACTGCAATTTTCAAAATACGCCAAACATCCCAAATTCGCCGTTTGAGTCATATTTTGGAGCCAAAATCTGGCTCTCAACACGTATTCGCAGTTTGAAATTACGACTTTTTATACCGAATATACGCCAATTACTGAAAGCAGCGATAGGTTACATTTTGCCCAAACCCCCCTGAAGTTTTCGAAATATCCCAAACATCCCAAATTCGATCCTCAAGCCATATTTTGAGCCAAATTCTGGCTCTCTGCACGTATTCGCAGTTAGAAATTACGACTTTTTATACCGAAAATATGCCAATTACTGAAAGCGGCGATTGATCACATTTTGCCCAAAACCTCCCTGCAGTTTTCAAAGAAACCCAAACATCCACAATTCAACGCTTGAGCCATATTTTGGAGCCAAATTCTGGCTCTCTACACGTATTCGCAGTTTGAAATTATGAATTTTTATACTGAAAATATGCCAACTCCTGAGAGCGGCGATAAGTCACATTTCGCTCAAACCCCCCTGCAGTTTTCAAAATATCGTAAACATCCCAAATTCAACCCTTGAGCCAAATTTTAGAGCCAAATTCTGGCTTTCTGCGCGTATTCGCAGTTTGAAAATATGATTTTTTATACCGAAAATATGCTAATTACTAAAGGCGGCAATGGATCACATTTTGACCCAACCCCTCCCTGCAGTTTTCAAAATATCCTAAACATCCCAAATTCGACGCTTGAGCATTATTTTGGAGCCAAATTCTGGCTCTCTGCACGTATTCGCAGTTTGAAATTACGATTTTTATACTGAAAATATGCCAATTACTGAAACGGCGATGGATCACATTTTGCCCAAACCCCCCCCCCCTGCAGCGTTCAAAAAATCCCAAACATCCCAAATTCGACACGTGAGCCATATTTTGGAGCGAAAATCTGGCTCTCTGCACGTATTGTCAGTTTGAAATTAAGACATTTTATACCAAAAATATGCCAATTACTTAAAGCGCCGATGGATCATGTTTTGCCCAAACCCTCCTTACAGTTTTCAAAATATCCCATACATCCCAAATTCGACCCTTGAGCCATATTTTGGAGCCAAAATCTGGCTCTATAGGATGGGAACCGGTCGGCCGAGCGGACAGCACGCTGGACTTGTGATCCTGTGGTTCTGGGTTCGATCCAAGGCGCCGGCGAGAAACAATGGGCAGAGTTTATTTCACCCTATGCCCCTGTTACCTAGCAGTAAAATAGGTACCTGGGTGTTAATCAGCATTCACGGGCTGCTTCCTGGGGGTGGAGGCCTGGTCGAGGACCGGGACGCGGGGACACTAAAAAGCCCCCGAAATCATCTCAAGATAACTTCAGGAAGATTCGTATTCTCAGTTTGAAATTCCGACTTTTTATACCGAAAATATGACAACTACTGGGAGCAGCGATGGGTCATATTTTGCCCAAATCCCCCTTGCAGTTTTCAAAATATCTCAAAAATCCTAAATCCGACTCTTGAGCCATATTTTGGAGCCAAATTCTGGCTCTCTGCACGTATTCGCAGTTTGAAATTAGGACTTTTTATACCGAAAATATGCCAAGTACTGAAAGAGGCGATTGATCACTATTTCCCTAAACCCTCCCTGCAGTTTTCAAAATATCCCAAACATCCCAAATTCGACGCTTGAGCCATATTTTGGAGCCAAATTCTGGCTCTCAGCACCTATTCGCAGTTTGAAATTAAGACTTTTTATACCGAAAATACGCCAATTACTGAGAGCCGCGATGGTCACATTTTGCCCAAACCCCCCTGCAATTTTTAACATATCCCAAACATACCAAAATCGACCCTCAAGCCATATTTTGGAGCCAAATTTTGGTTCTCTGCACTTATTTGCAGTTTGAAATTACGACTTTTTATACTGAAAATATGCCAATTACTGAAAGCGGCGATGGATCACATTTTGCCCAAACCCCCCCTGCAGTGTTCAAAATATACCAAACATCCCAAATTCGACCCTTGAGCCATATTTTAGAGCCAAAATCTGGCTCTCTGCGCGTATTCGCAGTTTGAAATTACGACATTTTATACCGAAAATATGCCAATTACTGAAAACGTCGATGGATCACATTTTGCCCAAACCCCCCCTGCAGTGTTCAAAATATACCAAACATCCCAAATTCGACGCTTGAGCCATATTTTTGAGCAAATCTCTGGCTCTCTGCGCGTATTCGCAGTTTGAAATTACGAATTTTTATACCGAAAATATGCCATTTACTGAGAGCATCGATAGGTCACATTTTGGCCAACCCCAATTACAGTTTTCAAAATATCCCAAACATCCCAAATTCGACGCTTGAGCCATATTTTGGAGCCAAATTCTGGCTCTCAGCACCTATTCGCAGTTTGAAATTAAAACTTTTTATACCGAAAATACGCCAATTACTGAGATCCGCGATGGGTCACATTTTGCCCAAACCCCCCTGCAGTTTTCAACATATCCCAAACATACCAAAATCGACCCTCAAGCCATATTTTGGAGCCAAATTCTGGCTCTCTACACGTATTCGCAGTTTGAAATTATGACTTTTTATACCGAAAATATGCCAATTACTGACAGCGGCGATAAGTCAAATTTCGCCCAAACCTCCCTACAGTTTCCAAAATATCCCAAACATCCCAAATTCAACCCTTGACCCATATTTTAGAGCCAAGTTCTGGCTTTCTGCACGTATTCGCAAGTTGAATTTAGGAATTTTTATACCAAAAATATGCCAATTACTAGAGGCGGTGATGGATCACATTTTGACCCAACCCCTCCCTGCAGTTTTCAAAATATCCCAAACATCCCAAATTCGACGCTTGAGCATTATTTTGGAGCCAAATTCTGGTTCTCTGCACGTATCCGCAGTTTGAAATTACGACTATTTATACCGTAAGTAAGCCAATTACTGAGAGCGGCGATGGTTCACATTTTGCTTAATCTCCCCCCCCCCTCCTGCTGTGTTCAAAATATCCCAAACATCCCAAATTCGACCCTTGAGCCATATTTTGGAGCCAAAATCTGGCTCTATAGTCGTATTCTCAGTTTGAAATTCCGACTTTTTATACCGAAAATATGACAACTACTGGGAGCAGCGATGGGTCACATTTTGGCTAAACCCCCCCCCCCCCCTTCAGTGTTCAAAATATCCCAAACATCCCAAACTCGAGCCTTGAGCCATATTTTGGAGCGAAAATCTGGCACTCTGCACGTATTCGCAGTTTGAAATTAAGACATTTTATACCGAATATATGCCAATTACTGAAAGCGCCGATGGATCATGTTTTGCCCAAACCCTCCTGACAGTTTTTAAAATATCCCAAACATCCCAAATTCGACGCTTGAGCCATATTTTGGAGCAAAATTCTGGCTCTCTGCAGGTATTCGTAGTTTGAAATTACGACTTTTTATACCGAAAATATGCCAATTACTGAGAGCGGCGATGGGTCACATTTTGCCCAAACCCACTTACAGTTTTCAAAATATCCCAAACATCCCAAATTCAACCCTTGAACCATATTTTGGAGCCAAATTCTGGCTCTATGCACGTATTCGCAGTTTGAAATTACGACTTTTTTTTACCGAAAATATGCCAATTACTGAAAGCGGCTATTGATCACATTTTGCCTAAACACTCCCTGCAGTTTTCAAAATATCCCATACATCCCAAATTCGATCCTCAAGCTATATTTTTGCCAACACTTTGCCAAGGGTAGTGAACACCACGCCAAGGGGAGCGTGGTGTTCAAGGGGAGGTGGTAGTAACGGTTGATGAGGCAAGGTGTTAAGTGTTGTGTAATCACTGTGTTCGGAATGAACCGGGGTTCAGCGTCACGACATTTGTAGCTTCCTGTTCTCCGACACAATGATTTATTTTACGTCAAGCTTTCAGCACAGCCGCATAAAAAACCCTGGTTATTTATTTATTTTTATATGAGAAGGTACACTGGGGGTTAAGAGAGAAAATAGGAATAATGATGATTTCACAATCTTGCCCGAAACGCTATGCGTACTAGTGGCTTTAGGTATTGTATGTACTACCTTTATCTATAAATCAAACAGAATGTTTGTACTGTAACTCTGCATCTATGTATATATTTTTCCTAAATAAATTATTATTATTATTGTAAAGCCACTAGCACGCATAGCGTTTCGGGCAAAGGTCCCGTACCCAGAAGCTGGGTATCTTTTATTGCCCTGTGACTACTCTTATGACATTCCCTAACTCTTATGACATTCCCTAACAGTATTGTTAAACTAATAACAATGAACAGTAGTTCAATATTACCGGAATAATCCAACTGATGTGGCCATGTTTTTGTTGTGAAGCCCGGTCGTTCAGTTCGTATACAGCATACGAAGGTTACGAAGGTTAATCTAACCTAAAACCAGTCTTAAAAATGAATAACCATTGCTAAGAAATCCTAAGATATAAATATTTACAATAATACACTGGTTGTTTTTGTTGATTTAGGGGCGATGACATGAGTAAACTGGTTATGTTGTGTTGATTTAGGGGCAACGAACTGTGGTTATTAGACTATGTTTTGTACATAAGCAAAAAAACAAGGTGTAATTCTTTTAATTATAACAATAATAACGACAAAAAGTTAATAATTAATGGACTTGTTAAGCAAAATTCGCAATATCTTAGTTTTCTTTAGGAAAAAAAATTAAAAGACTTCTGGAAAAAGATCTGCAGACTATGTCTTACATTTTATTCCGTTATTTACACTAGAAGAACAATTAAACGTACACTATCGCCCGTGCCTGGTGCACGAGCACCAGGCACGGGCACCGGGAGCATCCCAGACACTGCCTTAATCGACTGAGATTAAGGCAGTGTCATTTTCATTCCTTTAGAACAAGGAAATCCCATTCTTAAACTGTATAATATGAGCTGCGCAATAATTTTTTGCTGATCTTCAATAAAGAAATTCTGGAGGGCTTGTGCAAGGATTAGGATGAGTTAGCCTAGGCATTTTTATATCCGTTTCTGGTTACTCAAGGGTGACACTGGCGGGCAACACGAGAATAAATATTTGTATAAATTCCAATTTCGATCCGATCTACTTGGGGATAGTTCACAAATGTTCGCCATGAAATTTACGTTTTCTCTAATAGCCGAAGAGCTTATTTGAGAAAACACTATGGCATTGAATCAGCGTGGTAAAACAATTGTATTATTGACACGACGAGTATAATCGACGTAGTTTTTAAATATGTTGCCGGTCGAACACATCCTTATGTGACGTTTTATACTTATGTTCTTCTAGAACATTCTATTGCGAACACATTGGTACAAAAATGAAATACGTACATCGAAAACTAATGTCAGAACAGTGACAAGAGTATTCACTTTTAAATATGGCCGCTCGATCGCCCATACACTACTTTCATTTGGGGAAATTTATTTGTTCATACGCCGTTTCGCGACAATTATTTATATCTGATATAAATGTTGCAAAAGAAGTTTAGGATTAAGTAACATATTACACATTAAAAAAAAATGAATACATTAATACCTAAACAGTTTGTAAATACAGTGATAAATTGTGCCAAACATTACACAATATTATTTACTAAGAAGCGTATGACAACTCCAAACGGCATGATTTCAACAGGATTTTTTATACTTGTCAAAAAACTCTGATTTTATTTATCAAGTATTATCAAGTATCAAGTATCTCCAACAGCACACTAGCAGGGGACTCCAACAACACACTGGCAGAGGTCTCCAGCAACACACTGGCAGAGGTCTCCAGCAACACGCTGGCAGAGGTCTCCAGCAACACACTGGCAGTCGTCTCCAGCAACACACTGGCAGGGGACTCCAGCAACACACTGGCAGAGGTCTCCAGCAAAACGCTGGCAGAGGTCTCCAGCAACACACTGGCAGGGGTCTCCAGCAACACGCTGGCAGAGGTCTCCAGCAACACACTGGCAGGGGTCTCCAACAACACAATGGCAGAGGTCTCCAGCAACACGCTGGCAGAGGTCTCGAGCAACACACTGGCAGAGATCTCCAGCAACACACTGGCAGAGGTCTCCAGCAACACACTGGCAGGGGTCTCCAGCAACACACTGGCAGAGGTCTCCAGCAAAACGCTGTCAGAGGTCTCCAGCAACACACTGGCAGGGGTCTCCAGCAACACACTGGCAGGGGTCTCCAGCAACACACTAGCAGAGATCTCCAGCAACACACTGGCAGAGGTCTCCAACAACACAATGGCAGAGGTCTCCAGCAACACGCTGGCAGAGGTCTCCAGCAACACACTGGCAGTCGTCTCCAGCAACACACTGCAGGGGTCTCCAGCAAAACACTGGCAGGGGTCTCCAGCAACACACTGGCAGGGGTCTCCAGCAATACACCAGCAGCGGTCTCCAGCAACACGCTGGCAGGGGTCTCCAGCAACACGCTGGCAGAGGTCTCCAGCAACACACTGGCAGAGGTCTCCAACAACACAATCGCAGAGGTCTCCAGCAACACGCTGGCAGGGGTCTCCAGTAAAACACTGGCAGGGGTCTCCAGCAACACACTGGCAGAGGTCTCCAGCAACACACTGGCAGAGGTCTCCAGCAACACACTGGCAGGGGTCTCCAGCAACACACTAGCAGGGATCTCCAGCAACACACTGGCAGGGGTCTACAACAACACACTGGCAGGGGTCTCCAGCAACACACAGGCAGAGGTCTCCAGCAACACTCTGGCAGAGGTCTCCAGCAACACACTGGCAGGGGTCTCCAGCAACACACTTTCAGGGGTCTCCAGCAACACACTGGCAGGGGTCTCAAGCAACACACTGGCAGGGGTCTCCAACAACACACTGGCAGGGGTCTCAAGCAACACACTGGCAGAGGTCTCCAGCAACACACTGGCAGAAGTCTCCAGCAACACACTGGCAGAGGTCCCCAGCAACACACTGGCAGAGGTCTCCAGCAACACACTGGCAGGAGTCTCCAACAACACACTGGCAGAGGTCTCCAGCAACACGCTGGCAGAGGTCTCCAGCAACACATTAGCAGGGGTCTCCAGCAACACACTGGCAGGGGTCTCCAGCAACACACTGGCAAGGGTCTCCAACAACACACTGGCAGGGGTCTCCAACAGCACACTGGCAGGGGACTCCAGCAACACACTGGCACAGGTCTCCAACAACAAAATGGCAGAGGTCTCCAACAACACAATGGCAGAGGTCGCCAGCAACACGCTGGCAGAGGTCTCCAGCAACACACTGGCAGGGGTCTCCAGCAACACACTGGCAGGGGTCTCAAGCAACACACTGGCAGAGATCTCCAGCAACACACTTGCAGAAGTCTCCAGCAACACACTGGAAGAGGTCCCCAGCAACACACTGGCAGAGGTTTCCAGCAACACACTGGCAGGGGTCTCCAACAACACACTGGCAGAGGTCTCCAGCAACACGCTGGCAGAGGTCTCCAGCAACCCACTGGCAGGGATCTCCAGCAACACACTGGCAGGGGTCTCCAGCAACACACTGGCAGGGGTCTCCAACAACACACTGGCAGGGGTCTCCAACAGCACACTGGCAGGGGACTCCAGCAACACACTGGCAGGGGTCTCCAGCAACACACTGGCAGGGGTCTCCAACAACACACTGGCAGGGGTCTCCAACAGCACACTGGCAGGGGACTCCAGCAACACACTGGCAGAGATCTCCAACAACACAATGGCAGAGGTCTCCAACAACACTATGGCAGAGGTCTCCAGCAACACGCTGGCGGAGGTCTCCAGCAACACACTGGCAGGGGTCTCCAACAACACAATGGCAGAGGTCTCCAGCAACACGCTGGCAGAGGTCTCCAGCAACACACTGGCAGAGATCTCCAGCAACACACTGGCAGAGGTCTCCAGCAACACACTGGCAGGGGTCTCCAGCAACACACTGGCAGAGGTCTCCAGCAAAACGCTGTCAGAGGTCTCCAGCAACACACTGGCAGGGGTCTCCAGCAACACACTGGCAGGGGTCTCCAGCAACACACTAGCAGGGATCTCCAGCAACACACTGGCAGAGGTCTCCAACAACACAATGGAAGAGGTCTCCAGCAACACGCTGGCAGAGGTCTCCAGCAACACACTGGCAGTCGTCTCCAGCAACACACTGCCAGGGGTCTCCAGCAAATTACTGGCAGGGGTCTCCAGTAACACACTGGCAGGGGTCTCCAGCAACACACTGGCAGGGGTATCAAGCAACACACTGGCAGAGGTCTCCAGCAACACACTGGCAGAAGTCTCCAGCAACACACTGGCAGAGGTCCCCACCAACACACTGGCAGGGGTCTCCAGCAAAACACTGGCAGGGGACGCCAGCAACACACTGGCAGGGGTTTCCAGCAATACACTGGCAGAGGTGTCCAACAACACAATGGAAGAGGTCTCCAACAACACGCTGGCAGGGGACTCCAGTAAAACACTTGCAGGGGTCTCCAGCAACACACTGGCAGAGGTCTCCAGCAACACACTGGCAGGGGTCTCCAGCAACACAATAGCAGGGATCTCCAGCAACACACTGGCAGGGGTTTCCAACAACACACTGGCAGGGGTCTCCAGCAACACACAGGCAGAGGTGTCCAGCAACACACTGGCAGGGGTCTCCAGCAACACACAGGCAGAGGTGTCCAGCAACACTCTGGCAGAGGTCTCCAGCAACACACTGGCAGGGGTCTCCAGCAACACACTTTCAGGGGTCTGCAGCAACACACTGGCAGGGGTCTCAAGCAACACACAAGCAGGGGTCTCCAACAACACACTGGCAGGGGTCTTAAGCAACACACTGGCAGAGGTCTCCAGCAACACACTGGCAGAAGTCTCCAGCAACACACTGGCAGAGGCTCCCAGCAACACACTGGCAGAGGTCTCCAGCAACACACTGGCAGGGGTCTCCAGCAACACACTGGCAGTGGTCCCCAGCAACACACTGGCAGTGGTCCCCAGCAACACACTGGCAGGGGTCTCCAACAGCACACTGGCAGGGGACTCCAGCAACACACTGGCAGAGGTCTCCAACAACACAATGGCAGAGGTCGCCAGCAACACGCTGGCAGAGGTCTCCAGCAACACACTGGCAGGGGTCTCCAGCAACACACTGGCAGGGGTCTCAAGCAACACACTGGCAGTGATCTCCAGCAACACACTGGCAGAGGTTTCCAGCAACACACTGGCAGATGTCTCCAACAACACAATGGCAGTGGTCTCCAACAACACAATGGCAGAGGTCTCCAGCAACACGCTGGCAGAGGTCTCCAGCAACACACTGGCCGGGGTCTCCAACAACACAATGGCAGAGGTCTCCAGCAACACGCTGGCAGAGGTCTCGAGCAACACACTGGCAGAGATCTCCAGCAACACACTGGCAGAGGTCTCCAGCAACACACTGGCAAGGGTTTCCAGCAACACACTGGCAGAGGTTTCCAGCAAAACGCTGTCAGAGGTCTCCAGCAACACACTGGCAGGGGTCTCCAGCAACACACTGGCAGGGGTCTCCAGCAACACACTAGCATGGATCTCCAGCAACACACTGGCAGAGGTCTCCAGCAACACGCTGGCAGAGGTCTCCAGCAACACACTGGCAGTCGTCTCCAGCAACACACTGGCAGGGGTCTCCAGCAAAACACTGGCAGGGGTCTCCAGCAACACACTGGCAAGGGGTCTCCAGCAATACACTAGCAGCGGTCTCCAGCAACACGCTGGCAGGGGTCTCCAGCAACACGCTGGCAGAGGTCTCCAGCAACACACTGGCTGAGGTCTCCAACAACACAATCGCAGAGGTCTCCAGCAACACGCTGGCAGGGGTCTCCAGTAAAACACTGGCAGGGGTCTCCAGCAACACACTGGCAGAGGTCTCCAGCAACACACTGGCAGAGGTCTCCAGCAACACACTGGCAGGGGTCTCCAGCAACACACTAGCAGGGATCTCCAGCAACACACTGGCAGGGGTCTCCAACAACACACTGGCAGGGGTCTCCAGCAACACACAGGCAGAGGTCTCCATCAACACTCTGACAGAGGTCTCCAGCAACACACTGGCAGGGGTCTCCAGCAACACACTTTCAGGGGTCTCCAGCAACACACTGGCAGGGGTCTCAAGCAACACACTGGCAGGGGTCTCCAACAACACACTGGCAGGGGTCTCAAGCAACACACTGGCAGAGGTCTCCAGCAACACACTGGCAGAAGTCTCCAGCAACACACTGGCAGAAGTCCCCAGCAACACACTGGCAGAGGTCTCTTGCAACACACTGGCAGGAGTCTCCAACAACACACTGGCAGAGGTCTCCAGCAACACGCTGGCAGAGGTCTCCAGCAACACACTAGCAGGGGTCTCCAGCAACACACTGGCAGGGGTCTCCAGCAACACACTGGCAGGGGTCTCCAGCAACACACTGGCAGGGGTCTCCAACAACACACTGGCAGGGGTCTCCAACAGCACACTGGCAGGGGACTCCAGCAACACACTGGCAGAGGTCTCCAACAACACAATGGCAGAGGTCTCCAACAACACAATGGCAGAGGTCGCCAGCAACACGCTGGCAGAGGTCTCCAGCAACACACTGGCAGGGGTCTCCAGCAACACACTGGCAGGGGTCTCAAGCAACACACTGGCAGAGATCTCCAGCAACACACTTGCAGAAGTCTCCAGCAACACACTGGCAGAGGTTTCCAGCAACACACTGGCAGGGGTCTCCAACAACACACTGGCAGAGGTCTCCAGCAACATGCTGGCAGAGGTCTCCAGCAACACACTGGCAGGGGTCTCCAGCAACACACTGGCAGGGGTCTCCAGCAACACACTGGCAGGGGTCTCCAACAACACACTGGCAGGGGTCTCCAACAGCACACTGGCAGGGGACTCCAGCAACACACTGGCAGGGGTCTCCAGCAACACACTGGCAGGGGTCTCCAACAACACACTGGCAGGGGTCTCCAACAGCACACTGGCAGGGGACTCCAGCAACACACTGGCAGAGGTCTCCAACAACACAATGGCAGAGGTCTCCAACAACACACTGGCATAGGTCTCCAGCAACACACTGGCAGGGGTCTCCAACAACACAATGGCAGAGGTCTCCAGCAACACGCTGGCAGAGGTCTCGAGCAACACACTGGCAGAGATCTCCAGCAACACACTTGCAGAGGTCTCCAGCAACACACTGGCAGGGGTCTCCAGCAACACACTGGCAGAGGTCTCCAGCAAAACGCTGTCAGAGGTCTCCAGCAACACACTGGCAGGGGTCTCCAGCAACACACTGGCAGAGGTCCCCACCAACACACTGGCAGAGGTCTCCAACAACACAATGGCAGAGGTCTCCAGCAACACGCTGGCAGAGGTCTCCAGCAACACACAGGCAGTCGTCTCCAGCAACACACTGGCAGGGGTCTCCAGCAAAACACTGGCAGGGGTCTCCAACAACACACTGGCAGGGGTCTCCAGCAACACACTGGCAGGGGTCTCAAGCAACACACTGGCAGAGGTCTCCACCAACACACTGGCAGGGGTCTCCAGCAAAACACTGGCAGGGGTCTCCAGCAACACACTTGCCGGGGTCTCCAACAACACAATGGCAGAGGTCTCCAGCAACACGCTGGCAGAGGTCTCGAGCAACACACTGGCAGAGATCTCCAGCAACACACTGGCAGAGGTCTCCAGCAACACACTGTCAGAGGTCTCCAGCAACACACTAGCAGGGGTCTCCAGCAACACACTGGCAGGGGTCTCCAGCAACACACTAGCATGGATCTCCAGCAACACACTGGCAGAGGTCTCCAGCAACACGCTGGCAGGGGTCTCCAACAGCACACTGGCAGGGGACTCCAGCAACACACTGGCAGGGGTCTCCAGCAACACACTGGCAGGGGTCTCCAGCAACACACTAGCATGGATCTCCAGCAACACACTGGCAGAGGTCTCCAGCAACACGCTGGCAGTCGTCTCCAGCAACACACTTGCAGGTGTCTCCAGCAAAACACTGGCAGGGGTCTCCAGCAACACACTGGCAGGGGTCTCCAGCAATACACTAGCAGCGGTCTCCAGCAACACGCTGGCAGGGGTCTCCAGCAACACGCTGGCAGAGATCTCCAGCAACACACTGGCAGAGGTCTCCAATAACACAATGGCAGAGGTCTCCAGCAACACGCTGGCAGGGGTCTCCAGTAAAACACTGGCAGCGGTCTCCAGCAACAGACTGGCAGAGGTCTCCAGCAACACACTGGCAGAGGTCTCCAGCAACACACTGCCAAGGGTCTCCAGCAACACACTTGCAGGGAACTCCAGCAACACACTGGCAGGCGTCTTCAACAACACAATGGCAGGGGTCTCCAGCAACACACAGGCAGATGTCTCCAACAACACAATGGCAGAGGTCTCCAACAACACAATAGCAGAGGTCTCCAGCAACACGCTGGCAGAGGTCTCCAGCAACACACTGGCCGGGGTCTCCAACAACACACTGGCAGAGGTCTCCAGCAACACACTGGCAGAGGTCTCGAGCAACACACTGGCAGAGATCTCCAGCAACACACTGGCAAGGGTCTCCAACAGCACACTGGCAGGGGACTCCAGCAACACACTGGCAGAGATCTCCAACAATACAATGGCAGAGGTCTCCAACAACACTATGGCAGAGGTCTCCAGCAACACGCTGGCAGAGGTCTCCAGCAACACACTGGCAGAGATCTCCAGCAACACACTGGCAGAGGTCTCCAGCAACACACTGGCAGGGGTCTCCAGCAACACACTGGCAGAGGTCTCCAGCAAAACGCTGTCAGAGGTCTCCAGCAACACACTGGCAGGGGTCTCCAGCAACACACTGGCAGGGGTCTCCAGC
This sequence comes from Procambarus clarkii, assembly GCF_040958095.1. Lineage (NCBI taxonomy): Eukaryota > Metazoa > Arthropoda > Malacostraca > Decapoda > Cambaridae > Procambarus > Procambarus clarkii. The sequence continues at coordinate 8,892,611 of NC_091203.1, read as the reverse complement.
AACACACTAGCAGGGATCTCCAGCAACACACTGGCAGAGGTCTCCAACAACACAATGGCAGAGGTCTCCAGCAACACGCTGGCAGAGGTCTCCAGCAACACACTGGCAGTCGTCTCCAGCAACACACTGGCAGGGGTCTCCAGCAAATTACTGGCAGGGATCTCCAGTAACACACTGGCAGGGGTCTCCAGCAACACACTGGCAGGGGTATCAAGCAACACACTGGCAGAGGTCTCCAGCAACACACTGGCAGAAGTCTCCAGCAACACACTGGCAGAGGTCCCCCCCAACACACTGGCAGGGGTCTCCAGCAAAACACTGGCAGGGGACGCCAGCAACACACTGGCAGGGGTTTCCAGCAATACACTGGCAGAGGTCTCCAACAACACAATGGAAGAGGTCTCCAGCAACACGCTGGCAGGGGACTCCAGTAAAACACTTGCAGGGGTCTCCAGCAACACACTGGCAGAGGTCTCCAGCAACACACTGGCAGAGGTCTCCAGCAACACACTGGCAGGGGTCTCCAGCAACACACTAGCAGGGATCTCCAGCAACACACTGGCAGGGGTATCCAACAACACACTGGCAGGGGTCTCCAGCAACACACAGGCAGAGGTCTCCAGCAACACTCTGGCAGAGGTCTCCAGCAACACACTGGCAGGGGTCTCCAGCAACACACTTTCAGGGGTCTGCAGCAACACACTGGCAGGGGTCTCAAGCAACACACAAGCAGGGGTCTCCAACAACACACTGGCAGGGGTCTTAAGCAACACACTGGCAGAGGTCTCCAGCAACACACTGGCAGAAGTCTCCAGCAACACACTGGCAGAGGTCCCCAGCAACACACTGGCAGAGGTCTCCAGCAACACACTGGCAGGGGTCTCCAGCAACACACTGGCAGTGGTCCCCTGCAACACACTGGCACGGGTCTCCAAAAGCACACTGGCAGGGGACTCCAGCAACACACTGGCAGAGGTCTCCAACAACACAATAGCAGAGGTCTCCAACAACACAATGGCAGAGGTCGCCAGCAACACGCTGGCAGAGGTCTCCAGCAACACACTGGCAGGGGTCTCCAGCAACACACTGGCAGGGGTCTCCAGCAACACGCTGGCAGAGGTCTCGAGCAACACACTGGCAGAGATCTCCAGCAACACACTGGCAGAGGTCTCCAGCAACACGCTGGCAGAGGTCTCCAGCAACACACTGGCCGGGGTCTCCAACAACACAATGGCAGAGGTCTCCAGCAACACGCTGGCAGAGGTCTCGAGCAACACACTGGCAGAGATCTCCAGCAACACACTGGCAGAGGTCTCCAGCAACACACTGGCAAGGGTCTCCAGCAACACACTGGCAGAGGTCTCCAGCAACACACTGGCAGGGGTCTCCAACAACACACTGGCAGAGGTCTCCAGCAACACGCTGGCAGAGGTCTCCAGCAACCCACTGGCAGGGATCTCCAGCAACACACTGGCAGGGGTCTCCAGCAACACACTGGCAGGGGTCTCCAACAACACACTGGCAGGGGTCTCCAACAGCACACTGGCAGGGGACTCCAGCAACACACTGGCAGGGGTCTCCAGCAACACACTGGCAGGGGTCTCCAACAACACACTGGCAGGGGTCTCCAACAGCACACTGGCAGGGGACTCCAGCAACACACTGGCAGAGATCTCCAACAACACAATGGCAGAGGTCTCCAACAACACTATGGCAGAGGTCTCCAGCAACACGCTGGCGGAGGTCTCCAGCAACACACTGGCAGGGGTCTCCAACAACACAATGGCAGAGGTCTCCAGCAACACGCTGGCAGAGGTCTCCAGCAACACACTGGCAGAGATCTCCAGCAACACACTGGCAGAGGTCTCCAGCAACACACTGGCAGGGGTCTCCAGCAACACACTGGCAGAGGTCTCCAGCAAAACGCTGTCAGAGGTCTCCAGCAACACACTGGCAGGGGTCTCCAGCAACACACTGGCAGGGGTCTCCAGCAACACACTAGCAGGGATCTCCAGCAACACACTGGCAGAGGTCTCCAACAACACAATGGAAGAGGTCTCCAGCAACACGCTGGCAGAGGTCTCCAGCAACACACTGGCAGTCGTCTCCAGCAACACACTGGCAGGGGTCTCCAGCAAATTACTGGCAGGGGTCTCCAGTAACACACTGGCAGGGGTCTCCAGCAACACACTGGCAGGGGTATCAAGCAACACACTGGCAGAGGTCTCCAGCAACACACTGGCAGAAGTCTCCAGCAACACACTGGCAGAGGTCCCCACCAACACACTGGCAGGGGTCTCCAGCAAAACACTGGCAGGGGACGCCAGCAACACACTGGCAGGGGTTTCCAGCAATACACTGGCAGAGGTGTCCAACAACACAATGGAAGAGGTCTCCAACAACACGCTGGCAGGGGACTCCAGTAAAACACTTGCAGGGGTCTCCAGCAACACACTGGCAGAGGTCTCCAGCAACACACTGGCAGGGGTCTCCAGCAACACAATAGCAGGGATCTCCAGCAACACACTGGCAGGGGTTTCCAACAACACACTGGCAGGGGTCTCCAGCAACACACAGGCAGAGGTGTCCAGCAACACACTGGCAGGGGTCTCCAGCAACACACAGGCAGAGGTGTCCAGCAACACACTGGCAGGGGTCTCCAGCAACACACAGGCAGAGGTGTCCAGCAACACTCTGGCAGAGGTCTCCAGCAACACACTGGCAGGGGTCTCCAGCAACACACTTTCAGGGGTCTGCAGCAACACACTGGCAGGGGTCTCAAGCAACACACAAGCAGGGGTCTCCAACAACACACTGGCAGGGGTCTTAAGCAACACACTGGCAGAGGTCTCCAGCAACACACTGGCAGAAGTCTCCAGCAACACACTGGCAGAGGCTCCCAGCAACACACTGGCAGAGGTCTCCAGCAACACACTGGCAGGGGTCTCCAGCAACACACTGGCAGTGGTCCCCAGCAACACACTGGCAGTGGTCCCCAGCAACACACTGGCAGGGGTCTCCAACAGCACACTGGCAGGGGACTCCAGCAACACACTGGCAGAGGTCTCCAACAACACAATGGCAGAGGTCGCCAGCAACACGCTGGCAGAGGTCTCCAGCAACACACTGGCAGGGGTCTCCAGCAACACACTGGCAGGGGTCTCAAGCAACACACTGGCAGTGATCTCCAGCAACACACTGGCAGAGGTTTCCAGCAACACACTGGCAGATGTCTCCAACAACACAATGGCAGTGGTCTCCAACAACACAATGGCAGAGGTCTCCAGCAACACGCTGGCAGAGGTCTCCAGCAACACACTGGCCGGGGTCTCCAACAACACAATGGCAGAGGTCTCCAGCAACACGCTGGCAGAGGTCTCGAGCAACACACTGGCAGAGATCTCCAGCAACACACTGGCAGAGGTCTCCAGCAACACACTGGCAAGGGTTTCCAGCAACACACTGGCAGAGGTCTCCAGCAAAACGCTGTCAGAGGTCTCCAGCAACACACTGGCAGGGGTCTCCAGCAACACACTGGCAGGGGTCTCCAGCAACACACTAGCATGGATCTCCAGCAACACACTGGCAGAGGTCTCCAGCAACACGCTGGCAGAGGTCTCCAGCAACACACTGGCAGTCGTCTCCAGCAACACACTGGCAGGGGTCTCCAGCAAAACACTGGCAGGGGTCTCCAGCAACACACTGGCAAGGGGTCTCCAGCAATACACTAGCAGCGGTCTCCAGCAACACGCTGGCAGGGGTCTCCAGCAACACGCTGGCAGAGGTCTCCAGCAACACACTGGCTGAGGTCTCCAACAACACAATCGCAGAGGTCTCCAGCAACACGCTGGCAGGGGTCTCCAGTAAAACACTGGCAGGGGTCTCCAGCAACACACTGGCAGAGGTCTCCAGCAACACACTGGCAGAGGTCTCCAGCAACACACTGGCAGGGGTCTCCAGCAACACACTAGCAGGGATCTCCAGCAACACACTGGCAGGGGTCTCCAACAACACACTGGCAGGGGTCTCCAGCAACACACAGGCAGAGGTCTCCATCAACACTCTGACAGAGGTCTCCAGCAACACACTGGCAGGGGTCTCCAGCAACACACTTTCAGGGGTCTCCAGCAACACACTGGCAGGGGTCTCAAGCAACACACTGGCAGGGGTCTCCAACAACACACTGGCAGGGGTCTCAAGCAACACACTGGCAGAGGTCTCCAGCAACACACTGGCAGAAGTCTCCAGCAACACACTGGCAGAAGTCCCCAGCAACACACTGGCAGAGGTCTCTTGCAACACACTGGCAGGAGTCTCCAACAACACACTGGCAGAGGTCTCCAGCAACACGCTGGCAGAGGTCTCCAGCAACACACTAGCAGGGGTCTCCAGCAACACACTGGCAGGGGTCTCCAGCAACACACTGGCAGGGGTCTCCAGCAACACACTGGCAGGGGTCTCCAACAACACACTGGCAGGGGTCTCCAACAGCACACTGGCAGGGGACTCCAGCAACACACTGGCAGAGGTCTCCAACAACACAATGGCAGAGGTCTCCAACAACACAATGGCAGAGGTCGCCAGCAACACGCTGGCAGAGGTCTCCAGCAACACACTGGCAGGGGTCTCCAGCAACACACTGGCAGGGGTCTCAAGCAACACACTGGCAGAGATCTCCAGCAACACACTTGCAGAAGTCTCCAGCAACACACTGGCAGAGGTTTCCAGCAACACACTGGCAGGGGTCTCCAACAACACACTGGCAGAGGTCTCCAGCAACATGCTGGCAGAGGTCTCCAGCAACACACTGGCAGGGGTCTCCAGCAACACACTGGCAGGGGTCTCCAGCAACACACTGGCAGGGGTCTCCAACAACACACTGGCAGGGGTCTCCAACAGCACACTGGCAGGGGACTCCAGCAACACACTGGCAGGGGTCTCCAGCAACACACTGGCAGGGGTCTCCAACAACACACTGGCAGGGGTCTCCAACAGCACACTGGCAGGGGACTCCAGCAACACACTGGCAGAGGTCTCCAACAACACAATGGCAGAGGTCTCCAACAACACACTGGCATAGGTCTCCAGCAACACACTGGCAGGGGTCTCCAACAACACAATGGCAGAGGTCTCCAGCAACACGCTGGCAGAGGTCTCGAGCAACACACTGGCAGAGATCTCCAGCAACACACTTGCAGAGGTCTCCAGCAACACACTGGCAGGGGTCTCCAGCAACACACTGGCAGAGGTCTCCAGCAAAACGCTGTCAGAGGTCTCCAGCAACACACTGGCAGGGGTCTCCAGCAACACACTGGCAGAGGTCCCCACCAACACACTGGCAGAGGTCTCCAACAACACAATGGCAGAGGTCTCCAGCAACACGCTGGCAGAGGTCTCCAGCAACACACAGGCAGTCGTCTCCAGCAACACACTGGCAGGGGTCTCCAGCAAAACACTGGCAGGGGTCTCCAACAACACACTGGCAGGGGTCTCCAGCAACACACTGGCAGGGGTCTCAAGCAACACACTGGCAGAGGTCTCCACCAACACACTGGCAGGGGTCTCCAGCAAAACACTGGCAGGGGTCTCCAGCAACACACTTGCCGGGGTCTCCAACAACACAATGGCAGAGGTCTCCAGCAACACGCTGGCAGAGGTCTCGAGCAACACACTGGCAGAGATCTCCAGCAACACACTGGCAGAGGTCTCCAGCAACACACTGTCAGAGGTCTCCAGCAACACACTAGCAGGGGTCTCCAGCAACACACTGGCAGGGGTCTCCAGCAACACACTAGCATGGATCTCCAGCAACACACTGGCAGAGGTCTCCAGCAACACGCTGGCAGGGGTCTCCAACAGCACACTGGCAGGGGACTCCAGCAACACACTGGCAGGGGTCTCCAGCAACACACTGGCAGGGGTCTCCAGCAACACACTAGCATGGATCTCCAGCAACACACTGGCAGAGGTCTCCAGCAACACGCTGGCAGTCGTCTCCAGCAACACACTTGCAGGTGTCTCCAGCAAAACACTGGCAGGGGTCTCCAGCAACACACTGGCAGGGGTCTCCAGCAATACACTAGCAGCGGTCTCCAGCAACACGCTGGCAGGGGTCTCCAGCAACACGCTGGCAGAGATCTCCAGCAACACACTGGCAGAGGTCTCCAATAACACAATGGCAGAGGTCTCCAGCAACACGCTGGCAGGGGTCTCCAGTAAAACACTGGCAGCGGTCTCCAGCAACAGACTGGCAGAGGTCTCCAGCAACACACTGGCAGAGGTCTCCAGCAACACACTGCCAAGGGTCTCCAGCAACACACTTGCAGGGAACTCCAGCAACACACTGGCAGGCGTCTTCAACAACACAATGGCAGGGGTCTCCAGCAACACACAGGCAGATGTCTCCAACAACACAATGGCAGAGGTCTCCAACAACACAATAGCAGAGGTCTCCAGCAACACGCTGGCAGAGGTCTCCAGCAACACACTGGCCGGGGTCTCCAACAACACAATGGCAGAGGTCTCCAGCAACACACTGGCAGAGGTCTCGAGCAACACACTGGCAGAGATCTCCAGCAACACACTGGCAAGGGTCTCCAACAGCACACTGGCAGGGGACTCCAGCAACACACTGGCAGAGATCTCCAACAATACAATGGCAGAGGTCTCCAACAACACTATGGCAGAGGTCTCCAGCAACACGCTGGCAGAGGTCTCCAGCAACACACTGGCAGAGATCTCCAGCAACACACTGGCAGAGGTCTCCAGCAACACACTGGCAGGGGTCTCCAGCAACACACTGGCAGGGGTCTCCAACAGCACACTGGCAGAGGTCTCCAGCAACATGCTGGCAGAGGTCTCCAGCAACACACTGGCAGGGGTCTCCAGCAACACACTGGCAGGGGTCTCCAGCAACACACTGGCAGGGGTCTCCAACAACACACTGGCAGGGGTCTCCAACAGCACACTGGCAGGGGACTCCAGCAACACACTGGCAGGGGTCTCCAGCAACACACTGGCAGGGGTCTCCAACAACACACTGGCAGGGGTCTCCAACAGCACACTGGCAGGGGACTCCAGCAACACACTGGCAGAGGTCTCCAACAACACAATGGCAGAGGTCTCCAACAACACACTGGCATAGGTCTCCAGCAACACACTGGCAGGGGTCTCCAACAACACAATGGCAGAGGTCTCCAGCAACACGCTGGCAGAGGTCTCGAGCAACACACTGGCAGAGATCTCCAGCAACACACTTGCAGAGGTCTCCAGCAACACACTGGCAGGGGTCTCCAGCAACACACTGGCAGAGGTCTCCAGCAAAACGCTGTCAGAGGTCTCCAGCAACACACTGGCAGGGGTCTCCAGCAACACACTGGCAGAGGTCCCCACCAACACACTGGCAGAGGTCTCCAACAACACAATGGCAGAGGTCTCCAGCAACACGCTGGCAGAGGTCTCCAGCAACACACAGGCAGTCGTCTCCAGCAACACACTGGCAGGGGTCTCCAGCAAAACACTGGCAGGGGTCTCCAACAACACACTGGCAGGGGTCTCCAGCAACACACTGGCAGGGGTCTCAAGCAACACACTGGCAGAGGTCTCCACCAACACACTGGCAGGGGTCTCCAGCAAAACACTGGCAGGGGTCTCCAGCAACACACTTGCCGGGGTCTCCAACAACACAATGGCAGAGGTCTCCAGCAACACGCTGGCAGAGGTCTCGAGCAACACACTGGCAGAGATCTCCAGCAACACACTGGCAGAGGTCTCCAGCAACACACTGTCAGAGGTCTCCAGCAACACACTAGCAGGGGTCTCCAGCAACACACTGGCAGGGGTCTCCAGCAACACACTAGCATGGATCTCCAGCAACACACTGGCAGAGGTCTCCAGCAACACGCTGGCAGGGGTCTCCAACAGCACACTGGCAGGGGACTCCAGCAACACACTGGCAGGGGTCTCCAGCAACACACTGGCAGGGGTCTCCAGCAACACACTAGCATGGATCTCCAGCAACACACTGGCAGAGGTCTCCAGCAACACGCTGGCAGTCGTCTCCAGCAACACACTTGCAGGTGTCTCCAGCAAAACACTGGCAGGGGTCTCCAGCAACACACTGGCAGGGGTCTCCAGCAATACACTAGCAGCGGTCTCCAGCAACACGCTGGCAGGGGTCTCCAGCAACACGCTGGCAGAGATCTCCAGCAACACACTGGCAGAGGTCTCCAATAACACAATGGCAGAGGTCTCCAGCAACACGCTGGCAGGGGTCTCCAGTAAAACACTGGCAGCGGTCTCCAGCAACAGACTGGCAGAGGTCTCCAGCAACACACTGGCAGAGGTCTCCAGCAACACACTGCCAAGGGTCTCCAGCAACACACTTGCAGGGAACTCCAGCAACACACTGGCAGGCGTCTTCAACAACACAATGGCAGGGGTCTCCAGCAACACACAGGCAGATGTCTCCAACAACACAATGGCAGAGGTCTCCAACAACACAATAGCAGAGGTCTCCAGCAACACGCTGGCAGAGGTCTCCAGCAACACACTGGCCGGGGTCTCCAACAACACAATGGCAGAGGTCTCCAGCAACACACTGGCAGAGGTCTCGAGCAACACACTGGCAGAGATCTCCAGCAACACACTGGCAAGGGTCTCCAACAGCACACTGGCAGGGGACTCCAGCAACACACTGGCAGAGATCTCCAACAATACAATGGCAGAGGTCTCCAACAACACTATGGCAGAGGTCTCCAGCAACACGCTGGCAGAGGTCTCCAGCAACACACTGGCAGAGATCTCCAGCAACACACTGGCAGAGGTCTCCAGCAACACACTGGCAGGGGTCTCCAGCAACACACTGGCAGAGGTCTCCAGCAACACACTGGCAGGGGTCTCCAGCAACACACTGGCAGGGGTCTCCAGCAACACACTAGCAGGGATCTCCAGCAACACACTGGCAGAGGTCTCCAACAACACAATGGCAGAGGTCTCCAGCAACACGCTGGCAGAGGTCTCCAGCAACACACTGGCAGTCGTCTCCAGCAACACACTGGCAGGGGTCTCCAGCAAATTACTGGCAGGGATCTCCAGTAACACACTGGCAGGGGTCTCCAGCAACACACTGGCAGGGGTATCAAGCAACACACTGGCAGAGGTCTCCAGCAACACACTGGCAGAAGTCTCCAGCAACACACTGGCAGAGGTCCCCCCCAACACACTGGCAGGGGTCTCCAGCAAAACACTGGCAGGGGACGCCAGCAACACACTGGCAGGGGTTTCCAGCAATACACTGGCAGAGGTCTCCAACAACACAATGGAAGAGGTCTCCAGCAACACGCTGGCAGGGGACTCCAGTAAAACACTTGCAGGGGTCTCCAGCAACACACTGGCAGAGGTCTCCAGCAACACACTGGCAGAGGTCTCCAGCAACACACTGGCAGGGGTCTCCAGCAACACACTAGCAGGGATCTCCAGCAACACACTGGCAGGGGTTTCCAACAACACACTGGCAGGGGTCTCCAGCAACACACAGGCAGAGGTCTCCAGCAACACTCTGGCAGAGGTCTCCAGCAACACACTGGCAGGGGTCTCCAGCAACACACTTTCAGGGGTCTGCAGCAACACACTGGCAGGGGTCTCAAGCAACACACAAGCAGGGGTCTCCAACAACACACTGGCAGGGGTCTTAAGCAACACACTGGCAGAGGTCTCCAGCAACACACTGGCAGAAGTCTCCAGCAACACACTGGCAGAGGTCCCCAGCAACACACTGGCAGAGGTCTCCAGCAACACACTGGCAGGGGTCTCCAGCAACACACTGGCAGTGGTCCCCTGCAACACACTGGCACGGGTCTCCAAAAGCACACTGGCAGGGGACTCCAGCAACACACTGGCAGAGGTCTCCAACAACACAATAGCAGAGGTCTCCAACAACACAATGGCAGAGGTCGCCAGCAACACGCTGGCAGAGGTCTCCAGCAACACACTGGCAGGGGTCTCCAGCAACACACTGGCAGGGGTCTCCAGCAACACGCTGGCAGAGGTCTCGAGCAACACACTGGCAGAGATCTCCAGCAACACACTGGCAGAGGTCTCCAGCAACACGCTGGCAGAGGTCTCCAGCAACACACTGGCCGGGGTCTCCAACAACACAATGGCAGAGGTCTCCAGCAACACGCTGGCAGAGGTCTCGAGCAACACACTGGCAGAGATCTCCAGCAACACACTGGCAGAGGTCTCCAGCAACACACTGGCAAGGGTCTCCAGCAACACACTGGCAGAGGTCTCCAGCAACACACTGGCAGGGGTCTCCAGCAACACACTGGCAGGGGTCTCCAGCAACACACTAGCATGGATCTCCAGCAACACACTGGCAGAGGTCTCCAGCAACACGCTGGCAGAGGTCTCCAGCAACACACTGGCAGTCGTCTCCAGCAACACACTGGCAGGAGTCTCCAGCAAAACACTGGCAGGGGTCTCCAGCAACACACTGGCAAGGGGTCTCCAGAAATACACTAGCAGCGGTCTCCAGCAACACGCTGGCAGGGGTCTCCAGCAACACGCTGGCAGAGGTCTCCAGCAACACACTGGCAGAGGTCTCCAACAACACAATCGCAGAGGTCTCCAGCAACACGCTGGCAGGGGTCTCCAGTAAAACACTGGCAGGGGTCTCCAGCAACACACTGGCAGAGGTCTCCAGCAACACACTGGCAGAGGTCTCCAGCAACACACTGGCAGGGGTCTCCAGCAACACACTAGCAGGGATCTCCAGCAACACACTGGCAGGGGTCTCCAACAACACACTGGCAGGGGTCTCCAGCAACACACAGGCAGAGGTCTCCAGCAACACTCTGGCAGAGGTCTCCAGCAACACACTGGCAGGGGTCTCCAGCAACACACTTTCAGGGGTCTCCAGCAACACACTGGCAGGGGTCTCAAGCAACACACTGGCAGGGGTCTCCAACAACACACTGGCAGGGGTCTCAAGCAACACACTGGCAGAGGTCTCCAGCAACACACTGGCAGAAGTCTCCAGCAACACACTGGCAGAAGTCCCCAGCAACACACTGGCAGAGGTCTCTTGCAACACACTGGCAGGAGTCTCCACAACACACTGGCAGAGGTCTCCAGCAACACGCTGGCAGAGGTCTCCAGCAACACACTAGCAGGGGTCTCCAGCAACACACTGGCAGGGGTCTCCAGCAACACACTGGCAGGGGTCTCCAACAACACACTGGCAGGGGTCTCCAACAGCACACTGGCAGGGGACTCCAGCAACACACTGGCAGAGGTCTCCAACAACACAATGGCAGAGGTCTCCAACAACACAATGACAGAGGTCGCCAGCAACACGCTGGCAGAGGTCTCCAGCAACACACTGGCAGGGGTCTCCAGCAACACACTGGCAGGGGTCTCAAGCAACACACTGGCAGAGATCTCCAGCAACACACTTGCAGAAGTCTCCAGCAACACACTGGAAGAGGTCTCCAGCAACACATTGGCAGAGGTTTCCAGCAACACACTGGCAGGGGTCTCCAACAACACACTGGCAGAGGTCTCCAGCAACACGCTGGCAGAGGTCTCCAGCAACACACTGGCAGGGGTCTCCAGCAACACACTGGCAGGGGTCTCCAGCAACACACTGGCAGGGGTCTCTAACAACACACTGGCAGGGGTCTCCAACAGCACACTGGCAGGGGACTCCAGCAACACACTGGCAGGGGTCTCCAGCAACACACTGGCAGGGGACTCCAGCAACACACTGGCAGAGGTCTCCAACATCACAATGGCAGAGGTCTCCAACAACACACTGGCATAGGTCTCCAGCAACACACTGGCAGGGGTCTCCAGCAACACACTGGCAGAGGTCTCCAGCAACACACTGGCAGGGGTCTCCAGCAACACACTGGCAGAGGTCTCCAGCAACACACTGGCAGAGGTCCCCACCAACACACTGGCAGAGGTCTCCAACAACACAATGGCAGAGGTCTCCAGCAACACGCTGGCAGAGGTCTCCAGCAACACACAGGCAGTCGTCTCCAGCAACACACTGGCAGGGGTCTCCAGCAAAACACTGGCAGGGGTCTCCAACAACACACTGGCAGGGGTCTCCAGCAACACACTGGCAGGGGTCTCAAGCAACACACTGGCAGAGGTCTCCAGCAACACACTGGCAGAAGTCTCCAGCAACACACTGGCAGAGGTCCCCACCAACACACTGGCAGGGGTCTCCAGCAAAACACTGGCAGGGGTCTCCAGCAACACACTTGCCGGGGTCTCCAACAACACAATGGCAGAGGTCTCCAGCAACACGCTGGCAGAGGTCTCGAGCAACACACTGGCAGAGATCTCCAGCAACACACTGGCAGAGGTCTCCAGCAACACACTGGGAAGGGTCTCCAACAACACACTGGCAGAGGTCTCCAGCAAAACGCTGTCAGAGGTCTCCAGCAACACACTAGCAGGGGTCTCCAGCAACACACTGGCAGGGGTCTCCAGCAACACACTAGCATGGATCTCCAGCAACACACTGGCAGAGGTCTCCAGCAACACGCTGGCAGTCGTCTCCAGCAACACACTTGCAGGGGTCTCCAGCAAAACACTGGCAGGGGTCTCCAGCAACACACTGGCAGGGGTCTCCAGCAATACACTAGCAGCGGTCTCCAGCAACTCGCTGGCAGGGGTCTCCAGCAACACGCTGGCAGAGATCTCCAGCAACACACTGGCAGAGGTCTCCAATAACACAATGGCAGAGGTCTCCAGCAACACGCTGGCAGGGGTCTCCAGTAAAACACTGGCAGCGGTCTCCAGCAACAGACTGGCAGAGGTCTCCAGCAACACACTGGCAGAGGTCTCCAGCAACACACTGCCAAGGGTCTCCAGCAACACACTTGCAGGGAACTCCAGCAACACACTGGCAGGCGTCTCCAACAACACAATGGCAGGGGTCTCCAGCAACACACAGGCAGATGTCTCCAACAACACAATGGCAGAGGTCTCCAACAACACAATAGCAGAGGTCTCCAGCAACACGCTGGCAGAGGTCTCCAGCAACACACTGGCCGGGGTCTCCAACAACACAATGGCAGAGGTCTCCAGCAACACACTGGCAGAGGTCTCGAGCAACACACTGGCAGAGATCTCCAGCAACACACTGGCAGAGGTCTCCAGCAACACACTGGCAAGGGTCTCCAACAACACACTGGCAGAGGTCTCCAGCAAAACGCTGTCAGAGGTCTCCAGCAACACACTGGCAGGGGTCTCCAGAAACACACTGGCAGGGGTCTCCAGCAACACACTAGCATGGATCTTCAGCAACACACTGGCAGAGGTCTCCAGCAACACGCTGGCAGAGGTCTCCAGCAACACACTTGCAGTCGTCTCCAGCAACACACTTGCAGGGGTCTCCAGCAAAACACTGGCAGGGGTCTCCAGGAATACACTAGCAGCGGTCTCCAGCAACACGCTGGCAGGGGTCTCCAGCAGCACGCTGGCAGAGGTCTCAAGCAACACACTGGCAGAGGTCTCCAATAACACAATGGCAGAGGTCTCCAGCAACACGCTGGCAGGGGTCTCCAGTAAAACACTGGCAGCGGTCTCCAGCAACAGACTGGCAGAGGTCTCCAGCAACACACTGGCAGAGGTCTCCAGCAACACACTGCCAGGGGTCTCCAGCAACACACTAGCAGGGAACTCCAGCAACACACTGGCAGGGGTCTCCAACAGCACAATGGCAGGGGTCTCCAGCAACACACAGGCAGATGTCTCCAACAACACAATGGCAGAGGTCTCCAACAACACAATGGCAGAGGTCTCCAGCAACATACTGGCAGAGGTCTCGAGCAACACACTGGCAAAGATCTCCAGCAACACACTGGCAGAGGTCTCCAGCAACACACTGGCAAGGGTCTCCAACAACACACTGGCAGAGGTCTCCAGCAAAACGCTGTCAGAGGTCTCCAGCGACACACTAGCAGGGGTCTCCAGCAACACAGTGGCAGGGGTCTCCAGCAACACACTAGCATGGATCTCCAGCAACACACTGGCAGAGGTCTCCAGCAAGACACTGGCAGTCGTCTCCAGCAACACACTGGCAGGGGTCTCCAGCAACACACTGGCAGGGGTCTCCAGCAACACACTAGCATGGATCTCCAGCAACACGCTGGGAGAGGTCTCCAGCAAGACAATGGCAGTCGTCTCCAGCAACACACTGGCAGGGGTCTCCAGCAACACACTGGCAGGGGTCTCCAGCAATACACTAGCAGCGGTCTCCAGCAACACGCTGGCAGGGGTCTCCAGCAACACGCTGGCAGAGGTCTCCAGCAACACACTGGCAGAGGTCTCCAATAACACAATGGCAGAGGTCTCCAGCAACACGCTGGTAGGGGTCTCCAGTAAAACACTGGCAGCGGTCTCCAGCAACAGACTGGCAGAGGTCTCCAGCAACACACTGGCAGAGGTCTCCAGCAACACACTGCCAGGGGTCTCCAGCAACACACTAGCAGGGATCTCCAGCAACACACTGGCAGGGGTCTCCAACAACACACTGGCAGGGGTCTCCAGCAACACACAGGCAGAGGTCTCCAGCAACACTCTGGCAGGGGTCTCCTGCAACACACAGACAGAGGTCTCCAGCAACACTTTGTCAGAGGTCTCCAGCAACACACTGGCAGGGGTCTCAAGCAACACACTGGCAGAGGTCTCCAGCAACACACTGGCAGAAGTCTGCAGCAACACACTGGCAGAGGTCCCCAGCAACACACTGGCAGGGGTCTCCAGCAAAACACTGTCAGGGGTCTCCAGCAACACACTGGCAGGGGTCTCCAGCAATACACTAGCAGCGGTCTCCAGCAACACGCTGGCAGGGGTCTCCAGCAACACGCTGGCAGAGGTCTCCGGCAACACACTGGCAGAGGTCTCCAACAACACAATGGCAGAGGTCTCCAGCAACACGCTGGCAGGGGTCCCCAGCAACACACTGGCAGGGGTCTCCAACAGCACACTGGCCAGGGACTCCAGCAACACACTGGCAGAGGTCTCCAACAACACAATAGCAGAGGTCTCCAACAACACAATGGCAGAGGTCGCCAGCAACACGCTGGCAGAGGTCTCCAGCAACACACTGGCAGGGGTCTCCAGCAACACACTGGCAGGGGTCTCAAGCAACACACTGGCAGTGATCTCCAGCAACACACTGGCAGAGGTTTCCAGCAACACACTGGCAGATGTCTCAAAAAACACAATGGCAGTGGTCTCCAACAACACAATGGCAGAGGTCTCCAGCAACACACTGGCCGGGGTCTCCAACAACACAATGGCAGAGGTCTCCAGCAACACGCTGGCAGAGGTCTCGAGCAACACACTGGCAGAGATCTCCAGCAACACACTGGCAGAGGTCTCCAGCAACACACTGGCAAGGGTCTCCAGCAACACACTGGCAGAGGTCTCCAGCAACACACTGGCAGGGGTCTCCAGCAACACACTGGCAGGGGTCTCCAGCAACACACTAGCATGGATCTCCAGCAACACACTGGCAGAGGTCTCCAGCAACACGCTGGCAGAGGTCTCCAGCAACACACTGGCAGTCGTCTCCAGCAACACACTGGCAGGGGTCTCCAGCAAAACACTGGCAGGGGTCTCCAGCAACACACTGGCAAGGGGTCTCCAGCAATACACTAGCAGCGGTCTCCAGCAACACGCTGGCAGGGGTCTCCAGCAACACGCTGGCAGAGGTCTCCAGCAACACACTGGCAGAGGTCTCCAACAACACAATCGCAGAGGTCTCCAGCAACACGCTGGCAGGGGTCTCCAGTAAAACACTGGCAGGGGTCTCCAGTAACACACTGGCAGAGGTCTCCAGCAACACACTGGCAGAGGTCTCCAGCAACACACTGGCAGGGGTCTCCAGCAACACACTAGCAGGGATCTCCAGCAACACACTGGCAGGGGTCTCCAACAACACACTGGCAGGGGTCTCCAGCAACACACAGGCAGAGGTCTCCAGCAACACTCTGGCAGAGGTCTCCAGCAACACACTGGCAGGGGTCTCCAACAACACACTGGCAGGGGTCTCCAGCAACACACAGGCAGAGGTCTCCAGCAACACTCTGGCAGAGGTCTCCAGCAACACACTGGCAGGGGTCTCCAGCAACACACTTTCAGGGGTCTCCAGCAACACACTGGCAGGGGTCTCAAGCAACACACTGGCAGGGGTCTCCAACAACACACTGGCAGGGGTCTCAAGCAACACACTGGCAGAGGTCTCCAGCAACACACTGGCAGAAGTCTCCAGCAACACACTGGCAGAAGTCCCCAGCAACACACTGGCAGAGGTCTCAAAAAACACACTGGCAGGGGTCTCCAGCAACACACTGGCAGGGGTCTCCAGCAACACACTAGCATGGATCTCCAGCAACACACTGGCAGAGGTCTCCAGCAACACGCTGGCAGTCGTCTCCAGCAACACACTTGCAGGGGTCTCCAGCAAAACACTGGCAGGGGTCTCCAGCAACACACTGGCAGGGGTCTCCAGCAATACACTAGCAGCGGTCTCCAGCAACACGCTGGCAGGGGTCTCCAGCAACACGCTGGCAGAGATCTCCAGCAACACACTGGCAGAGGTCTCCAATAACACAATGGCAGAGGTCTCCAGCAACACGCTGGCAGGGGTCTCCAGTAAAACACTGGCAGCGGTCTCCAGCAACAGACTGGCAGAGGTCTCCAGCAACACACTGGCAGAGGTCTCCAGCAACACACTGCCAAGGGTCTCCAGCAACACACTTGCAGGGAACTCCAGCAACACACTGGCAGGCGTCTCCAACAACACAATGGCAGGGGTCTCCAGCAACACACAGGCAGATGTCTCCAACAACACAATGGCAGAGGTCTCCAACAACACAATAGCAGAGGTCTCCAGCAACACGCTGGCAGAGGTCTCCAGCAACACACTGGCCGGGGTCTCCAACAACACAATGGCAGAGGTCTCCAGCAACACACTGGCAGAGGTCTCGAGCAACACACTGGCAGAGATCTCCAGCAACACACTGGCAGAGGTCTCCAGCAACACACTGGCAAGGGTCTCCAACAACACACTGGCAGAGGTCTCCAGCAAAACGCTGTCAGAGGTCTCCAGCAACACACTGGCAGGGGTCTCCAGAAACACACTGGCAGGGGTCTCCAGCAACACACTAGCATGGATCTTCAGCAACACACTGGCAGAGGTCTCCAGCAACACGCTGGCAGAGGTCTCCAGCAACACACTTGCAGTCGTCTCCAGCAACACACTTGCAGGGGTCTCCAGCAAAACACTGGCAGGGGTCTCCAGGAATACACTAGCAGCGGTCTCCAGCAACACGCTGGCAGAGGTCTCAAGCAACACACTGGCAGAGGTCTCCAATAACACAATGGCAGAGGTCTCCAGCAACACGCTGGCAGGGGTCTCCAGTAAAACACTGGCAGCGGTCTCCAGCAACAGACTGGCAGAGGTCTCCAGCAACACACTGGCAGAGGTCTCCAGCAACACACTGCCAGGGGTCTCCAGCAACACACTAGCAGGGAACTCCAGCAACACACTGGCAGGGGTCTCCAACAGCACAATGGCAGGGGTCTCCAGCAACACACAGGCAGATGTCTCCAACAACACAATGGCAGAGGTCTCCAACAACACAATGGCAGAGGTCTCCAGCAACACGCTGGCAGAGGTCTCCAGCAACACACTGGCCGGGGTCTCCAACAACACAATGGCAGAGGTCTCCAGCAACATACTGGCAGAGGTCTCGAGCAACACACTGGCAAAGATCTCCAGCAACACACTGGCAGAGGTCTCCAGCAACACACTGGCAAGGGTCTCCAACAACACACTGGCAGAGGTCTCCAGCAAAACGCTGTCAGAGGTCTCCAGCGACACACTAGCAGGGGTCTCCAGCAACACAGTGGCAGGGGTCTCCAGCAACACACTAGCATGGATCTCCAGCAACACACTGGCAGAGGTCTCCAGCAAGACACTGGTAGTCGTCTCCAGCAACACACTGGCAGGGGTCTCCAGCAACACACTGGCAGGGGTCTCCAGCAACACACTAGCATGGATCTCCAGCAACACGCTGGGAGAGGTCTCCAGCAAGACACTGACAGTCGTCTCCAGCAACACACTGGCAGGGGTCTCCAGCAACACACTGGCAGGGGTCTCCAGCAATACACTAGCAGCGGTCTCCAGCAACACGCTGACAGGGGTCTCCAGCAACACGCTGGCAGAGGTCTCCAGCAACACACTGGCAGAGGTCTCCAATAACACAATGGCAGAGGTCTCCAGCAACACGCTGGTAGGGGTCTCCAGTAAAACACTGGCAGCGGTCTCCAGCAACTGACTGGCAGAGGTCTCCAGCAACACACTGGCAGAGGTCTCCAGCAACACACTGCCAGGGGTCTCCAGCAACACACTAGCAGGGATCTCCAGCAACACACTGGCAGGGGTCTCCAACAACACAATGGCAGGGGTCTCCAGCAACACACAGGCAGAGGTCTCCAGCAACACTCTGGCAGGGGTCTCCTGCAACACACAGACAGAGGTCTCCAGCAACACTTTGTCAGAGGTCTCCAGCAACACACTGGCAGGGGTCTCAAGCAACACACTGGCAGAGGTCTCCAGCAACACACTGGCAGAAGTCTGCAGCAACACACTGGCAGAGGTCCCCAGCAACACGCTGGCAGGGGTCTCCATTAAAACACTGGCAGGGGTCTCCAGCAACACACTGGCAGAGGTCTCCAGCAACACACTGGCAGAGGTCTCCAGCAACACACTGGCAGGGGTCTCCAGCAACACACTGGCAGAGGTCTCCAGCAACACTCTGGCAGAGGTCTCCAGCAACACACTGGCAGGGGTCTCCAGCAACACACAGGCAGGGGTCTCCAGCAACACACTGGCAGGGGTCTCCAGCAACACACTGGCAGGGGTCTCCAGCAACACACTGGCAGGAATCTGCAGCAACACACTAGCAGGGATCTCCAGCAACACACTGGCAGGGGTCTCAAACAACACACTGGCAGGGGTCTCCAGCAACACACTGGCAGCGGTCTTCAACAACACAATGGCAGAGGTCTCCAGCAACACGCTGGCAGGGGTCTCCAGCAACACACTGGCAGAGGTCTCCAACAACGCAATGGCAGAGGTCTCCAGCAACACACTGGCAGAAGTCTCCAGCAACACTCTGGCAGTCGTCTCTAGCAACACACTGGCAGGGGTCTCCATCAACACACTGGCAGGGGTCTCCAGCATCACACTGGCAGGGGTGTCCAGCAATACACTAGCAGAGGTCTCCAGCAACACGCTGGCAGAGGTCTAGAGCAACACACTGGTAGAAGTCTCCAACAACACAATGGCAGAGGTCTCCAGCATCACACTGGCAGGGGTCTCCAGCAACACGCTGGCAGAGGTCTCCAGCATCACACTGGCAGGGGTCTCCAGCAACACGCTGGCAGAGGTCTCCAGCAACACACTGGCAGAGGTCTCCAACAACACAATGGCAGAGGTCTCCAGCAACACGCTGGAAGGGGTCTCCAGCAACACACTGGCAGAGGTCTCCAGTAAAACACTGACAGGGGTCTCCAGCAACACACTGGCAGAGGTCACCAGGAACACACTGGCAGAGGTCTCCAGTAACACACTGGCAGAAGTCTCCAGCAACACACTGGCAGAGGTCTCTAGCAACACACTGGCAGAGGTCTCCAGCAACACACTGGCAGGGGTTTCCAGCAACACACTGGCATAGGTCTCCAGCAACACACTGGCAGAGGTCTCCAGCAACACTCTGGCAGATGTCTCCAGCAACACACTGGCATAAGTCTCCAGCAACACACTGGCAGAGGTCTCCAGAAACACACTGGCAGAGGTCTCCAGCAACACCCTGGCAGGGGTCTCCAGCAACACGCTGGCAGGGGTCTCTAGCAATACACTGGCAGAGGTCTCCAGCAACACACTGGCAGAGGTCTCCAGCAACCCACTGGCAGATGTCTCCAGCAACACGCTGGCAGATGTCTCCAGCAACACACTGGCAGAGGTCTCCAGCAACACACTGGCAGAGGTCTCCAGCAACACACTGGCAGTGGTCTCCAGCAACACACTGTCAGAGGTCTCCAGCAACATACTGGCAGGGGTCTCCAGCAACACGCTGGCAGGGGTCTCCAGCAACACACTGGCAGAGGTCTCCAGCAACACACTGGCAGGGGTCTCCAGCAACACACTCGCAGAGGTCTCCAGCATCACTTTGGCAGGGGTCTCCAGCAACACACTGGCAGGGTTCTCCAGCAACACACTGGCAGAGGTCTTCTGCAACACTGACAGAGGTCTCCAGCAATACACTGGCAGAGGTCTCCAACAACACAATGGCAGAGGTCTCCAGCATCACTCTGGCAGGGGTCTCCAGCAACACACTGGCAGGGGTCTCCAGCAACACACTGGCATAGGACTCCAACAACACACTGGCAGAGGTCTCCAGCAACACACTGGCAGTCGTGTCCAGCAACACACTGGCAGAGGTCTCCAGCAACACACTGGAAGTCGTGTTCAGCAACACCCTGGCAGGGGTCTCCAGCAACACACTGGCAGAGGTCTCCAGCAACACACTGGCAGAGGTCTCCAACAACACAATGGCAGAGGTCTCCAGCAACGCACTGGCAGAGGTCTCCAGCAACACCCTGGCAGGGGTCTCCACCAACACGCTGGCAGGGGTCTCCAGCAATACACTGGCAGAGGTCTCCAGCAAAACAATGGCAGGGGTCTCCAGCAACACACTGGCAGAGGTCTCTAGCAACACACTGGCATAGGTCTCCAGCAACGCAATGGCATAGGTCTCCAGCAACCCACTGGCAGATGTCTCCAGCAACACGCTGGCAGATGTCTCCAGCAACACACTGGCAGAGGTCTCCAGCAACACACTGGCAGAGGTCTCCAGCAACACACTGGCAGTGGTCTCCAGCAACACACTGGCAGAGGTCTCCAGCAACACACTGGCAGGGGTCTTTAGCAAAACGCTGGCAGGGGTCTCCAGCAACACACTGGCAGAGGTCTCCAGCAACACACTGGCAGGGGTCTCCAGCAACACACTCGCAGAGGTCTCCAGCATCACTCTGGCAGGGGTCTTCAGCAACACACTGGCAGGGGTCTCCAGCAACACACTGGCAGAGGTCTCCTGCAACACTGACAGAGGTCTCCAGCAATACACTGGCAGAGGTCTCCAACAACACAATGGCAGAGGTCTCCAGCATCACTCTGGCAGGGGTCTCCAGCAACACACTGGCAGGGGTCTCCAGCAACACACTGGCAGGGGTCTCCATCAACACACTGGCAGAGGTCTCTAGCAACACGCTGGCAGGGGTCTCCAGCAACACGCTGGCAGAGGTCTCCAGCAACACACAGGCAGAGGTCTCCAGAAACACACTTGCAGGGGTCTCTAGCAACACACTGGAAGAGTTCTCAAGCAACACACTGGCAGGGGTCTCCAGCAACACACTGGCAGGGGTCTCCAGCAACACACTGGCAGGGGTCTCCAGCAACACGCTGGCAGAGGTCTCCAGCAACACACTGGCAGAGGTCTCCAACAACACAATGGCAGAGGTCTCCAGCAACACGCTGGCAGAGGTCTCCAGCAACACACTGGCAGAAGTCTCCAACAACACAATGGCAGAGGTCTCCAGCAACGCACTGGCAGAGGTCTCCAGCAACACCCTGGCAGGGGTCTCCAGCAACACGCTGGCAGGGGTCTCTAGCAATACACTGGCAGAGGTCTCCAGCAAAACACTGGCAGTTGTCGCCAGCAACACACTGGCAGCGGTCTCCAGCAACACACTGGCAGAAGTCTCCAGCAACACACTGGCAGTTGTCGCCAGCAACACACTGGCAGCGGTCTCCAGCAACACACTGGCAGAAGTCTCCAGCAACACGCTGGCATAGGTCTCCAGCAACACAATGGCAGAGGTCTCCAACAACACAATGGCAGATGTCTCCAGCAACACGCTGGCAGAGGTCTCCAGCAACACGCTGGCAGAGGTCTCCAGCAACACACTGGCAGATGTCTCCAGCAACACGCTGGCAGATGTCTCCAGCAACACGCTGGCAGAGGTCTCCAGCAACACACTGGCAGATGTCTCCAGCAACACGCTGGCAGAGGTCTCCAGCAACACACTGGTAGGGGTCTTCAGCAACACACTGGCAGAGGTCTCCAGCAACACACTGGCAGGGGTCTCCAGCAACATGCTGGCAGGGGTCTCCAGCAACACATTGGCAGAGGTCTCCAGCAACACACTGGCAGGGGTCTCCAGCAACACACTGGCAGGGGTCTCAAGCAACACACTGCCAGGGGTCTCCAGCAACACAATGGCAGAGGTCTCCAACAACACAATGGCAGAGGTCTAAGCAACGCACTGGCAGAGGTCTCCAGCAACACCCTGGCAGGGGTCTCCACCAACACGCTGGCAGGGGTCTCCAGCAATACACTGGCAGAGGTCTCCAGCAAAATAATGGCAGGGGTCTCCAGCAACACACTGGCAGAGGTCTCCAGCAACACACTGGCATAGGTCTCCAGCAACGCAATGGCATAGGTCGCCATCAACACACTGGCAGAGGTCTCCAGCAACCCACTGGCAGATGTCTCCAGCAACACACTGGCAGAGGTCTCCAGCAACACACTGGCAGTGGTCTCCAGCAACACACTGGCAGAGGTCTCCAGCAACACACTGGCAGGGGTCTTTAGCAACACGCTGGCAGGGGTCTCCAGCAACACACTGGCAGAGGTCTCCAGCAACACACTGGCAGGGGTCTCCAGCAACACACTCGCAGAGGTCTCCAGCATCACTCTGGCAGGGGTCTCCAGCAACACACTGGCAGGGGTCTCCAGCAACACACTGGCAGAGGTCTCCTGCAACACTGACAGAGGTCTCCAGCAATACACTGGCAGAGGTCTCCAACAACACAATGGCAGAGGTCTCCAGCATCACTCTGGCAGGGGTCTCCAGCAACACACTGGCAGGGGTCTCCAGCAACACACTGGCAGGGGTCTCCATCAACACACTGGCAGAGGTCTCTAGCAACACGCTGGCAGGGGTCTCCAGCAACACGCTGGCAGAGGTCTCCAGCAACACACAGGCAGAGGTCTCCAGAAACACACTTGCAGGGGTCTCTAGCAACACACTGGAAGAGTTCTCAAGCAACACACTGGCAGGGGTCTCCAGCAACACACTGGCAGGGGTCTCCAGCAACACACTGGCAGAGGTCTCCAGCAACACGCTGGCAGGGGTCATCAGCAACACGCTGGCAGAGGTCTCCAGCAACACACTGGCAGAGGTCTCCAACAACACAATGGCAGAGGTCTCCAGCAACACGCTGGCAGAGGTCTCCAGCAACACACTGGCAGAGGTCTCCAACAACACAATGGCAGAGGTCTCCAGCAACGCACTGGCAGAGGTCTCCAGCAACACCCTGGCAGGGGTCTCCAGCAACACGCTGGCAGGGGTCTCTAGCAATACACTGGCAGAGGTCTCCAGCAAAACACTGGCAGTTGTCGCCAGCAACACACTGGCAGCGGTCTCCAGCAACACACTGGCAGAAGTCTCCAGCAACACACTGGCATAGGTCTCCAGCAACACAATGGCAGAGGTCTCCAACAACACAATGGCAGATGTCTCCAGCAACACGCTGGCAGAGGTCTCCAGGAACACACTGGCAGGGGTCTCCAGCAACACACTGGCAGAGGTCTCCAGCAACACACTCGCAGATGTCTCCAGCAACACACTGGCAGAGGTCTCCAGCAACACACTGGCAGATGTCTCCAGCAACACGCTGGCAGAGGTCTCCAGCAACACACTGGCAGGGGTCTTCAGCAACACACTGGCAGAGGTCTCCAGCAACACACTGGCAGGGGTCTCCAGCAACACGCTGGCAGGGGTCTCCAGCAACACATTGGCAGAGGTCTCCAGCAACACACTGGCAGGGGTCTCCAGCAACACACTGGCAGGGGTCTCAAGCAACACACTGGCAGGGGTCTCCAGCAACACACTGGCAGGGGTCTCAAGCAACACACTGGCAGAGGTCTCCAGCAACACACTGGCAGAAGTCTCCAGCAACACACTGGCAGAGGTCCCCAGCAACACACTGGCAGGGGTCTCCAACAACACACTGGCAGAGGTCTCCAGCAAAACGCTGGCAGAGGACTCCAGCAACACACTGGCAGTCGTCTACACGCAACACACTGGCAGGGGTCTCCAGCAAAACACTGGCAGGGGACTCCAGCAACACCCTGGCAGGGGTCTCCAGCAACACACTGGCAGAGGTCTCTAGCAACACGCTGGCAGGGGTCTCCAGCAACACGCTGGCAGAGGTCTCCAGCAACACACAGGCAGAGGTCTCCAGAAACACACTTGCAGGGGTCTCTAGCAACACACTGGAAGAGTTCTCAAGCAACACACTGGCAGGGGTCTCCAGCAACACACTGGCAGGGGTCTCCAGCAACACACTGGCAGAGGTCTCGAGCAACACGCTGGCAGGGGTCTCCAGCAACACGCTGGCAGAGGTCTCCAGCAACACACTGGCAGAGGTCTCCAACAACACAATGGCAGAGGTCTCCAGCAACACGCTGGCAGAGGTCTCCAGCAACACACTGGCAGAGGTCTCCAACAACACAATGGCAGAGGTCTCCAGCAACGCACTGGCAGAGGTCTCCAGCAACACCCTGGCAGGGGTCTCCAGCAACACGCTGGCAGGGGTCTCTAGCAATACACTGGCAGAGGTCTCCAGCAAAACACTGGCAGTTGTCGCCAGCAACACACTGGCAGCGGTCTCCAGCAACACACTGGCAGAAGTCTCCAGCAACACACTGGCATAGGTCTCCAGCAACACAATGGCAGAGGTCTCCAACAACACAATGGCAGATGTCTCCAGCAACACGCTGGCAGAGGTCTCCAGGAACACACTGGCAGGGGTCTCCAGCAACACACTGGCAGAGGTCTCCAGCAACACACTCGCAGATGTCTCCAGCAACACACTGGCAGAGGTCTCCAGCAACACACTGGCAGATGTCTCCAGCAACACGCTGGCAGAGGTCTCCAGCAACACACTGGCAGGGGTCTTCAGCAACACACTGGCAGAGGTCTCCAGCAACACACTGGCAGGGGTCTCCAGCAACACGCTGGCAGGGGTCTCCAGCAACACATTGGCAGAGGTCTCCAGCAACACACTGGCAGGGGTCTCCAGCAACACACTGGCAGGGGTCTCAAGCAACACACTGGCAGGGGTCTCCAGCAACACACTGGCAGGGGTCTCAAGCAACACACTGGCAGAGGTCTCCAGCAACCCACTGGCAGAAGTCTCCAGCAACACACTGGCAGAGGTCCCCAGCAACACACTGGCAGGGGTCTCCAACAACACACTGGCAGAGGTCTCCAGCAAAACGCTGGCAGAGGACTCCAGCAACACACTGGCAGTCGTCTACACGCAACACACTGGCAGGGGTCTCCAGCAAAACACTGGCAGGGGACTCCAGCAACACCCTGGCAGGGGTCTCCAGCAACACACTGGCAGAGGTCTCCAGCAACACACTGGCAGAGGTTTCCAACAACACAATGGCAGAGGTCTCCAGCAACGCACTGGCAGAGGTCTCCAGCAACACCCTGGCAGGGGTCTCCACCAACACGCTGGCAGGGGTCTCCAGCAATACACTGGCAGAGGTCTCCAGCAAAACAATGGCAGGGGTCTCCAGCAACACACTGGCAGAGGTCTCCAGCAACACACTGGCATAGGTCTCCAGCAACGCAATGGCATAGGTCTCTAGCAACACACTGGCAGAGGTCTCCAGCAACCCACTGGCAGATGTCTCCAGCAACACGCTGGCAGATGTCTCCAGCAACACACTGGCAGAGGTCTCCAGCAACACACTGGCAGAGGTCTCCAGCAACACACTGGCAGTGGTCTCCAGCAACACACTGGCAGAGGTCTCCAGCAACACACTGGCAGGGGTCTTTAGCAACACGCTGGCAGGGGTCTCCAGCAACACACTGGCAGAGGTCTCCAGCAACACACTGGCAGGGGTCTCCAGCAACACACTCGCAGAGGTCTCCAGCATCACTCTGGCAGGGGTCTCCAGCAACACACTGGCAGGGGTCTCCAGCAACACACTGGCAGAGGTCTCCTGCAACACTGACAGAGGTCTCCAGCAATACACTGGCAGAGGTCTCCAACAACACAATGGCAGAGGTCTCCAGCATCACTCTGGCAGGGGTCTCCAGCAACACACTGGCAGGGGTCTCCAGCAACACACTGGCAGGGGTCTCCATCAACACACTGGCAGAGGTCTCTAGCAACACGCTGGCAGGGGTCTCCAGCAACACGCTGGCAGAGGTCTCCAGCAACACACAGGCAGAGGTCTCCAACAACACAATGGCAGAGGTCTCCAGCAACACGCTGGCAGAGGTCTCCAGCAACACACTGGCAGAGGTCTCCAACAACACAATGGCAGAGGTCTCCAGCAACGCACTGGCAGAGGTCTCCAGCAACACCCTGGCAGGGGTCTCCAGCAACACGCTGGCAGGGGTCTCTAGCAATACACTGGCAGAGGTCTCCAGCAAAACACTGGCAGTTGTCGCCAGCAACACACTGGCAGCGGTCTCCAGCAACACACTGGCAGAAGTCTCCAGCAACACACTGGCATTGGTCTCCAGCAACACAATGGCAGAGGTCTCCAACAACACAATGGCAGATGTCACCAGCAACACGCTGGCAGAGGTCTCCAGGAACACACTGGCAGGGGTCTCCAGCAACACACTGGCAGAGGTCTCCAGCAACACACTCGCAGATGTCTCCAGCAACACGCTGGCAGAGGTCTCCAGCAACACACTGGCAGATGTCTCCAGCAACACGCTGGCAGAGGTCTCCAGCAACACACTGGCAGGGGTCTTCAGCAACACACTGGCAGAGGTCTCCAGCAACACACTGGCAGGGGTCTCCAGCAACACGCAGGCAGGGGTCTCCAGCAACACATTGGCAGAGGTCTCCAGCAACACACTGGCAGGGGTCTCCAGCAACACACTGGCAGGGGTCTCAAGCAACACACTGGCAGGGGTCTCCAGCAACACACTGGCAGAGGTCTCCAACAACACAATGGCAGAGGTCTCGAGCAACGCACTGGCAGAGGTCTCCAGCAACACCCTGGCAGGGGTCTCCACCAACACGCTGGCAGGGGTCTCCCGCAATACACTGGCAGAGGTCTCCAGCAAAACAATGGCAGGGGTCTCCAGCAACACACTGGCAGAGGTCTCCAGCAACACACTGGCATAGGTCTCCAGCAACGCAATGGCATAGGTCTCCAGCAACACACTGGCAGAGGTCTCCAGCAACCCACTGGCAGATGTCTCCAGCAACACGCTGGCAGATGTCTCCAGCAACACACTGGCAGAGGTCTCCAGCAACACACTGGCAGAGGTCTCCAGCAACACACTGGCAATGGTCTCCAGCAACACACTGGCAGAGGTCTCCAGCAACACACTGGCAGGGGTCTTTAGCAACACGCTGGCAGGGGTCTCCAGCATCACACTGGCAGAGGTCTCCAGCAACACACTGGCAGGGGTCTCCAGCAACACACTCGCAGAGGTCTCCAGCATCACTCTGGCAGGGGTCTCCAGCAACACACTGGCAGGGGTCTCCAGCAACACACTGGAAGAGGTCTCCTGCAGCACTGACAGAGGTCTCCAGCAATACACTGGCAGAGGTCTCCAACAACACAATGGCAGAGGTCTCCAGCATCACTCTGGCAGGGGTCTCCAGCAACACACTGGCAGGGGTCTCCAGCAACACACTGGCAGGGGTCTCCATCAACACACTGGCAGAGGTCTCTAGCAACACGCTGGCAGGGGTCTCCAGCAACACGCTGGCAGAGGTCTCCAGCAACACACAGGCAGAGGTCTCCAGAAACACACTTGCAGGGGTCTCTAGCAACACACTGGAAGAGTTCTCAAGCAACACACTGGCAGGGGTCTCCAGCAACACGCTGGCAGGGGTCTCCAGCAACACGCTGGCAGAGGTCTCCAGCAACACACTGGCAGAGGTCTCCAACAACACAATGGCAGAGGTCTCCAGCAACACGCTGGCAGAGGTCTCCAGCAACACACTGGCAGAGGTCTCCAACGACACAATGGCAGAGGTCTCCAGCAACGCACTGGCAGAGGTCTCCAGCAACACCCTGGCAGGGGTCTCCAGCAACACGCTGGCAGGGGTCTCTAGCAATACATTGGCAGAAGTCTCCAGCAAAACACTGGCAGTTGTCGCCAGCAACACACTGGCAGCGGTCTCCAGCAACACACTGGCAGAAGTCTCCAGCAACACACTGGCATAGGTCTCCAGCAACACAATGGCAGAGGTCTCCAACAACACAATGGCAGATGTCTCCAGCAACACGCTGGCAGAGGTCTCCAGGAACACACTGGCAGGGGTCTCCAGCAACACACTGGCAGAGGTCTCCAGCAACACACTCGCAGATGTCTCCAGCAACACGCTGGCAGAGGTCTCCAGCAACACACTGGCAGATGTCTCCAGCAACACGCTGGCAGAGGTCTCCAGCAACACACTGGCAGGGGTCTTCAGCAGCACACTGGCAGAGGTCTCCAGCAACACACTGGCAGGGGTCTCCAGCAACACGCTGGCAGGGGTCTCCAGCAACACATTGGCAGAGGTCTCCAGCAACACACTGGCAGGGGTCTCCAGCAACACACTGGCAGGGGTCTCAAGCAACACACTGGCAGGGGTCTCCAGCAACACACTGGCAGGGGTCTCAAGTAACACACTGGCAGAGGTCTCCAGCAGCACACTGGCAGAGGTCCCCAGCAACACACTGGCAGGGGTCTCCAACAACACACTGGCAGAGGTCTCCAGCAAAACGCTGGCAGAGGACTCCAGCAACACACTGGCAGTCGTCTACACGCAACACACTGGCAGGGGTCTCCAGCAAAACACTGGCAGGGGACTCCAGCAACACACTGGCAGAGGTCTCCAGCAATACACTAGCAGCGGTCTCTAGCAACACGCTGGCAGGGGTCTCCAGCAACACGCTGGCAGAGGTCTCTAGCAACACAAACTGGCAGAGGTCTCCAACAACACAATGGCAGAGGTCTCCAGGAACACACTGGCAGGGGTCTCCAGCAACACACTAGCAGGGATCTCCAGCAACACACTGGCAGGGGTCTCCAACAACACACTGGCAGGGGTCTCCAGCAACACACTGGCAGAGGTCTCCAGCAACACTCTGGCAGAGGTCACCAGCAACACACTGGCAGGGGTCTCCAGCAACACACTGGCAGGGGTCTCCAGCAACACACAGGCAGGGGACTCCAGCAACACACTGGCAGAGGTCTCCAACCGCACACTGGCAGGGGACTCCAGCAACACACTGGCAGAGGTCTCCAACAACACAATGGCAGAGGTCTCCAACAACACAATGGCAGAGGTCACCAGCAACACGCTGGCAGAGGTCTCCAGCAACACACTGGCAGGGGTCTCCAGCAACACACTGGCAGGGGTCTCAAGCAACAGACTGGCAGCGGTCTCCAGCAACACACTGCCAGAAGTCTCCAGCAACACACTGGCAGAGGTCTCCAGCAACACGCTGGCAGAGGTCTCCAGCAACACACTGGCAGAGGTCTCCAACAACACAATGGCAGAGGTCTCCAGCAACACGCTGGCAGAGGTCTCCAGCAACACACTGGCAGAGGTCTCCAACGACACAATGGCAGAGGTCTCCAGCAACGCACTGGCAGAGGTCTCCAGCAACACCCTGGCAGGGGTCTCCAGCAACACGCTGGCAGGGGTCTCTAGCAATACACTGGCAGAAGTCTCCAGCAAAACACTGGCAGTTGTCGCCAGCAACACACTGGCAGCGGTCTCCAGCAACACACTGGCAGAAGTCTCCAGCAACACACTGGCATAGGTCTCCAGCAACACAATGGCAGAGGTCTCCAACAACACAATGGCAGATGTCTCCAGCAACACGCTGGCAGAGGTCTCCAGGAACACACTGGCAGGGGTCTCCAGCAACACACTGGCAGAGGTCTCCAGCAACACACTCGCAGATGTCACCAGCAACACGCTGGCAGAGGTCTCCAGCAACACACTGGCAGATGTCTCCAGCAACACGCTGGCAGAGGTCTCCAGCAACACACTGGCAGGGGTCTTCAGCAGCACACTGGCAGAGGTCTCCAGCAACACACTGGCAGGGGTCTCCAGCAACACGCTGGCAGGGGTCTCCCGCAACACATTGGCAGAGGTCTCCAGCAACACACTGGCAGGGGTCTCCAGCAACACACTGGCAGGGGTCTCAAGCAACACACTGGCAGGGGTCTCCAGCAACACACTGGCAGGGGTCTCAAGTAACACACTGGCAGAGGTCTCCAGCAACACACTGGCAGAAGTCTCTAGCAGCACACTGGCAGAGGTCCCCAGCAACACACTGGCAGGGGTCTCCAACAACACACTGGCAGAGGTCTCCAGCAAAACGCTGGCAGAGGACTCCAGCAACACACTGGCAGTCGTCTACACGCAACACACTGGCAGGGGTCTCCAGCAAAACACTGGCAGGGGACTCCAGCAACACACTGGCAGAGGTCTCCAGCAATACACTAGCAGCGGTCTCTAGCAACACGCTGGCAGGGGTCTCCAGCAACACGCTGGCAGAGGTCTCCAGCAACACAAACTGGCAGAGGTCTCCAACAACACAATGGCAGAGGTCTCCAGGAACACACTGGCAGGGGTCTCCAGCAACACACTAGCAGGGATCTCCAGCAACACACTGGCAGGGGTCTCCAACAACACACTGGCAGGGGTCTCCAGCAACACACTGGCAGAGGTCTCCAGCAACACTCTGGCAGAGGTCACCAGCAACACACTGGCAGGGGTCTCCAGCAACACACTGGCAGGGGTCTCCAGCAACACACAGGCAGGGGACTCCAGCAACACACTGGCAGAGGTCTCCAACCGCACACTGGCAGGGGACTCCAGCAACACACTGGCAGAGGTCTCCAACAACACAATGGCAGAGGTCTCCAACAACACAATGGCAGAGGTCACCAGCAACACGCTGGCAGAGGTCTCCAGCAACACACTGGCAGGGGTCTCCAGCAACACACTGGCAGGGGTCTCAAGCAACAGACTGGCAGCGGTCTCCAGCAACACACTGCCAGAAGTCTCCAGCAACACACTGGCAGAGGTCTCCAGCAACACACTGGCAGAGGTCTCCAGCAACACACTGGCAAGGGTCTCCAACAACACACTGGCAGAGGTCTCCAGCAACACGCTGGCAGAGGTCTCCAGCAACACACTGGCAGGGGTCTCCAGCAACACACTGGCAGGGGTCTCCAGCAACACACTGGCAGGGGTCTCCAGCAACACACTGGCAGGGGTCTCCAACAGCACACTGGCAGGGGACTCCAGCAACACACTGGCAGAGGTCTCCAGCAACACACTGGCAGGGTTCTCCAACAGCACACTGGCAGGGGACTCCAGCAACACACTGGCAGAGGTCTCCAACAACACAATGGTAGAGGTCTCCAACAATACAATGGCAGAGGTCTCCAGCAACACACTGGCAGGGGTCTCCAACAACACAATGGCAGAGGTCTCCAGCAACACGCTGCCAGAGGTCTACAGCAACACATTGGAAGTCGTGTCCAACAACACACTGGCAGGGTTCTCCAGCAACACACTGGCAGACGTCTCCAGCAACACACTGGCAGAGGTCTCCAACAACACAATGGCAGAGGTCTCCAGCAACGCACTGGCAGAGGTCTCCAGCAACACCCTGGCAGGGGTCTCCAGCAACACACTAGCTGAGGTCTCCAGCAAAACAATGGCAGGGGTCTCCAGCAACACACTGGCAGAGGTCTCCAACAACACACTGGCCGAGGTCTCCAACAACACAATGGCAGAGGTCTCCAGCAACACACTGGCAGAGGTCTCCAGCAACACACTGGCAGAGGTCTCCAGCAAAACAATGGCAGGGGTCTCCAGCAACACACTGGCAGATGTCTCCAGCAACACACTGGCATAGGTCTCCAGCAACCCACTGGCATAGGTCTCCAGCAACACACTGGCAGAGGTCTCCAGCAACCCACTGGCAGATGTCTCCAGCAACACGCTGGTAGAGGTCTCCAGCAACACACTGGCAGGGGTCTGCAGCAACACACTGGCAGAAGTCTCCAGCAACACACTGGCAGATGTCTCCAGCAGCACACTGGCAGGGGTCTCCAGCAACACACTGGAAGAGGTCTCCAGCAACACACTGGCAGGGGTCTCCAGCAATACGCTGGCAGGGGTCTCCAGCAACACACTGGCAGAGGTCTCCAGCAACACACTGGCAGGGGTCTCTAGCAACACACTGGAAGAGTTCTCCAGAAACACACTGGCAGGCGTCTCCAGCAACACACTGGAAGAGTTCTCCAGCAACACACTGGCAGGGGTCTCCAGCAACACACAGGGAGGGGACTCCAGCAACACACTGGCAGAGGTCTCCAACCGCACACTGGCAGGGGACTCCAGCAACACACTGGCAGAGGTCTCCAACAACACAATGGCAGAGGTCTCCAACAACACAATGGCAGAGGTCACCAGCAACACGCTGGTAGAGGTCTCCAGCAACACACTGGCAGGGGTCTCCAGCAACACACTGGCAGGGGTCTCAAGCAACAGACTGGCAGCGGTCTCCAGCAACACACTGCCAGAAGTCTCCAGCAACACACTGGCAGAGGTCTCCAGCAACACACTGGCAGAGGTCTCCAGCAACACACTGGCAGGGGTCTCCAACAACACACTGGCAGAGGTCTCCAGCAACACGCTGGCAGAGGTCTCCAGCAACACACTGGCAGGGGTCTCCAGCAACACACTGGCAGGGGTCTCCAGGAACACACTGGTAGGGGTCTCCAGCAACACACTGGCAGGGGTCTCCAACAGCACACTGGCAGGGGACTCCAGCAACACACTGGCAGAGGTCTCCAGCAACACACTGGCAGGGTTCTCCAACAGCACACTGGCAGGGGACTCCAGCAACACACTGGCAGAGGTCTCCAACAACACAATGGTAGAGGTCTCCAACAATACAATGGCAGAGGTCTCCAGCAACACACTGGCAGGGGTCTCCAACAACACAATGGCAGAGGTCTCCAGCAACACGCTGCCAGAGGTCTACAGCAACACACTGGCAGTCGTGTCCAGCAACACAATGGCAGAGGGCTCCAGCAACACATTGGAAGTCGTGTCCAACAACACACTGGCAGGGTTCTCCAGCAACACACTGGCAGACGTCTCCAGCAACACACTGGCAGAGGTCTCCAACAACACAATGGCAGAGGTCTCCAGCAACGCACTGGCAGAGGTCTCCAGCAACACCCTGGCAGGGGTCTCCAGCAACACACTAGCTGAGGTCTCCAGCAAAACAATGGCAGGGGTCTCCAGCAACACACTGGCAGAGGTCTCCAACAACACACTGGCCGAGGTCTCCAACAACACAATGGCAGAGGTCTCCAGCAACACACTGGCAGAGGTCTCCAGCAACACACTGGCAGAGGTCTCCAGCAAAACAATGGCAGGGGTCTCCAGCAACACACTGGCAGAGGTCTCCAGCAACACACTGGCATAGGTCTCCAGCAACCCACTGGCATAGGTCTCCAGCAACACACTGGCAGAGGTCTCCAGCAACCCACTGGCAGATGTCTCCAGCAACACGCTGGTAGAGGTCTCCAGCAACACACTGGCAGGGGTCTGCAGCAACACACTGGCAGAAGTCTCCAGCAACACACTGGCAGAGGTCTCCAGCAACACACTGGCAGGGGTCTCCAGCAACACACTGGAAGAGGTCTCCAGCAACACACTGGCAGGGGTCTCCAGCAATACGCTGGCAGGGGTCTCCAGCAACACACTGGCAGAGGTCTCCAGCAACACACTGGCAGG
This sequence comes from Procambarus clarkii, assembly GCF_040958095.1. Taxonomy (NCBI): domain Eukaryota; kingdom Metazoa; phylum Arthropoda; class Malacostraca; order Decapoda; family Cambaridae; genus Procambarus; species Procambarus clarkii. The sequence continues at coordinate 8,858,638 of NC_091203.1, read as the reverse complement.
GGTCTCTAGCAACACACTGGAAGAGTTCTCCAGAAACACACTGGCAGGCGTCTCCAGCAACACACTGGAAGAGTTCTCCAGCAACACACTGGCAGGGGTCTCCAGCAACACACTGGCAGGGGTCTCCAGCAACACACTCGCAGAGGTCTCCAGCATCACTCTGGCAGGAGTTTCCAGCAACACACTGGCAGGGGTCTCCAGCAACACACTGGCAGAGGTCTCCTGCAACACTGACAGAGGTCTCCAGCAATACACTGGCAGAGGTCTCCAACAACACAATGGCAGAGGTCTCCAGCATCACTCTGGCAGGGGTCTCCAGCAACACACTGGCAGGGGTCTCCAGCAACACTCTGGCAGTGGTCTCCATCAACACACTGGCAGAGGTCTCCAGCAACACGCTGGCAGGGGTCTCCAGCAACACGCTGGCGGAGGTCTCCAGCAACACACTGGCAGAGGTCTCCAGCAACACACTGGCAGGGGTCTCTAGCAACACACTGGCAGGGGTCTCTAGCAACACACTGAAAGAGTTCTCCAGCAACACACTGGCAGGGGTCTCCAGCAACACACTAGCCGGGGTCTCCAGCAACACACTGGCAGAGGTCTCCAACAACACAATGGCAGAGGTCTCCAGCAACACGCTGGCAGAGGTCTCCAGCAACACACTGGCAGTCGTGTCCAGCAACACACTGGCAGGGGTCTCCAGCAACACACTGGCAGAGGTCTCCAGCAACACACTGGCAGAGGTCTCCAGCAACACACTGGCAGATGTCTATAGCAACACGCTGGCAGAGGTCTCCAGAAACACACTGGCAGGGGTCTCCAGCAACACACTGGCAGAGGTCTCCACCAACTCACTGGCAGATGTCTCCAGCAACACGCTGGCAGAGGTCTCCAGAAACACACTGGCAGGGGTCTCCAGCAACACACTGGCAGAGGTCTCCAGCAAAACACTGGCAGGGGTCTCCAGCAACACGCTGGCAGGGGTCTCCAGCAACACATTGGCATAGGTCTCCAGCAATACACTGGAAGAGGTCTCCAGCAAAACACTGGCAGATGTCTCCAGCAATACACTGGCATTGGTCTCCAGCAACCCACTGGCAGAGGTCTCCAGCAACACACTGGCGGTCGTGTCCAGCAACACACTGGCAGGGGTCTCCAGCAAAACACTGGCAGGGGACTCCAGCAACACACTGGCAGAGGTCTCCAGCAATACACTAGCAGCGGTCTCTAGCAACACGCTGGCAGGGGTCTCCAGCAACACGCTGGCAGAGGTCTCCAGCAACACACACTGGCAGAGGTCTCTAACAACACAATGGCAGAGGTCTCCAGGAACACACTGGCAGGGGTCTCCAGCAACACACTAGCAGGGATCTCCAGCAACACACTGGCAGGGGTCTCCAACAACACACTGGCAGGGGTCTCCAGCAACACACTGGCAGAGGTCTCCAGCAACACTCTGGCAGAGGTCACCAGCAACACACTGGCAGGGGTCTCCAGCAACACACTGGCAGGGGTCTCCAGCAACACACAGGCAGGGGACTCCAGCAACACACTGGCAGAGGTCTCCAACAACACAATGGCAGTCGTCTACACGCAACACACTGGCAGGGGTCTCCAGCAAAACACTGGAAGGGGACTCCAGCAACACACTGGCAGAGGTCTCCAGCAATACACTAGCAGCGGTCTCTAGCAACACGCTGGCAGGGGTCTCCAGCAACACGCTGGCAGAGGTCTCCAGCAACACACACTGGCAGAGGTCTCCAACAACACAATGGCAGAGGTCTCCAGGAACACACTGGCAGGGGTCTCCAGCAACACACTAGCAGTGATCTCCAGCAACACACTGGCAGGGGTCTCCAACAACACACTGGCAGGGGTCTCCAGCAACACACTGGCAGAGGTCTCCAGCAACACTCTGGCAGAGGTCACCAGCAACACACTGGCAGGGGTCTCCAGCAACACACTGGCAGGGGTCTCCAGCAACACACAGGCAGGGGACTCCAGCAACACACTGGCAGAGGTCTCCAACCGCACACTGGCAGGGGACTCCAGCAACACACTGGCAGAGGTCTCCAACAACACAATGGCAGAGGTCTCCAACAACACAATGGCAGAGGTCGCCAGCAACACGCTGGCAGAGGTCTCCAGCAACACACTGGCAGGGGTCTCCAGCAACACACTGGCAGGGGTCTCAAGCAACAGACTGGCAGCGGTCTCCAGCAACACACTGGCAGAAGTCTCCAGCAACACACTGGCAGAGGTCTCCAGCAACACACTGGCAGAGGTCTCCAGCAACACACTGGCAGGGGTCTCCAACAACACACTGGCAAAGGTCTCCAGCAACACGCTGGCAGAGGTCTCCAGCAACACACTGGCAGGGGTCTCCAGCAACACACTGGCAGGGGTCTCCAACAACACAATGGCAGAGGTCTCCAGCAACACGCTGCCAGAGGTCTACAGCAACACACTGGCAGTCGTGTCCAGCAACACAATGGCAGAGGGCTCCAGCAACACATTGGAAGTCGTGTCCAACAACACACTGGCAGGGTTCTCCAGCAACACACTGGCAGACGTCTCCAGCAACACACTGGCAGAGGTCTCCAACAACACAATGGCAGAGGTCTCCAGCAACGCACTGGCAGAGGTCTCCAGCAACACCCTGGCAGGGGTCTCCAGCAACACACTAGCTGAGGTCTCCAGCAAAACAATGGCAGGGGTCTCCAGCAACACACTGGCAGAGGTCTCCAACAACACACTGGCCGAGGTCTCCAACAACACAATGGCAGAGGTCTCCAGCAACACACTGGCAGAGGTCTCCAGCAACACACTGGCAGAGGTCTCCAGCAAAACAATGGCAGGGGTCTCCAGCAACACACTGGCAGAGGTCTCCAGCAACACACTGGCATAGGTCTCCAGCAACCCACTGGCATAGGTCTCCAGCAACACACTGGCAGAGGTCTCCAGCAACCCACTGGCAGATGTCTCCAGCAACACGCTGGTAGAGGTCTCCAGCAACACACTGGCAGGGGTCTGCAGCAACACACTGGCAGAAGTCTCCAGCAACACACTGGCAGAGGTCTCCAGCAACACACTGGCAGGGGTCTCCAGCAACACACTGGAAGAGGTCTCCAGCAACACACTGGCAGGGGTCTCCAGCAATACGCTGGCAGGGGTCTCCAGCAACACACTGGCAGAGGTCTCCAGCAACACACTGGCAGGGGTCTCTAGCAACACACTGGAAGAGTTCTCCAGAAACACACTGGCAGGCGTCTCCAGCAACACACTGGAAGAGTTCTCCAGCAACACACTGGCAGGGGTCTCCAGCAACACACTGGCAGGGGTCTCCAGCAACACACTCGCAGAGGTCTCCAGCATCACTCTGGCAGGAGTTTCCAGCAACACACTGGCAGGGGTCTCCAGCAACACACTGGCAGAGGTCTCCTGCAACACTGACAGAGGTCTCCAGCAATACACTGGCAGAGGTCTCCAACAACACAATGGCAGAGGTCTCCAGCATCACTCTGGCAGGGGTCTCCAGCAACACACTGGCAGGGGTCTCCAGCAACACTCTGGCAGTGGTCTCCATCAACACACTGGCAGAGGTCTCCAGCAACACGCTGGCAGGGGTCTCCAGCAACACGCTGGCGGAGGTCTCCAGCAACACACTGGCAGAGGTCTCCAGCAACACACTGGCAGGGGTCTCCAGCAACACACTAGCCGGGGTCTCCAGCAACACACTGGCAGAGGTCTCCAACAACACAATGGCAGAGGTCTCCAGCAACACGCTGGCAGAGGTCTCCAGCAACACACTGGCAGTCGTGTCCAGCAACACACTGGCAGGGGTCTCCAGCAACACACTGGCAGAGGTCTCCAGCAACACACTGGCAGAGGTCTCCAGCAACACACTGGCAGATGTCTATAGCAACACGCTGGCAGAGGTCTCCAGAAACACACTGGCAGGGGTCTCCAGCAACACACTGGCAGAGGTCTCCACCAACTCACTGGCAGATGTCTCCAGCAACACGCTGGCAGAGGTCTCCAGAAACACACTGGCAGGGGTCTCCAGCAACACACTGGCAGAGGTCTCCAGCAAAACACTGGCAGGGGTCTCCAGCAACACGCTGGCAGGGGTCTCCAGCAACACATTGGCATAGGTCTCCAGCAATACACTGGAAGAGGTCTCCAGCAAAACACTGGCAGATGTCTCCAGCAATACACTGGCATTGGTCTCCAGCAACCCACTGGCAGAGGTCTCCAGCAACACACTGGCGGTCGTGTCCAGCAACACACTGGCAAGGGTCTCCAGCAAAACACTGGCAGGGGACTCCAGCAACACACTGGCAGAGGTCTCCAGCAATACACTAGCAGCGGTCTCTAGCAACACGCTGGCAGGGGTCTCCAGCAACACGCTGGCAGAGGTCTCCAGCAACACACACTGGCAGAGGTCTCTAACAACACAATGGCAGAGGTCTCCAGGAACACACTGGCAGGGGTCTCCAGCAACACACTAGCAGGGATCTCCAGCAACACACTGGCAGGGGTCTCCAACAACACACTGGCAGGGGTCTCCAGCAACACACTGGCAGAGGTCTCCAGCAACACTCTGGCAGAGGTCACCAGCAACACACTGGCAGGGGTCTCCAGCAACACACTGGCAGGGGTCTCCAGCAACACACAGGCAGGGGACTCCAGCAACACACTGGCAGAGGTCTCCAACCGCACACTGGCAGGGGACTCCAGCAACACACTGGCAGAGGTCTCCAACAACACAATGGCAGTCGTCTACACGCAACACACTGGCAGGGGTCTCCAGCAAAACACTGGAAGGGGACTCCAGCAACACACTGGCAGAGGTCTCCAGCAATACACTAGCAGCGGTCTCTAGCAACACGCTGGCAGGGGTCTCCAGCAACACGCTGGCAGAGGTCTCCAGCAACACACACTGGCAGAGGTCTCCAACAACACAATGGCAGAGGTCTCCAGGAACACACTGGCAGGGGTCTCCAGCAACACACTAGCAGTGATCTCCAGCAACACACTGGCAGGGGTCTCCAACAACACACTGGCAGGGGTCTCCAGCAACACACTGGCAGAGGTCTCCAGCAACACTCTGGCAGAGGTCACCAGCAACACACTGGCAGGGGTCTCCAGCAACACACTGGCAGGGGTCTCCAGCAACACACAGGCAGGGGACTCCAGCAACACACTGGCAGAGGTCTCCAACCGCACACTGGCAGGGGACTCCAGCAACACACTGGCAGAGGTCTCCAACAACACAATGGCAGAGGTCTCCACCAACACAATGGCAGAGGTCGCCAGCAACACGCTGGCAGAGGTCTCCAGCAACACACTGGCAGGGGTCTCCAGCAACACACTGGCAGGGGTCTCAAGCAACAGACTGGCAGCGGTCTCCAGCAACACACTGGCAGAAGTCTCCAGCAACACACTGGCAGAGGTCTCCAGCAACACACTGGCAGAGGTCTCCAGCAACACACTGGCAGGGGTCTCCAACAACACACTGGCAGAGGTCTCCAGCAACACGCTGGCAGAGGTCTCCAGCAACACACTGGCAGGGGTCTCCAGCAACACACTGGCAGGGGTCTCCAGCAACACACTGGCAGGGGTCTCCAGCAACACACTGGCAGGGGTCTCCAACAGCACACTGGCAGGGGACTCCAGCAACACACTGGCAGAGGTCTCCAGCAACACACTGGCAGGGTTCTCCAACAGCACACTGGCAGGGGACTCCAGCAACACACTGGCAGAGGTCTCCAACAACACAATGGTAGAGGTCTCCAACAATACAATGGCAGAGGTCTCCAGCAACACACTGGCAGGGGTCTCCAACAACACAATGGCAGAGGTCTCCAGCAACACGCTGCCAGAGGTCTACAGCAACACACTGGCAGTCGTGTCCAGCAACACAATGGCAGAGGGCTCCAGCAACACATTGGAAGTCGTGTCCAACAACACACTGGCAGGGTTCTCCAGCAACACACTGGCAGACGTCTCCAGCAACACACTGGCAGAGGTCTCCAACAACACAATGGCAGAGGTCTCCAGCAACGCACTGGCAGAGGTCTCCAGCAACACCCTGGCAGGGGTCTCCAGCAATACACTAGCAGCGGTCTCTAGCAACACGCTGGCAGGGGTCTCCAGCAACACGCTGGCAGAGGTCTCCAGCAACACACACTGGCAGAGGTCTCCAACAACACAATGGCAGAGGTCTCCAGGAACACACTGGCAGGGGTCTCTAGCAACACACTAGCAGGGATCTCCAGCAACACAATGGCAGGGGTCTCCAACAACACACTGGCAGGGGTCTCCAGCAACACACTGGCAGAGGTCTCCAGCAACACTCTGGCAGAGGTCACCAGCAACACACTGGCAGGGGTCTCCAGCAACACACTGGCAGGGGTCTCCAGCAACACACAGGCAGGGGACTCCAGCAACACACTGGCAGAGGTCTCCAACCGCACACTGGCAGGGGACTCCAGCAACACACTGGCAGAGGTCTCCAACAACACAATGGCAGTCGTCTACACGCAACACACTGGCAGGGGTCTCCAGCAAAACACTGGCAGGGGACTCCAGCAACACACTGGCAGAGGTCTCCAGCAATACACTAGCAGCGGTCTCTAGCAACACGCTGGCAGGGGTCTCCAGCAACACGCTGGCAGAGGTCTCCAGCAACACACACTGGCAGAGGTCTCCAACAACACAATGGCAGAGGTCTCCAGGAACACACTGGCAGGGGTCTCCAGCAACACACTAGCAGGGATCTCCAGCAACACACTGGCAGGGGTCTCCAACAACACACTGGCAGGGGTCTCCAGCAACACACTGGCAGAGGTCTCCAGCAACACTCTGGCAGAGGTCACCAGCAACACACTGGCAGGGGTCTCCAGCAACACACTGGCAGGGGTCTCCAGCAACACACAGACAGGGGACTCCAGCAACACACTGGCAGAGGTCTCCAACATCACACTGGCAGGGGACTCCAGCAACACACTGGCAGAGGTCTCCAACAACACAATGGCAGAGGTCTCCAACAACACAATGGCAGAGGTCGCCAGCAACACGCTGGCAGAGGTCTCCAGCAACACACTGGCAGGGGTCTCCAGCAACACACTGGCAGGGGTCTCAAGCAACAGACTGGCAGAGGTCTCCAGCAACACACTGGCAGAAGTCTCCAGCAACACACTGGCAGAGGTCTCCAGCAACACACTGGCAGAGGTCTCCAGCAACACACTGGCAGGGGTCTCCAACAACACACTGGCAGAGGTCTCCAGCAACACGCTGGCAGAGGTCTCCAGCAACACACTGGCAGGGGTCTCCAGCAACACACTGGCAGGGGTCTCCAGCAACACACTGGCAGGGGTCTCCAGCAACACACTGGCAGGGGTCTCCAACAGCACACTGGCAGGGGACTCCAGCAACACACTGGCAGAGGTCTCCAGCAACACACTGGCAGGGTTCTCCAACAGCACACTGGCAGGGGACTCCAGCAACACACTGGCAGAGGTCTCCAACAACACAATGGTAGAGGTCTCCAACAATACAATGGCAGAGGTCTCCAGCAACTCACTGGCAGGGGTCTCCAACAACACAATGGCAGAGGTCTCCAGCAACACGCTGCCAGAGGTCTACAGCAACACACTGGCAGTCGTGTCCAGCAACACAATGGCAGAGGGCTCCAGCAACACATTGGAAGTCGTGTCCAACAACACACTGGCAGGGTTCTCCAGCAACACACTGGCAGACGTCTCCAGCAAGACACTGGCAGAGGTCTCCAACAACACAATGGCAGAGGTCTCCAGAAACGCACTGGCAGAGGTCTCCAGCAACACCCTGGCAGGGGTCTCCAGCAACACACTAGCTGAGGTCTCCAGCAAAACAATGGCAGGGGTCTCCAGCAACACACTGGCAGAGGTCTCCAACAACACACTGGCCGAGGTCTCCAACAACACAATGGCAGAGGTCTCCAGCAACGCACTGGCAGAGGTCTCCAGCAACACCCTGGCAGGGGTCTCCAGCAACACACTGGCAGAGGTCTCCAGCAAAACAATGGCAGGGGTCTCCAGCAACACACTGGCAGAGGTCTCCAGCAACACACTGGCATAGGTCTCCAGCAACCCACTGGCATAGGTCTCCAGCAACACACTGGCAGAGGTCTCCAGCAACCCACTGGCAGATGTCTCCAGCAACACGCTGGTAGAGGTCTCCAGCAACACACTGGCAGGGGTCTGCAGCAACACACTGGCAGAAGTCTCCAGCAACACACTGGCAGATGTCTCCAGCAGCACGCTGGCAGAGGTCTCCACACCACCCAACACCCCCTCGACACACCAACTCCTCTCAACTGCACCCCATTCAACACCCCCTCTGAACACCACTCCCCCCAACACCCCCTCTCAACATCACACCACCCAACACCTCCCTCTCAACACCACCCCACCCAACACCCCCTCTCAACACAACACCATCGAACACCCCCTCTCAACACTACCCCACCCAACACCCCCTCTCAACACAACACCATCGAACACCCCCTCTCAACCCTACCCCACCCAACACCCCCTCTCAACACCACACCATCCAACACCCTCTCTCAACACCACACCACCCAATACCCACTCTCAACACCACATCACCCAACACACCCTCTCCACACCACCCACTCTCCACAGCACCCCACCCAACACCCCCTCTCAACACCACACCACCCAACACCCCCTCTCAACACCACACCACCCAACACCTCCCTTTCAACACCACACCACCTAACACCACACCACCCAACACCACACCACCCAACACCACACCACCCAACACCACACCCCCCAACACCACACCACCCAACACTCCCTTCTCAACACCACCCCACCCAACACCCCCTCTCAACACCACACCATCCAACACCCCCTCTCAACACTACACCACCCAACGCCTCCCTCTCAACACTACACCATCCAACACCCCCTCTCAACACCACACCACCAAACACCCCCTCTCAACACCACACCACCCAACACCCCCTCTCAACACCACACCACACAACACCCCCTCTCAACACCACACCATCCATCACCCACTCTGAACACCACATCACCCAACACACCCTCTCCACACCACCCACTCTCAACAGCATCCCATCCAAAACCCCCTCTCAACACCACACCACCCAACACCCCCTCTCAACACCACACCATCCATCACCCACTCTCAACACCACCCCACCCAACACCTCCTCTCAACACCACACCACCAAACACCCCCTCTCCACACCACCTCCTCTCAACAGCACCCCACCCAACACCCCCTCTGAACACCACACCACCCAACACCCCCTCTCAACACCACACCACCCAACACCTCCCTCTCAACACCACACCTCCAAACACCTCCCTCTCAACACCACCCCCTCTCAACACCAACCCACCCAACACCCCCTCTCAACACCACACCACCCAACACCCCCTCTCAACTCCACACCACCCAACACCTCCCTCTCAACACCACATCACCCATCACCTCCCACCCATCACCACACCACTCAACACCTCCCACTCAACACCACACAACCCATCACCTCCATCTCAACACCACACCACCCAACACTTCCCTCTCAACACCAGACCACCCAAGACCTCCCTCTAAACACCACACCAACCAACACCCCCTCTCAACACTACACCATCGAACACCCCCTCTCAACACCACCCCACTCAACACCCTCTCTCAACACAACAACATCCAACTCACCCTCTCAACACTATACCACCCAACGCCTCCCTCTCAACACCACACCACCCAACACCCCCTCTCAACACCACACCATCCAACACCCTTTCTCAACACCACCCCACCAAACACCCCCTCTCAACACAACACCATCAAACACCCTCTCTCAACACTAACCCACCCAAGACCACCTCTCAACACCACACCATCCAACACCCTCTCTCAACACCACACCACCCAGCACCCACTCTCAACACCACACCACCCAACACCCCCTCTCCACACAACCCCCTCTTAACAGCACCCCAACCAACACCCCCTCTCAACACCACACCACCCAACAACCCCTCTCAACACCACACCACCCAACACCACACCACCCAACACCACACCACCCAAGACCACACCACCCAACACTCCCTTTTCAAAACCACCCCACCCAACACCCCCTCTGAACAACACACCATCCAACACCCCCTCTCAACACCACACCACCCAACACCCCCTCTCAACACTACACCACCTAACACCACACCACCCAACACCACACCACCCAACACCACACCACCCAACACCTCCCTCTCAACACCACACCACCTAACACCACACCACCCAACACCACACCACCCAACACCACACCACCCAACACCACACCACCCAACACAACACCACCCAACACCACACCACCCAACACTCCCTTCTCAACACTACACCACCCAACGCCTCCCTCTCAACACCACACCATCCAACACCCCCTCTCAACACCACACCACCCAACACCCCCTCTCAACACATTACCTTCCAACACCCCCTCTCAACACTTCACCACTCAACGCCTCTCTCTCAACACCACACCACCCAACACCCCCTCTCAACACCACACCACTCAACACCCCCTCTCAACTCCACACCATCAAACACCCGCTCTCAACACCACCCCACCCAACCCACCCTCTTAACACAACACCATCGAACACCCCCTCTCAACACCTCCCCACCCAACACCCCCTCTCAACACTACACCATCCAACACCCCATCTCACAACCACACCACCCAACACCCCCTCTCAACATCACACCACCAAACAAATCCCTCTCAACACAACACCACCCAACACCCACTCTCAACAACAAACAACCCAACACCTCCTCTCAACACCACCCCCTCTCAACAGCACTCCACCCAACACCCCTTCTGAACACCACACCACCCAACACCCCCTCTCAACACCACACCACCCAACACCTCCCTCTCAACACCACACCACCCAACACCTCCCTCTCAACACCACACCACCCAACACCTCTCCCTCAACACCACACCACCCAACACCCCCTCTCAACACCACCCCACCCAACACCCCCTCTCAACACAACCCTACCCAACACCCCCTCTCAACACCACCCAACCCAACACCCCGTCTCAACACCACACCACCCAACACCTCCCTCTCAACACCACCCCCTCTCAACACCACCCGACCCAACACCCCCTCTCAACACCAAACCACCCAACACCCCTCTCAACACCACAACACCCAAAACCTTCCTCTCAACACCACACCACCTATCACCTCCCTCTCAACACCACACCACCCAACACCTCCCTCTCAACACCACACCACCCATCACCTCCCTCTCAACACCACACCACCCAACACCACCCTCTCTACTCAACACCACCCAGCACCTCCCTCTCAACACCACACCCTCCAACACTCCTTCTCAACACCACACCATCCAACACCAGCTCTCAACACCACCCCACCCAACACTCCCTCTCAAGACAACACCATCCAACACCCCCTCTCAACACTACACCACCCAACGCCTACCTCTCAACACCACGTCACCCAACACCCCCTCTAAACCCCACACCTCCCAACACCGCCTCTCCACACCATAACATCCAACACCCCCTCTCAACACAACCCCACCCAACACCCCCTCTCAACACAACACCATCGAACACCCCCTCGCAACACTACCCCACCCAACACCCCCTCTCAACACCACACAACCCAACACCCCGTCTCAACACCACCCAACACAATACCTCCCAACACCGCCCTCTCAAAACCACACCACCCAGCACCTCCCTCTCAACACCACACCATCCAACACCCTTTCTCAACACTACACCATCCAACACCCCTCTCAACACTACACAACCCAACGCCTCCCTCTCAACACCACTCCATCCAACTCCCCCTCTTAACACTACACCAAAAAACACCCCCTCTCAAGACCACACAATCCAACACCCTCTCTCAACACCACACCACCCAGCACCAACTCTCAACAACACACCACCCAACACACCCTCTCCACACCACCCCCTCTCAACAGCACCACACCCAACACCCCCTCTCAACACCACACCACCCAACACCCCCTCTCAACACGACACCACCCCACACCTCCCTCTCAACACCACACCACCCAACACCACACCACCCAACACCGCACCAGCCAACACCACACCACCTAACACTCCCTTCTCAACACCACCCCACCGAACACCCCCTCTCAGCACCACACCATCCAACACCAACTCTCAGCACCAACCCACCCAACACCCTCTCTCAACACCACCCTACCCAACACCCCCTCTCAACACCACACAACCCAACACCCCGTCTCAAAACCAGCCGACCCAACACCTCCCTCTCAACACCACACCACCCAACACCTCCCTCTCAACACCACACCACCCATCACCTCCCTCTCAACACCACACCACCCAACACCTTCCTCTCAACACCACCCCACCCAACACTCCCTCTCAAGACAACACCATCCAACACCCCCTCTCAACACTACACCCCCCAACGCCTCCCTCTCAACACCACACCACCCAAGACCCCCCTCAACACCACACCACCCAATACCCCATCTCAACACCACAACGCCCAACACCTCCCTCTCAACACCACACCACCCATCACCTCACTCTCAACACCACACCACCCAACACCTTCCTCTCACCACCACACCACCCAACACCTCCCTCTCAACACCACACTACCCAGCAGCTCCCTCTCAACACCACACCATCCAACACCTCCCTCTCAACACCACACCACCCAACACCTTTCTCTCACCACCACACCACCTAACACTCCCTTCTCAACACCACACCACCCAACACCCCCTCTCAACACCACACCATCCAACACCCTCTCTTAACACTACACCACCCAACGCCTCCCTCTCAACACCACACCATCCAACACCCCCTCTCAACACCACACCACGCAACTGCCCCTCTCAACACAACACCATCCATCACCCCCTCTCAAGACCACCCCACCCAACACCTCCTCTCAACACCATCCATCGTACATCCCCTCTCAACACTACACCACTCAACGCCTCTTTCTCAACACCACACAACACAACACCCCCATCTCAACACCACACCACTCAACACCCCCTCCCAACACCACACCATCTAACACCCCCACTCAACACCACCCCACCCAACATCCCCTCTGAACACAACCCCATCGAACACCCCATCTCAACATCACCCCACCCAACACCCCCTCTCAACACCACACCCTCCAACACCCCCTCTCAACACCAAACCCTCCAACACCCACTCTCAACATCACACCACCCAACACCCCCTCTCCACACCACCCCCTCTCAACAGCACCCCACCCAACAACCCCTTTGAACACCACACCACCCGACACCCTCTCTCAACACCACACCACCCAACACCTCCCTCTCAACACCACACCACCCAACACCAACTCTCAACACCACACCACCCAACACCCCCTCTCCACACCACCCCCTCTCAACAGCACCCCAACCAACACCCCACTCAACACCACACCACCCAACACCCCCCCTCAACACCACCATCCAACACCTCCCTCTCAACAACACATCACCCAACACCCCCCTCTCATCACCACACCACCCAACACCTCCCTTTCAACACCACACCAGCCACCACCCCTCTCAACACCACACCATCCAACACCCCCTCTCAACAGCAACCCACCCAACACCACCTCTGAACACCACACCACCCGACACCCTCTCTCAACACCACACCACCCAACACCTCCTTCTCAACACCACACCCCCCAACACCAACTCTCTGCACCACCCCACCCAACACCCCCTCTCAACACCACCCTACCCAACACCCCCTCTCAACACCACACAACCCAACACCCCGTCTCAACACCACACCACCCAACACCACACCACCCAACACCTCCCTCTCAACACCACCTCCTCTCAACACCACCCGACCCAACACCCCCCTCTCAACACCACACCACCCAACACCCCTCTCAACACCACAACACCCAACACCTCCCTCTCAACACCACCTCCTCTCAACACCACCCGACCCAACAACCCCATCTCAACACCACACCACCCAACACCCCTCTCAACACCACAACACCCAACACCTCCCTCTCAACACCACACCACCCATCACCTCCCTCTCAACACCACACCACCCAACACCTCCCTCTCAACACCACACCACCCATCACCTCCCTCTGAACACCACACCACCCAACACTTCCCTCTCAACACCACCCCACCCAACACTCCCTCTCAAGACAACACCATCCAACACCCCCTCTCAACACTACACAACCCAACGCATCCCTCCCAACACCACACCACCCAACACCCCCTCTCAACACCACACAACCCAACACCCCCTCTCCACACCACAACATCCAACACCCCCTCTCAACACCACTCCACCCAACACCCCCTCAACACCACACAACCCAACACCCTGTCTCAACACCACCCAACATCATACCTCCCAACACCTCCCTCTGAACACCACCCCCTCTCAACACCACACCACCCAACACCCCCTCTCAACACCACCCCCTCTCAACGCCACACCACCCTACACCCCCTCTCAACACCACACCACCCAACACCTCCCTCTCACCACCACACCACCCAACACCTCCCTCTCAACACCACACCACCCAACACCTCCCTCTCAACACCACACCACCCAGCACCTCCCTTTCAACACCACACCATCCAACACCCTTTCTCAACACTACACCATCCAAAACCCCTCTCAACACTACACAACCCAACGCCTCCCTCTCAACGCCACACCATCCAACACCACCTCTCAACACTACACCAAAAAACACCCCCTCTCAAGACCACACCATCCAACACCCTTTCTCAACACTACACCATCCAAAACCCCTCTCAACACTACACAACCCAACGCCTCCCTCTCAACACCACACCACCCAGCACCAACTCTCAACACCACACCACCCAACACCACCTCTCAACACCACACCACCCAACACCCCCTCTCAACACCAAACCCTCCAACACCCACTCTCAACATCACACCACCCAACACCCCCTCTCCACAACACCCCCTCTCAACAGCACCACACCCAACAATCCCTTTGAACACCACACCACCCGACACCCTCTCTCAACACCACACCACCCATCACCTCCCTCTCAACACCACACCACCCAACACCACCCTCTCTACTCAACACCACCCAGCACCTCCCTCTCAACACCACACCCTCCAACACTCCTTCTCAACACCACACCATCCAACACCAGCTCTCAACACCACCCCACCCAACACTCCCTCTCAAGACAACACCATCCAACACCCCCTCTCAACACTACACCACCCAACGCCTCCCTCTCAACACCACATCACCTAACACCCCCTCTAAACCCCACACCACCCAACACCCCCCCTCCACAACATAACATCCAACACCCCCTCACAATACCACACCACCCAACACCCCCTCTCAACACATTACCTTCCAACACCCCCTCTCAACACTTCACCACTCAACGCCTCTCTCTCAACACCACACCACCCAACACCCCCTCTCAACACCACACCACTCAACACCCCCTCTCAACTCCACACCATCAAACACCCGCTCTCAACACCACCCCACCCAACCCACCCTCTTAACACAACACCATCGAACACCCCCTCTCAACACCTCCCCACCCAACACCCCCTCTCAACACTACACCATCCAACACCCCATCTCACAACCACACCACCCAACACCCCCTCTCAACATCACACCACCAAACAAATCCCTCTCAACACAACACCACCCAACACCCACTCTCAACAACAAACAACCCAACACCTCCTCTCAACACCACCCCCTCTCAACAGCACTCCACCCAACACCCCTTCTGAACACCTCACCACCCAACACCCCCTCTCAACACCACACCACCCAACACCTCCCTCTCAACACCACACCACCCAACACCTCCCTCTCAACACCACACCACCCAACACCTCTCCCTCAACACCACACCACCCAACACCCCTCTCAACACCACCCCACCCAACACCCCCTCTCAACACCACCCTACCCAACACCCCCTCTCAACACCACCCAACCCAACACCTCGTCTCAACACCACACCACCCAACACCTCCCTCTCAACACCACCCTCTCTCAACACCACCCGACCCAACACCCCCTCTCAACACCAAACCACCCAACACCCCTCTCAACACCACAACTCCCAACACCTTCCTCTCAACACCACACCACCCATCACCTCCCTCTCAACACCACACCACCCAACACCTCCCTCTCAACACCACACCACCCATCACCTCCCTCTCAACACCACACCACCCAACACCACCCAGCACCTCCCTCTCAACACCACACCCTCCAACACTCCTTCTCAACACCACACCATCCAACACCAGCTCTCAACACCACCCCACCCAACACTCCCTCTCAAGACAACACCATCCAACACCCCCTCTCAACACTACACAACCCAACGCCTCCCTCTCAACACCACATCACCCAACACCCCCTCTAAACCCCACACGTCCCAACACCCCCTCTCCACACCATAACATCCAACACCCCCTCTTAACACAACCCCACCCAACACCCCCTCTCAACACAACACCATCGAACACCCCCTCGCAACACTACCCCACCCAACACCCCCTCTCAACACCACACAACCCAACACCCCGTCTCATCACCACCCAACACAATACCTCCCAACACCGCCCTCTCATAACCACACCACCCAGCACCTCCCTCTCAACACCACACCATCCAACACCCTTTCTCAACACTACACCATCCAACACCCCTCTCAACACTACACAACCCAACGTCTCCCTCTCAACACCACACCATCCAACACCCCCTCTCAACACTACACCAAAAAACACCCCCTCTCAAGACCACACAATCCAACACCCTCTCTCAACACCACACCACCCAGCACCAACTCTCAACAACACACCATCCAACACACCCTCTCCACACCACCCCCTCTCAACAGCACCACACCCAACACCCCCTCTCAACACCACACCACCCAACACCCCCTCTCAACACGACACCACCCCACACCTCCCTCTCAACACCACACCACCCAACTCCACACCACCCAACACCGCACCAGCCAACACCACACCACCTAACACTCCCTTCTCAACACCACCCCACCGAACACCCCCTCTCAGCACCACACCATCCAACACCAACTCTCAGCACCACCCCACCCATCACCCTCTCTCAACACCACCCTACCCAACACCCCCTCTCAACACCACACAACCCAACACCCCGTCTCAAAACCAGCCGACCCAACACCTCCCTCTCAACACCACACCACCCAACACCTCCCTCTCAACACCACACCACCCATCACCTCCCTCTCAACACCACACCACCCAACACCTTCCTCTCAACACCACCCCACCCAACACTCCCTCTCAAGACAACACCATCCAACACCCCCTCTCAACACTACACCCCCAAACGCCTCCCTCTCAACACCACACCACCCAAGACCCCCCCTCAACACCACACCACCCAATACCCCATCTCAACACCACAACGCCCAACACCTCCCTCTCAACACCACACCACCCATCACCTCACTCTCAACACCACACCACCCAACACCTTCCTCTCACCACCACACCACCCAACACCTCCCTCTCAACACCACACCACCCAGCAGCTCCCTCTCAACACCACACCATCCAACACCTCCCTCTCAACACCACACCACCCATCACCTCCCTCTCAACACCACACCACCCAACTCCTTCCTCTCACCACCACACCACCTAACACTCCCTTCTCAACACCACCCCAGCCAACACCCCCTCTCAACACCACACCATCCAACACCCTCTCTTAACACTACACCACCCAACGCCTCCCTCTCAACACCACACCATCCAACACCCCCTCTCAACACCACACCACGCAACTGCCCCTCTCAACACCACACCATCCATCACCCCCTCTCAACACCACCCCACCCAACACCTCCTCTCAACACCACACTATCGTACATCCCCTCTCAACACTACACCACTCAACGCCTCCCTCTCAACACCACACAACACAACACCCCCCTCTCAACACCACACCACTCAACACCCCCTCCCAACACCACACCATCTAACACCCCCACTCAACACCACCCCACCCAACATCCCCTCTGAACACAACCCCATCGAACACCCCCTCTCAACATCACCCCACCCAACACCCCCTCTCAACACCAAACCCTCCAACACCCACTCTCAACATCACACCACCCAACACCCCCTCTCCACACCACCCCCTGTCAACAGCACCCCACCCAACAACCCCTTTGAACACCACACCACCCGACACCCTCTCTCAACACCACACCACCCAACACCTCCCTCTCAACACCACACCACCCAACACCAACTCTCAACACCACACCACCCAACACCCCCTCTCCACACCACCCCCTCTCAACAGCACCCCAACCAACACCCCACTCAACACCACACCACCCAACACCCCCTCTCAACACCACCATCCAACACCTCCCTCTCAACAACACATCACCCAACACCCCCCTCTCATCACCACACCACCCAACACCTCCCTTTCAACACCACACCAGCCAACACCCCTCTCAACACCACACCATCCAATACCCCCTCTCAACAGCAACCCACCCAACACCCCCTCTGAACACCACACCACCCGACACCCTCTCTCAACACCACACCACCCAACACCTCCTTCTCAACACCACACTCCCCAACACCAACTCTCTGCACCACCCCACCCAACATCCCCTCTGAACACAACCCCATCGAACACCCCCTCTCAACATCACCCCACCCAACACCCCCTCTCAACACCAAACCCTCCAACAACCACTCTCAACATCACACCACCCAACACCCCCTCTCCACACCACCCCTTCTCAACAGCACCCCACCCAACAACCCCTTTGAACACCACACCACCCGACACCCTCTCTCAACACCACACCACCCAACACCTCCCTCTCAACACCACACCACCCAACACCACAACACCCAACACCTCCCTCTCAACACCACCTCCTCTCAACACCACCCGACCCAACACATCCCTCTCAACACCACACCACCCAACACCCCTCTCAACACCACAACACCCAACACCTCCCTCTCAACACCACCTCCTCTCAACACCACCCGACCCAACACCCCCATCTCATCACCACACCACCCAACACCCCTCTCAACACCACAACACCCAACACCTCCCTCTCAACACCACACCACCCATCACCTCCATCTCAACACCACACCACCCAACACCTCTCTCTCAACACCACACCACCCATCACCTCCCTCTGAACACCACACCACCCAACACCTCCCTCTCAACACCACCCCACCCAACACTCCCTCTCAAGACAACACCATCCAACACCCCCTCTCAACACTACACAACCCAACGCCTCCCTCCCAACACCACACCACCCAACACCCCCTCTCAACACCACACAACCCAACACCCCCTCTCAACACCACAACATCCAACACCCCCTCTCAACACCACTCCACCCAACACCCCCTCTCAACACCACACAACCCAACACCCCGTCTCAACACCACCCAACATCATACCTCCCAACACCTCCCTCTCAACACCACCCCCTCTCAACACCACACCACCCAACACCCCCCTCTCAACACCACCCCCTCTCAACGCCACACCACCCTACACCCCCTCTCAACACCACACCACCCAACACCTCCCTCTCACCACCACACCACCCAACACCTCCCTCTCAACACCACACCACCCAACACCTCCCTCTCAACACCACACCACCCAGCACCTCCCTTTCAACACCACACCATCCAACACCCTTTCTCAACACTACACCATCCAAAACCCCTCTCAACACTACACAACCCAAAGCCTCCCTCTCAACGCCACACCATCCAACACCACCTCTCAACACTACACCAAAAAACACCCCCTCTCAAGACCACACCATCCAACACCCTCTCTCAACACCACACCACCCAGCACCAACTCTCAACACCACACCACCCAACACCCCCTCTCAACACCACACCACCCATCACCTCCCTCTGAACACCACACCACCCAACACCTCCCTCTCAACACCACCCCACCCAACACTCCCTCTCAACACAACACCATCCAACACCCCCTCTCAACACTACACAACCCAACGCCTCCCTCCCAACACCACACCACCCAACACCCCCTCTCAACACCACACAACCCAACACCCCCTCTCCACACCACAACATCCAACACCCCCTCTCAACACCACTCCACCCAACACCCCCTCTCAACACCACACAACCCAACACCCCGTCTCAACACCACCCAACATCATACCTCCCAACACCTCCCTCTCAACACCACCCCCTCTCAACACCACACCACCCAACACCCCCTCTCAACACCACCCCCTCTCAACGCCACACCACCCTACACCCCCTCTCAACACCACACCACCCAACACCTCCCTCTCACCACCACACCACCCAACACCTCCCTCTCAACACCACACCACCCAACACCTCCCTCTCAACACCACACCACCCAGCACCTCCCTTTCAACACCACACCATCCAACACCCTTTCTCAACACTACACCATCCAAAACCCCTCTCAACACTACACAACCCAACGCCTCCCTCTCAACGCCACACCATCCAACACCACCTCTCAACACTACACCAAAAAACACCCCCTCTCAAGACCACACCATCCAACACCCTCTCTCAACACCACACCACCCAGCACCAACTCTCAACACCACACCACCCAACACCCCCTCTCAACACCACACCACCCAACACCCCCTCTCAACACCACACCACCCAACACCCCCTCTCAACACCAAAACACCCAACACCTCCCTCTCACCTCCACACCACCCATCACCTCACTCTCAACACCACACCACCCAACACCTCCCTCTCACCACCACACCACCCAACACCTCCCTCTCAACACCACACCACCCAACACCGCCCTCTCAACACCACACCACCCAGCACCTCCCTCTGAACACCACACCATCCAACACCCTTTCTCAACACTACACAATCCAACACCCCCTCTCAACACCAAAACACCCAACACCTCCCTCTCACCTCCACACCACCCATCACCTCACTCTCACTACCACACCACCCTACACCCCCTCTCAACACGACACCACACCACACCTCCCTCTCAACACAACACCACCCAACACCACACCACCCAACACTGCACCACCCAACACCTCACCACCCAACACTCCCTTCTCAACACCACCCCGCCCAATACCCCCTGTCAACACCACACCATCCAACACCCCCTCTCAACACTACACCACCCAACGCCTCCCTCTCAACACCACACCATCCAACACCCCCTCTCAACACCACACCACCCAACACCCCCTCTCAACACCACACCATTCAACACCCCCTCTCAACACTACACCACTCAACGCCTCCCTTTCAACACAACACCACCCAACACCCCCCTCTCAACAAAACACCACTCAACACCCCCTCTCAACACAACACCATCTAACACCCCCACTCAACACCACCCCACCCAACATCCCCTCTCAACACACCACCATCGAACACCCCCCTCTCAACACCACCCCACGCAACACCCCCTCTCAACACCACACCCTCCAACACCCCCTCTCAACACCACACCCCCCAACACCCACTCTCAACACCATCCCACACAACACCCCCTCTCAACACCACCCCCTCTCAACACCACCCCCTCTCAACTCCACACCACCCAACACCCCCTCTCAACACCACAACACCCAACACCTCCCTCTCAACTCCACACCACCCATCACCTCACTCTCAACACCACACCACCCAACACCTCCCTTTCACCAACACTCCACACAACACCTCCCTCTCAACACTACACCACACAACACCTCCCTCTCAACATCACACCACCCAGCACCTCCCTCTCAACACCACACCATCCAACACCCTTTCTCAACACTACACAATCCAACACCCCTCTCAACACTACACAACCCAACGCCTCCCTCTCAACACCACACCATCCAACACCCCCTCTCAACACTACACCAAAAAACACCCCCTCTCAAGACCACACCATCCAACACACTCTCTCAACACCACACCACCCCACACCTCCCTCTCAACACCACACCACCCAACACCACACCACCCAACACCACACCACCCAACACTGCACCACCCAACACCACACCACCCAACACTCCCTTCTCAACACCACCCCACCCAACACCCCCTCTCAACACCACACCACCCAACACCTCCTCTCAACACCACACCAACCAACACCCCCTCTCAACACCACACCATCCATCACCCCCTCTCAACACCACCCCACCAAACACATCCCCTCAACACCACACCATTCAACACCCCCTCTCAACACTACACCACTCAACGCCTCCCTTTCAACTTCACACCACCCAACACCCCCTCTCAACACCACACCACTCAACACCCCCTCTCAACACCACACTATCTAACACCCTCACTCAACACCACCCCACCCAACATCCCCTCTCAACACAACACCATCGAACCCCCCCTCTCAACACACCCTCTCAACACCACCCCACCCAACACCCCGTCTCAACACCACACCCTCCAACACCCCCTCTCAACACCACACCCCCCCTCTACCCACTCTCAACACCACCCCACCCAACACCCCCTCTCAACACAACACCATCAAACACCCTCTCTCAACACCACCCCCACCCAACACCATCTCTCAACACCACACCATCCAACACCCCCTCTCAACACCACACCACCCAACACCCACACTCAACACCACCCAACCTAACACCCCCTCACAACACCACACCACCAAACACCCCCTCTCAACACCACACCATCCAACACCCCCTCTCAACACCACCCCATTCAACACCCCCTCTCAACGCTACACCATCCAACACCCCCTCGCAACACTACACCACTTAGCGCCTTCCTCTCAACACCACACGACCCAACACCCCCTCTCAACACCACATCACTCAACACCCCCTCTCAACATCACACCATCTAACACCCCCTCTCAACACCACCCCACCCAACACCCCCTCTCAACACCACATCACTCAACACCCCAACTCAACACCACCCCACCCAACACCCCCTCTCAACTCCACCCTACCGAACACCCCCTCTGAACACCACACCACCCAACATCCCCTCTCAACACCACACCACCCAACATCTCCCTCTAAACACCACACCACCCAACAACCCCTCTCAACACCACACATCCCAACACCCACTCTTAACACCACACCACCCAACACCCCCTCTCCACACCACCCCCTCTCAACAGCACCCCACCCAACACCCCCTCTGAACACCACACCACCCAACACCCCCTGTCAACACCACACCACCCAACACCTTCCTCTCAACACCACACCACCCAACACCTCCCTCTCAACACCACACCACCCAACACCTCCCCCTCAACACCACACCACCCAACACCCCCTCTCAACACCCCCCTACCCATCACCCCCTCTCAACACCACACAACCCAACACTTCGTCTTAACACCACACCACCCAACACCACACCTCCCAACACCTCCCTCTCAACCCCACCCAACACCCCCTCTGAACACCACACCACCCAACACCCCCCTCTCAACACCACACCACCCAACACCTCCCTCTCAACACCACACCTCCCAACACCTCCCTCTCAACACCACCCCGTCTCAACACCACCCCACCCAACACCCCCTCTCAACACCACACCACCCAACACCCCCTCTCAACTCCACACCACCCAACACCTCCCTCTCAACACCACATCACCCATCACCTCCCTCCCATCACCACACCACCCAACACCTCCCACTAAACACCACACAACCCATCACCTCCATCTCAACACCACACCACCCAACACTTCCCTCTCAACACCAGACCACCCAAGACCTCCCTCTAAACACCACACCAACCAACACCCCCTCTCAACACTACACCATCGAACACCCCCTCTCAACACCACCCCACTCAACACCCTCTCTCAACACAACAACATCCAACTCACCCTCTCTCAACACAACAACATCCAACTCACCCTCTCAACACTATACCACCCAACGCCTCCCTCTCAACACCACACCACCCAACACCCCCTCTCAACACCACACCATCCAACACCCTTTCTCAACACCACCCCACCAAACACCCCCTCTCAACACAACACCATCAAACACCCTCTCTCAACACTAACCCACCCAAGACCACCTCTCAACACCACACCATCCAACACCCTCTCTCAACACCACACCACCCAGCACCCACTCTCAACACCACACCACCCAACACCCCCTCTCCACACAACCCCCTCTTAACAGCACCCCAACCAACACCCCCTCTCAACACCACACCACCCAACAACCCCTCTCAACACCACACCACCCAACACCACACCACCCAACACCACACCTCCCAAGACCACACCACCCAACACTCCCTTTTCAAAACCACCCCACCCAACACCCCCTCTGAACAACACACCATCCAACACCCCCTCTCAACACCACACCACCCAACACCCCCTCTCAACACTACACCACCTAACACCACACCACCCAACACCACACCACCCAACACCTCCCTCTCAACACCACACCACCTAACACCACACCACCCAACACCACACCACCCAACACCACACCACCCAACACAACACCACCCAACACCACACCACCCAACACTCCCTCCTCAACACTACACCACCCAACGCCTCCCTCTCAACACCACACCATCCAACACCCCCTCTCAACACCACACCACCCAACACCCCCTCTCAACACTTCACCACTCAACGCCTCTCTCTCAACACCACACCACCCAACACCCCCTCTCAACACCACACCACTCAACACCCCCTCTCAACTCCACACCATCAAACACCCGCTCTCAACACCACCCCACCCAACCCACCCTCTTAACACAACACCATCGAACACCCCCTCTCAACACCTCCCCACCCAACACCCCCTCTCAACACTACACCATCCAACACCCCATCTCACAACCACTCCACCCAACACCCCCTCTCAACACCACACTACCCAACACCTCCCTCTCAACACCACACCACCCAACACCTCCCTCTCAACACCACACCACCCAACACCTCTCCCTCAACACCACACCACCCAACACCCCCTCTCAACACCACCCCACCTAACACCCCCTCTCAACACCACCCTACCCAACACCCCCTCTCAACACCACCCAACCCAACACCCCGTCTCAACACCACACCACCCAACACCTCCCTCTCAACACCACCCGACCCAACCCCCCCTCTCAACACCAAACCACCCAACACCCCTCTCAACACCACAACACCCAACACCTTCCTCTCAACACCACACCACCCATCACCTCCCTCTCAACACCACACCACCCAACAACTTCCTCTCAACACCACACCACCTAACACTCCCTTCTCAACACCACCCCACCCAACACCCCCTCTCAACACTACACCATCCAACACCCTCTCTTAACACTACACCACCCAACGCCTCCCTCTCAACACCACACCATCCAACACCCCCTCTCAACACCACACCACGCAACTGCCCCTCTCAACACCACACCATCCATCACCCCCTCTCAACACCAACAAACCCAACACCTCCTCTCAACACCACACCATCGTACATCCCCTCTCAACACTACACCACTCAACGCCTCCCTCTCAACACCACACAACACAACACCCCCCTCTCAACACCACACCACTCAACACCCCCTCCCAACACCACACCATCTAACACCCCCACTCAACACCACCCCACCCAACATCCCCTCTGAACACAACCCCATCGAACACCCCCTCTCAACATCACCCCACCCAACACCCCCTCTCAACACCACACCCTCCAACACCCCCTCTCAACACCAAACCCTCCAACACCCACTCTCAACATCACACCACCCAACACCCCCTCTCCTCACCACCCCCTCTCAACAGCACCCCACCCAACAACCCCTTTGAACACCACACCACCCGACACCCTCTCTCAACACCACACCACCCAACACCTCCCTCTCAACACCACACCACCCAACACCAATTCTCAACACCACACCACCCAACACCCCCTCTCCACACCACCCCCTCTCAACAGCACCCCAACCAACACCTCACTCAACACCACACCACCCAACACCCCCTCTCTACACCACCATCCAACACCTCCCTCTCAACAACACATCACCCAACACCCCCCTCTCATCACCACACCACCCAACACCTCCCTTTCAACACCACACCAGCCAACACCCCTCTCAACGCCACACCATCCAACACCCCCTCTCAACAGCAACCCACCCAACACCCCCTCTGAACACCACACCACCCGACACCCTCTCTCAACACCACACCACCCAACACCTCCTTCTCAACACCACACCCCCCAACACCAACTCTCTGCACCACCCCACCCAACATCCCCTCTGAACTCAACCCCATCGAACACCCCCTCTCAACATCACCCCACCCAACACCCCCTCTCAACACCAAACCCTCCAACAACCACTCTCAACATCACACCACCCAACACCCCCTCTCCACACCACCCCCTCTCAACAGCACCCCACCCAACAACCCTTTGAACACCACATCACCCGACACCCTCTCTCAACACCACACCACCCAACACCTCCCTCTCAACACCACACCACCCAACACCAACTCTCAACACCACACCACCCAACACCCCCTCTCCACACCACCCCCTCTCAACAGCACCCCAACCAACACCACACCACCCAACACCCCCTCTCAACACCACCATCCAACACCTCCCTCTCAACAACACATCACCCAACACCCCCGTCTCATCACCACACCACCCAACACCTCCCTTTCAACACCACACCAGCCAACACCCCTCTCAACACCACACCATCCAATACCCCCTCTCAACAGCAACCCACCCAACACCCCCTCTGAACACCACACCACCCGACACCCTCTCTCAACACCACACCACCCAACACCTCCTTCTCAACACCACACCCCCCAACACCAACTCTCTGCACCACCCCACCCAACACCCCCTCTCAACACCACCCTACCCAACACCCCCTCTCAACACAACACAACCCAACACCCCGTCTCAACACCACACCACCCAACACCACAACACCCAACACCTCCCTCTCAACACCACCTCCTCTCAACACCACCCGACCCAACACCCCCCTCTCAACACCACACCACCCAACACCCCTCTCAACACCACAACACCCAACACCTCCCTCTCAACACCACCTCCTCTCAACACCACCCGACCCAACACCCCCATCTCAACACCACACCACCCAACACCCCTCTCAACACCACAACACCCAACACCTCCCTCTCAACACCACACCACCCATCACCTCCATCTCAACACCACACCACCCAACACCTCTCTCTCAACACCACACCACCCATCACCTCCCTCTGAACACCACACCACCCAACACCTCCCTCTCAACACCACCCCACCCAACACTCCCTCTCAAGACAACACCATCCAACACCCCCTCTCAACACTACAGAACCCAACGCCTCCCTCCCAACACCACACCACCCAACACCCCCTCTCAACACCACACAACCCAACACCCCCTCTCCACACCACAACATCCAACACCCCCTCTCAACACCACTCCACCCAACACCCCCTCTCAACACCACACAACCCAACACCCCGTCTCAACACCACCCAACATCATACCTCCCAACACCTCCCTCTCAACACCACCCCCTCTCAACACCACACCACCCAACACCCCCTCTCAACACCACCCCCTCTCAACGCCACACCACCCTACACCCCCTCTCAACACCACACCACCCAACACCTCCCTCTCACCACCACACCACCCAACACCTCCCTCTCAACACCACACCACCCAACACCTCCCTCTCAACACCACACCACCCAGCACCTCCCTTTCAACACCACACCATCCAACACCCTTTCTCAACACTACACCATCCAAAACCCCTCTCAACACTACACAACCCAACGCCTCCCTCTCAACGCCACACCATCCAACACCACCTCTCAACTCTACACCAAAAAACACCCCCTCTCAAGACCACACCATCCAACACCCTGTCTCAACACCACACCACCCAGCACCAACTCTCAACACCACACCACCCAACACCCCCTCTCAACACCACACCACCCATCACCCCCTCTCAACACCACACCACCCAACACCCCCTCTCAACACCAAAACACCCAACACCTCCCTCTCACCTCCACACCACCCATCACCTCACTCTCAACACCACACCACCCAACACCTCCCTCTCACCACCACACCACCCAACACCTCCCTCTCAACACCACACCACCCAACACCGCCCTCTCAACACCACACCACCCAGCACCTCCCTCTGAACACCACACCATCCAACACCCTTTCTCAACACTACACAATCCAACACCCCCTCTCAACACCAAAACACCCAACACCTCCCTCTCACCTCCACACCACCCATCACCTCACTCTCAACACCACACCACCCAACACCCCCTCTCAACACGACACCACACCACACCTCCCTCTCAACACAACACCACCCAACACCACACCACCCAACACTGCACCACCCAACACCTCACCACCCAACACTCCCTTCTCAACACCACCCCGCCCAATACCCCCTCTCAACACCACACCTTCCAACACCCCCTCTCAACACTACACCACCCAACGCCTCCCTCTCAACACCACACCATCCAACACCCCCTCTCAACACCACACCACCCAACACCCCCTCTCAACACCACACCATCCATCACCCCTCTCAACACCACCCCACCCTACACCTCCTCTCAGCACCACACCATTCAACACCCCCTCTCATCACTACACCACTCATCGCCTCCCTTTCAACACAACACCACCCAACACCCCCCTCTCAACAAAACACCACTCAACACCCCCTCTCAACACAACACCATCTAACACCCCCACTCAACACCACCCCACCCAACATCCCCTCTCAACACACCACCATCGAACAAACCCCTCTCAACACCACCCCACCCAACACCCCCTCTCAACACCACACCCTCCAACACCCCCTCTCAACACCACACCCCCCAACACCCACTCTCAACACCACCCCACACAACACCCCCTCTCAACACCACCCCCTCTCAACACCACACCACCCAACACCCCCTCTCAACACCACAACACCCAACACCTCCCTCTCAACTCCACACCACCCATCACCTCACTCTCAACACCACACCACCCAACACCTCCCTTTCACCAACACTCCACACAACACCTCCCTCTCAACACTACACCACACAACACCTCCCTCTCAACATCACACCACCCAGCACCTCCCTCTCAACACCACACCATCCAACACCCTTTCTCAACACTACACAATCCAACACCCCTCTCAACACTACACAACCCAACGCCTCCCTCTCAACACCACACCATCCAACACCCCCTCTCAACACTACACCAAAAAACACCCCCTCTCAAGACCACATCATCCAACACACTCTCTCAACACCACACCACCCCACACCTCCCTCTCAACACCACACCACCCAACACCACACCACCCAACACCACACCACCCAACACTGCACCACCCAACACCACACCACCCAACACTCCCTTCTCAACACCACCCCACCCAACACCCCCTCTCAACACAACACCACCCAACACCTCCTCTCAACACCACACCACCCAACACCCCCTCTCAACACCACACCATCCATCACCCCCTCTCAACCCCACCCCACCAAACACATCCCCTCAACACCACACCATTCAACACCCCCTCTCAACACTACACCACTCAACGCCTCCCTTTCAACACCACACCACCCAACACCCCCTCTCAACACCACACCACTCAACACCCCCTCTCAACACCACACTATCTAACACCCTCACTCAACACCACCCCACCCAACATCCCCTCTCAACACAACACCATCGAACCCCCCTCTCAACACACCCTCTCAACACCACCCCACCCAACACCCCCTCTCAACACCACACCCTCCAACACCCCCTCTCATCACCACACCCCCCCTCTACCCACTCTCAACACCACCCCACCCAACACCCCCTCTCAACACAACACCATCAAACACCCTCTCTCAACACCACCCCCACCCAACACCATCTCTCAACACCACACCATCACACACCCCCTCTCAACACCACACCACCCAACACCCACACTCAACACCACCCAACCTAACACCCCCTCACAACACCACACCACCAAACACCCCCTCTCAACACCACACCATCCAACACCCCCTCTCAACACCACCCCATTCAACACCCCCTCTCAACGCAACACCATCCAACACCCCCTCGCAACACTACACCACTTAGCGCCTTCCTCTCAACACCACACGACCCAACACCCCCTCTCAACACCACATCACTCAACACCCCCCTCAACATCACACCATCTAACACCCCCTCTCAACACCACCCCACCCAACACCCCCTCTCAACACCACATCACTCAACACCCCATCTCAACACCACCCCACCCAACACCCCCTCTCAACACCACCCTACCGAACACCCCCTCTGAACACCACACCACCCAACATCCCCTCTCAACACCACACCACCCAACATCTCCCTCTAAACACCACACCACCCAACAACCCCTCTCAACACCACACATCCCAACACCCACTCTTAACACCACACCACCCAACACCCCCTCTCCACACCACCCCCTCTCAACAGCACCCCACCCAACACCCCCTCTGAACACCACACCACCCAACACCCCCTGTCAACACCACACCACCCAACACCTTCCTCTCAACACCACACCACCCAACACCTCCCTCTCAACAGCACACCACCCAACACCTCCCCCTCAACACCACACCACCCAACACCCCCTCTCAACACCCCCTACCCATCACCCCCTCTCAACACCACACAACCCAACACTTCGTCTTAACACCACACCACCCAACACCACACCTCCCAACACCTCCCTCTCAACCCCACCCAACACCCCCTCTGAACACCACACCACCCAACACCCCCCTCTCAACACCACACCACCCAACACCTCCCTCTCAACACCACACCTCCCAACACCTCCCTCTCAACACCACCCCGTCTCAACACCACCCCACCCAACACCCCCTCTCAACACCACACCACCCAACACCCCCTCTCAACTCCACACCACCCAACACCTCCCTCTCAACACCACATCACCCATCACCTCCCTCCCATCACCACACCACCCAACACCTCCCACTCAACACCACACAACCCATCACCTCCATCTCAACACCACACCACCCAACACTTCCCTCTCAACACCAGACCACCCAAGACCTCCCTCTAAACACCATACCAACCAACACCCCCCTCTCAACACTACACCATCGAACACCCCCTCTCAACACCACCCCACTCAACACCCTCTCTCAACACAACAACATCCAACTCACCCTCTCAACACTATACCACCCAACGCCTCCCTCTCAACACCACACCACCCAACACCCCCTCTCAACACCACACCATCCAACACCCTTTCTCAACACCACCCCACCAAACACCCCCTCTCAACACAACACCATCAAACACCCTCTCTCAACACTAACCCACCCAAGACCACCTCTCAACACCACACCATCCAACACCCTCTCTCAACACCACACCACCCAGCACCCACTCTCAACACCACACCATCCAACACCCTTTCTCAACACTACACCATCCAAAACCCCTCTCAACACTACACAACCCAACGCCTCCCTCTCAACGCCACACCATCCAACACCACCTCTCAACACTACACCAAAAAACACCCCCTCTCAAGACCACACCATCCAACACCCTGTCTCAACACCACACCACCCAGCACCAACTCTCAACACCACACCACCCAACACCCCCTCTCAACACCACACCACCCAACACCCCCTCTCAACACCACACCACCCAACACCCCCTCTCAACACCAAAACACCCAACACCTCCCTCTCACCTCCACACCACCCATCACCTCACTCTCAACACCACACCACCCAACACCTCCCTCTCACCACCACACCACCCAACACCTCCCTCTCAACACCACACCACCCAACACCGCCCTCTCAACACCACACCACCCAGCACCTCCCTCTGAACACCACACCATCCAACACCCTTTCTCAACACTACACAATCCAACACCCCCTCTCAACACCAAAACACCCAACACCTCCCTCTCACCTCCACACCACCCATCACCTCACTCTCAACACCACACCACCCAACACCCCCTCTCAACACGACACCACACCACACCTCCCTCTCAACACAACACCACCCAACACCACACCACCCAACACTGCACCACCCAACACCTCACCACCCAACACTCCCTTCTCAACACCACCCCGCCCAATACCCCCTCTCAACACCACACCTTCCAACACCCCCTCTCAACACTACACCACCCAACGCCTCCCTCTCAACACCACACCATCCAACACCCCCTCTCAACACCACACCACCCAACACCCCCTCTCAACACCACACCATCCATCACCCCTCTCAACACCACCCCACCCTACACCTCCTCTCAGCACCACACCATTCAACACCCCCTCTCAACACTACACCACTCATCGCCTCCCTTTCAACACAACACCACCCAACACCCCCCTCTCAACAAAACACCACTCAACACCCCCTCTCAACACAACACCATCTAACACCCCCACTCAACACCACCCCACCCAACATCCCCTCTCAACACACCACCATCGAACAAACCCCTCTCAACACCACCCCACCCAACACCCCCTCTCAACACCACACCCTCCAACACCCCCTCTCAACACCACACCCCCCAACACCCACTCTCAACACCACCCCACACAACACCCCCTCTCAACACCACCCCCTCTCAACACCACACCACCCAACACCCCCTCTCAACACCACAACACCCAACACCTCCCTCTCAACTCCACACCACCCATCACCTCACTCTCAACACCACACCACCCAACACCTCCCTTTCACCAACACTCCACACAACACCTCCCTCTCAACACTACACCACACAACACCTCCCTCTCAACATCACACCACCCAGCACCTCCCTCTCAACACCACACCATCCAACACCCTTTCTCAACACTACACAATCCAACACCCCTCTCAACACTACACAACCCAACGCCTCCCTCTCAACACCACACCATCCAACACCCCCTCTCAACACTACACCAAAAAACACCCCCTCTCAAGACCACACCATCCAACACACTCTCTCAACACCACACCACCCCACACCTCCCTCTCAACACCACACCACCCAACACCACACCACCCAACACTGCACCACCCAACACCACACCACCCAACACTCCCTTCTCAACACCACCCCACCCAACACCCCCTCTCAACACAACACCACCCAACACCTCCTCTCAACACCACACCACCCAACACCCCCTCTCAACACCACACCATCCATCACCCCCTCTCAACCCCACCCCACCAAACACATCCCCTCAACACCACACCATTCAACACCCCCTCTCAACACTACACCACTCAACGCCTCCCTTTCAACACCACACCACCCAACACCCCCTCTCAACACCACACCACTCAACACCCCCTCTCAACACCACACTATCTAACACCCTCACTCAACACCACCCCACCCAACACCCCCTCTCAACACCACACCACCCAACACCCCCTCTCAACTCCACACCACCCAACACCTCCCTCTCAACACCACATCACCCATCACCTCCCTCCCATCACCACACCACCCAACACCTCCCACTCAACACCACACAACCCATCACCTCCATCTCAACACCACACCACCCAACACTTCCCTCTCAACACCAGACCACCCAAGACCTCCCTCTAAACACCATACCAACCAACACCCCCCTCTCAACACTACACCATCGAACACCCCCTCTCAACACCACCCCACTCAACACCCTCTCTCAACACAACAACATCCAACTCACCCTCTCAACACTATACCACCCAACGCCTCCCTCTCAACACCACACCACCCAACACCCCCTCTCAACACCACACCATCCAACACCCTTTCTCAACACCACCCCACCAAACACCCCCTCTCAACACAACACCATCAAACACCCTCTCTCAACACTAACCCACCCAAGACCACCTCTCAACACCACACCATCCAACACCCTCTCTCAACACCACACCACCCAGCACCCACTCTCAACACCACACCATCCAACACCCTTTCTCAACACTACACCATCCAAAACCCCTCTCAACACTACACAACCCAACGCCTCCCTCTCAACGCCACACCATCCAACACCACCTCTCAACACTACACCAAAAAACACCCCCTCTCAAGACCACACCATCCAACACCCTGTCTCAACACCACACCACCCAGCACCAACTCTCAACACCACACCACCCAACACCCCCTCTCAACACCACACCACCCAACACCCCCTCTCAACACCACACCACCCAACACCCCCTCTCAACACCAAAACACCCAACACCTCCCTCTCACCTCCACACCACCCATCACCTCACTCTCAACACCACACCACCCAACACCTCCCTCTCACCACCACACCACCCAACACCTCCCTCTCAACACCACACCACCCAACACCGCCCTCTCAACACCACACCACCCAGCACCTCCCTCTGAACACCACACCATCCAACACCCTTTCTCAACACTACACAATCCAACACCCCCTCTCAACACCAAAACACCCAACACCTCCCTCTCACCTCCACACCACCCATCACCTCACTCTCAACACCACACCTCCCAACACCCCCTCTCAACACGACACCACACCACACCTCCCTCTCAACACAACACCACCCAACACCACACCACCCAACACTGCACCACCCAACACCTCACCACCCAACACTCCCTTCTCAACACCACCCCGCCCAATACCCCCTCTCAACACCACACCTTCCAACACCCCCTCTCAACACTACACCACCCAACGCCTCCCTCTCAACACCACACCATCCAACACCCCCTCTCAACACCACACCACCCAACACCCCCTCTCAACACCACACCATCCATCACCCCTCTCAACACCACCCCACCCTACACCTCCTCTCAGCACCACACCATTCAACACCCCCTCTCAACACTACACCACTCATCGCCTCCCTTTCAACACAACACCACCCAACACCCCCCTCTCAACAAAACACCACTCAACACCCCCTCTCAACACAACACCATCTAACACCCCCACTCAACACCACCCCACCCAACATCCCCTCTCAACACACCACCATCGAACAAACCCCTCTCAACACCACCCCACCCAACACCCCCTCTCAACACCACACCCTCCAACACCCCCTCTCAACACCACACCCCCCAACACCCACTCTCAACACCACCCCACACAACACCCCCTCTCAACACCACCCCCTCTCAACACCACACCACCCAACACCCCCTCTCAACACCACAACACCCAACACCTCCCTCTCAACTCCACACCACCCATCACCTCACTCTCAACACCACACCACCCAACACCTCCCTTTCACCAACACTCCACACAACACCTCCCTCTCAACACTACACCACACAACACCTCCCTCTCAACATCACACCACCCAGCACCTCCCTCTCAACACCACACCATCCAACACCCTTTCTCAACACTACACAATCCAACACCCCTCTCAACACTACACAACCCAACGCCTCCCTCTCAACACCACACCATCCAACACCCCCTCTCAACACTACACCAAAAAACACCCCCTCTCAAGACCACACCATCCAACACACTCTCTCAACACCACACCACCCCACACCTCCCTCTCAACACCACACCACCCAACACCACACCACCCAACACTGCACCACCCAACACCACACCACCCAACACTCCCTTCTCAACACCACCCCACCCAACACCCCCTCTCAACACAACACCACCCAACACCTCCTCTCAACACCACACCACCCAACACCCCCTCTCAACACCACACCATCCATCACCCCCTCTCAACCCCACCCCACCAAACACATCCCCTCAACACCACACCATTCAACACCCCCTCTCAACACTACACCACTCAACGCCTCCCTTTCAACACCACACCACCCAACACCCCCTCTCAACACCACACCACTCAACACCCCCTCTCAACACCACACTATCTAACACCCTCACTCAACACCACCCCACCCAACATCCCCTCTCAACACAACACCATCGAACCCCCCTCTCAACACACCCTCTCAACACCACCCCACCCAACACCCCCTCTCAACACCACACCCTCCAACACCCCCTCTCAACACCACACCCCCCCTCTACCCACTCTCAACACCACCCCACCCAACACCCCCTCTCAACACAACACCATCAAACACCCTCTCTCAACACCACCCCCACCCAACACCATCTCTCAACACCACACCATCACACACCCCCTCTCAACACCACACCACCCAACACCCACACTCAACACCACCCAACCTAACACCCCCTCACAACACCACACCACCAAACACCCCCTCTCAACACCACACCATCCAACACCCCCTCTCAACACCACCCCATTCAACACCCCCTCTCAACGCAACACCATCCAACACCCCCTCGCAACACTACACCACTTAGCGCCTTCCTCTCAACACCACACGACCCAACACCCCCTCTCAACACCACATCACTCAACACCCCCCTCAACATCACACCATCTAACACCCCCTCTCAACACCACCCCACCCAACACCCCCTCTCAACACCACATCACTCAACACCCCATCTCAACACCACCCCACCCAACACCCCCTCTCAACACCACCCTACCGAACACCCCCTCTGAACACCACACCACCCAACATCCCCTCTCAACACCACACCACCCAACATCTCCCTCTAAACACCACACCACCCAACAACCCCTCTCAACACCACACATCCCAACACCCACTCTTAACACCACACCACCCAACACCCCCTCTCCACACCACCCCCTCTCAACAGCACCCCACCCAACACCCCCTCTGAACACCACACCACCCAACACCCCCTGTCAACACCACACCACCCAACACCTTCCTCTCAGCACCACACCACCCAACACCTCCCTCTCAACAGCACACCACCCAACACCTCCCCCTCAACACCACACCACCCAACACCCCCTCTCAACACCCCCTACCCATCACCCCCTCTCAACACCACACAACCCAACACTTCGTCTTAACACCACACCACCCAACACCACACCTCCCAACACCTCCCTCTCAACCCCACCCAACACCCCCTCTGAACACCACACCACCCAACACCCCCCTCTCAACACCACACCACCCAACACCTCCCTCTCAACACCACACCTCCCAACACCTCCCTCTCAACACCACCCCGTCTCAACACCACCCCACCCAACACCCCCTCTCAACACCACACCACCCAACACCCCCTCTCAACTCCACACCACCCAACACCTCCCTCTCAACACCCCATCACCCATCACCTCCCTCCCATCACCACACCACCCAACACCTCCCACTCAACACCACACAACCCATCACCTCCATCTCAACACCACACCACCCAACACTTCCCTCTCAACACCAGACCACCCAAGACCTCCCTCTAAACACCATACCAACCAACACCCCCCTCTCAACACTACACCATCGAACACCCCCTCTCAACACCACCCCACTCAACACCCTCTCTCAACACAACAACATCCAACTCACCCTCTCAACACTATACCACCCAACGCCTCCCTCTCAACACCACACCACCCAACACCCCCTCTCAACACCACACCATCCAACACCCTTTCTCAACACCACCCCACCAAACACCCCCTCTCAACACAACACCATCAAACACCCTCTCTCAACACTAACCCACCCAAGACCACCTCTCAACACCACACCATCCAACACCCTCTCTCAACACCACACCACCCAGCACCCACTCTCAACACCACACCACCCAACACCCCCTCTCCACACAACCCCCTCTTAACAGCACCCCAACCAACACCCCCTCTCAACACCACACCACCCAACAACCCCTCTCAACACCACACCACCCAACACCACACCACCCAACACCACACCTCCCAAGACCACACCACCCAACACTCCCTTTTCAAAACCACCCCACCCAACACCCCCTCTGAACAACACACCATCCAACACCCCCTCTCAACACCACACCACCCAACACCCCCTCTCAACACTACACCACCTAACACCACACCACCCAACACCACACCACCCAACACCACACCACCCAACACCTCCCTCTCAACACCACACCACCTAACACCACACCACCCAACACCACACCACCCAACACCACACCACCCAACACAACACCACCCAACACCACACCACCCAACACTCCCTTCTCAACACTACACCACCCAACGCCTCCCTCTCAACACCACACCATCCAACACCCCCTCTCAACACCACACCACCCAACACCCCCTCTCAACACATTACCTTCCAACACCCCCTCTCAACACTTCACCACTCAACGCCTCTCTCTCAACACCACACCACCCAACACCCCCCTCTCAACACCACACCACTCAACACCCCCTCTCAACTCCACACCATCAAACACCCGCTATCAACACCACCCCACCCAACCCACCCTCTTAACACAACACCATCGAACACCCCCTCTCAACACCTCCCCACCCAACACCCCCTCTCAACACTACACCATCCAACACCCCATCTCACAACCACACCACCCAACACCCCCTCTCAACATCACACCACCAAACAAATCCCTCTCAACACAACACCACCCAACACCCACTCTCAACAACAAACAACCCAACACCTCCTCTCAACACCACCCCCTCTCAACAGCACTCCACCTAACACCCCTTCTGAACACCACACCACCCAACACCCCCTCTCAACACCACACTACCCAACACCTCCCTCTCAACACCACACCACCCAACACCTCCCTCTCAACACCACACCACCCAACACCTCTCCCTCAACACCACACCACCCAACACCCCCTCTCAACACCACCCCACCCAACACCCCCTCTCAACACCACCCTACCCAACACCCCCTCTCAACACCACCCAACCCAACACCCCGTCTCAACACCACACCACCCAACACCTCCCTCTCAACACCACCCCCTCTCAACACCACCCGACCCAACACCCCCTCTCAACACCAAACCACCCAACACCCCTCTCAACACCACAACACCCAACACCTTCCTCTCAACACCACACCACCCATCACCTCCCTCTCAACACCACACCACCCAACACCTTCCTCTCACCACCACACCACCTAACACTCCCTTCTCAACACCACCCCACCCAACACCCCCTCTCAACACCACACCATCCAACACCCT
The DNA here is from genome assembly GCF_040958095.1 of Procambarus clarkii. Taxonomy (NCBI): domain Eukaryota; kingdom Metazoa; phylum Arthropoda; class Malacostraca; order Decapoda; family Cambaridae; genus Procambarus; species Procambarus clarkii. The sequence continues at coordinate 8,819,027 of NC_091203.1, read as the reverse complement.
CTCTTAACACTACACCACCCAACGCCTCCCTCTCAACACCACACCATCCAACACCCCCTCTCAACACCACACCACGCAACTGCCCCTCTCAACACCACACCATCCATCACCCCCTCTCAACACCAACAAACCCAACACCTCCTCTCAACACCACACCATCGTACATCCCCTCTCAACACTACACCACTCAACGCCTCCCTCTCAACACCACACAACACAACACCCCCCTCTCAACACCACACCACTCAACACCCCCTCCCAACACCACACCATCTAACACCCCCACTCAACACCACCCCACCCAACATCCCCTCTGAACACAACCCCATCGAACACCCCCTCTCAACATCACCCCACCCAACACCCCCTCTCAACACCACACCCTCCAACACCCCCTCTCAACACCAAACCCTCCAACACCCACTCTCAACATCACACCACCCAACACCCCCTCTCCACACCACCCCCTCTCAACAGCACCCCACCCAACAACCCCTTTGAACACCACACTATCCAACACCCCCTCTCCACACCACCCCCTCTCAACAGCACCCCAACCAACACCCCACTCAACACCACACCACCCAACACCCCCTCTCTACACCACCATCCAACACCTCCCTCTCAACAACACATCACCCAACACCCCCCTCTCATCACCACACCACCCAACACCTCCCTTTCAACACCACACCAGCCAACACCCCTCTCAACGCCACACCATCCAACACCCCCTCTCAACAGCAACCCACCCAACACCCCCTCTGAACACCACACCACCCGACACCCTCTCTCAACACCACACCACCCAACACCCCCTCTCAACACCACACCACTCAACACCCCCTCTCAACTCCACACCATCAAACACCCGCTATCAACACCACCCCACCCAACCCACCCTCTTAACACAACACCATCGAACACCCCCTCTCAACACCTCCCCACCCAACACCCCCTCTCAACACTACACCATCCAACACCCCATCTCACAACCACACCACCCAACACCCCCTCTCAACATCACACCACCAAACAAATCCCTCTCAACACAACACCACCCAACACCCACTCTCAACAACAAACAACCCAACACCTCCTCTCAACACCACCCCCTCTCAACAGCACTCCACCTAACACCCCTTCTGAACACCACACCACCCAACACCCCCTCTCAACACCACACTACCCAACACCTCCCTCTCAACACCACACCACCCAACACCTCCCTCTCAACACCACACCACCCAACACCTCTCCCTCAACACCACACCACCCAACACCCCCTCTCAACACCACCCCACCCAACACCCCCTCTCAACACCACCCTACCCAACACCCCCTCTCAACACCACCCAACCCAACACCCCGTCTCAACACCACACCACCCAACACCTCCCTCTCAACACCACCCCCTCTCAACACCACCCGACCCAACACCCCCTCTCAACACCAAACCACCCAACACCCCTCTCAACACCACAACACCCAACACCTTCCTCTCAACACCACACCACCCATCACCTCCCTCTCAACACCACACCACCCAACACCTTCCTCTCACCACCACACCACCTAACACTCCCTTCTCAACACCACCCCACCCAACACCCCCTCTCAACACCACACCATCCAACACCCTCTCTTAACACTACACCACCCAACGCCTCCCTCTCAACACCACACCATCCAACACCCCCTCTCAACACCACACCACGCAACTGCCCCTCTCAACACCACACCATCCATCACCCCCTCTCAACACCAACAAACCCAACACCTCCTCTCAACACCACACCATCGTACATCCCCTCTCAACACTACACCACTCAACGCCTCCCTCTCAACACCACACAACACAACACCCCCCTCTCAACACCACACCACTCAACACCCCCTCCCAACACCACACCATCTAACACCCCCACTCAACACCACCCCACCCAACATCCCCTCTGAACACAACCCCATCGAACACCCCCTCTCAACATCACCCCACCCAACACCCCCTCTCAACACCACACCCTCCAACACCCCCTCTCAACACCAAACCCTCCAACACCCACTCTCAACATCACACCACCCAACACCCTCTCTCCACACCACCCCCTCTCAACAGCACCCCACCCAACAACCCCTTTGAACACCACACCACCCGACACCCTCTCTCAACACCACACCACCCAACACCTCCCTCTCAACACCACACCACCCAACACCAATTCTCAACACCACACTATCCAACACCCCCTCTCCACACCACCCCCTCTCAACAGCACCCCAACCAACACCCCACTCAACACCACACCACCCAACACCCCCTCTCTACACCACCATCCAACACCTCCCTCTCAACAACACATCACCCAACACCCCCCTCTCATCACCACACCACCCAACACCTCCCTTTCAACACCACACCAGCCAACACCCCTCTCAACGCCACACCATCCAACACCCCCTCTCAACAGCAACCCACCCAACACCCCCTCTGAACACCACACCACCCGACACCCTCTCTCAACACCACACCACCCAACACCTCCTACTCAACACCACACCCCCAACACCAACTCTCTGCACCACCCCACCCAACACCCCCTCTCAACACCACCCTACACAACACCCCCTCTGAACACCACACAACCCAACACCCCGTCTCAACACCACACCACCCAACACCACACCACCCAACACCTCCCTCTCAACACCACCTCCTCTCAACACCACCCGACCCAACACTCCCCTCTCAACACCACACCACCCAACACCTCTCTCAACACCACAACACCCAACACCTCCCTCTCAACACCACCTCCCCTCAACACCACCCGACCCAACACCCCCATCTCAACACCACACCACCCAACACCCCTCTCAACACCACAACACCCAACACCTCCCTCTCAACACCACAAAACCCATCACCTCCCTCTCAACACCACACCACCCAACACCTCCCTCTCAACACCACACCACCCATCACCTCCCTCTGAACACCACACCACCCAACACCTCCCTCTCAACACCACCCCACTCAACACTCCCTCTCAAGACAACACCATCCAACACCCCCTCTCAACACTACACAACCCAACGCCTCCCTCCCAACACCACACCACCAACACCCCCTCTCAACACCACACCACCTAACACCCTCTCTCCACACCACAACATCCAACACCCCCTCTCAACACCACTCCACCCAACACCCCCTCTCAACACCACACAACCCAACACCCCGTCTCAACACCACCCAACATCATACCTCCCAACACCTCCCTCTCAACACCACCCCCTCTCAACACCACACCACCCAACACCCCCTCTCAACGCCACACCACCCTACACCCCCTCTCAACACCACACCACCCAACACCTCCCTCTCACCACCACACCACCCAACACCTCCCTCTCAACACCACACCACCCAACACCTCCCTCTCAACACCACACCACCCAGCACCTCCCTTTCAACACCACACCATCCAACACCCTTTCTCAACACTACACCATCCAAAACCCCTCTCAACAATACACAACCCAACGCCTCCCCTCTCAACGCCACACCATCCAACACCACCTCTCAACACTACACCAAAAAACACCCCCTCTCAAGACCACACCATCCAACACCCTCTCTCAACACCACACCACCCAGCACCAACTCTCAACACCACACCACCCAACACCCCCTCTCAACACCACACCACCCAACACCCCCTCTCAACACCACACCACCCAACACCCCCTCTCAACACCAAAACACCCAACACCTCCCTCTCACCTCCACACCACCCATCACTTCACTCTCAACACCACACCACCCAACACCTCCCTCTCACCACCACACCACCCAACACCTCCCTCTCAACACCACACCACCCAACACCGCCCTCTCAACACCACACCACCCAGCACCTCCTTCTGAACACCACACCATCCAACACCCTTTCTCAACACTACACAATCCAACACCCCTCTCAACACTAAACAACCCAACGCCTCCCTCTCAACACCACACCATCCAACACCCCCTCTCAACACTACACCAAAAAACACCCCATCCCAAGACCACACCATCCAACACACTCTCTCAACACCACACCACCCAGCACCAACTCTCAACACCACACCACCCAACACACCCTCTCCACACCACCCCCCTCTCAACCGCACCCCACCCAACACCCCCTCTCAACACCACACCACCCAACACCCCCTCTCAACACGACACCACACCACACCTCCCTCTCAACACAACACCACCCAACACCACACCACCCAACACTGCACCACCCAACACCTCACCACCCAACACTCCCTTCTCAACACCACCCCGCCCAATACCCCCTCTCAACACCACACCATCCAACACCCCCTTTCAACACTACACCACCCAACGCCTCTCTCTCAACACCACAGCACCCAACACCCCCTCTCAACACCACACCACCCAACACCCCCTCTCACCACCACACCACCCAACACCTCCCTCTCACCACCACTCCACCCAACACCTCCCTCTCACCACCACACCACCCAACACCTCCCTCTCACCACCACACCACCCAACACCTCCCTCTCACCACCACACCACCCAACACCCCCACTCACCACCACACCACCCAACACCATCACAACTACATTACAACCACCACTATCCACCAAAAAAAAGTGAAAAAAGTAACTATAATACCAAATTCGAAGATATTTACTTCAAATAATAGAACGAGGTTGCGTATTATTTTGATCATTATAAAGGCATATGAAAACGTTGTTTCCAATTCAAATGATAATAAACAATGTGTTTTCATTAGAATAACTAAAATGTTCCTGAATTTCCGTTTATATTACTGAGAGAAGAGGTACTCGTAAAACTGCTCTAATCCGGATGAAACGTCGAAATATGTAATAAAATCAGAAAATCTCTCCTAATCAATATCTTACTCACTATTTTAACGAGGTACAAATAGTTAATTGAAAATCAAGTATTTAAGGATAATTAGCAATTAATTACGTGTTTGCATCATATTTATCGTAAATTTAATGAATTATTGGCAATAAACCGAAAAGGCTTGAAAACGCGGAAAAACGTCAAAATATTGCCTAAATCGTTGATATTTGGTTTAAATCTCATGAAGGAAACAAGGATGAAAATCCTCAAAATATTACTAAATTCGATGATATTAAGTACAAAGAACAATGCAAGAAAACTTGCTTAAAAACGCAATATTATGTGATATTCTGAGATTTGTAGGCCAAATCACAAATAGAGAGACAACATGAAAAAGTATCAAAATATTAGTAAATTCGAACATTTTTACCTAAAATCACCCTACATGAAAAACGTCAAAAAAGTCACTATAATACCATATTCGAGGATTTTTGCTTCAAATCATAGAGCGAGGTTGCGAATTATTTTGATCATTAATAAGGCATATGAAAACGATGTTTTCAATTAAAATGATAAAAATCAATGTGTTTTCTTTAGAACTAACTAAAATGTTCCAGAATTTCGTTTATATTACTGAATTCGTAAAACCGTTGTAATCTGGCTGAAACGTCGAAATATGCAATAAAAACAGAAAATCTCTCCTAATCAATATATTACTTACTATTTTTAACGAGGTACAAATAGTCGATTTAAAATAAGGTATTAATTTTAATTTGCAATTAATTACATGTTTGCATCATATTTCTCGTAAATTTATTGAATAAATGGCAATAAACATAAAAGGCTTGAAAAAGCGGAAAAACGGCAAAATGTTGCCTAAATCATTGATATTTGGTTTAAATCTCATGAAGGAAAAAAGGATGAAAAACCTCAAAATATTACTAAATTCGATGATTTTAAGTTCAAAACACAATGCAAGAAAACTTGCTTAAATACGCAGTATTATCCGAAATACTTAGATTTGAAGGCTAAATTACATATCGCGAGACAACATAGAGTAGTATCAAAATATTAGTAAATTCGAAATTTTTTATCTGAAATCACTCTACATGAAAAACGTGAAAAAAAATAACCATAATACCAAATTCTATGATTTTTACATCAAATCGTAGAGCGAGGCTGCGTATAATTTTGATTATTAAAAAGTCATATGAAAACGTTGTTTCCAATTCAAATGAAAAAAAATCAATGTGCTTTCTGAATGTTCCTGAATTTCCGTTTACATTACTGAAAGAAGAGATACTCGTAAAACCGCTCTAATCCGGCTGAAACGTCGAAATATGCAATAAAAACAGAAAATCTCTCCTAATCAATATCTGTCACACTATTTCAACGAGGTACAAATAGACGATTGAAAATAAGGTATTTAATTTTAATTTGCAAATAATTACGTGTTTGCATCATAATTATCGCAAATATATTGAATTAATGGCAATAAACCTAAAAGGCTTGAAAACGCAGAAAAACGGCAAAAAAATGCTTAAATCGTTGATATTTGGTTGAAATCTCATAAAGGAAACAAGGATGAAAAACTTCGAAATATTGCTTTTTTTTTTTTTTTTTTTTTTTTTCTTTTTAGCAGGGATAATCCTGCGCGGGCCCTAAGCCTCTGGCTGGCCCACTAAGTGATGCTCGTTTCTGGTTTACCTGGGCGGAGGATGAGCATGTATGACCCGTATGGTCGCTTCAGTAAGATGTTGCCATATGTGTTTAACAACTTCCTCTGCTCTGTCGAATCGAAGGTGAAATCTTAACGGGTTTGTAACTGTGCACTGTGTTAGATAATGTTCCAGTGGTCTGTCGGGCATTTCTCCACAGTGTTGACATTTCCTCTCACCTTCCGGAACCCGTAAGCCTATTTCCCATGCACATGGGTATCCAAGCCTGATGCGATGTAAGTGCACTTCTGTTGTTCTACTGCCCCCTTTCATCAAACTAAGTGGTTCGTAGTTGGTGGAATTCTTGTACCAACCCGCAGATCCTGATGTTGCAACTGCTGTGTTGTGGTCACTGTACAGCCTTCGCATTGCTCTGTTTCGAATCACTTTCTTCATCTGGGAGAGACTCGGTGGTATGTAAATGTCTACATTCCTCCTCTTAGTAGCAAGTTTTGCAGCTTCGTCTGCAATGTCATTACCTAATAGTCCCACATGACTTGGCACCCAGTTGATAAGCACCCGTCGGCCTTGTCGGTGGAGTGTGTGCATGAATGATAAGACATTGGTGATCAGATGGATGTTATCACATATGTGTTCCTGTTGCAAGGTTTCAATGGCGGTTCTCGAATCTGTATGGACGATAACATGTTGGCGGTGTTCAGCAAGAGCATGTTCCAAAGCCTTTTGAATGGCTAGCATCTCAGTCTGTAAAGTCGAACACCCATTTGAGAGCCTCCAACTATATACAGAGTTTCCTGCTTTAACTGCAGCTCCGGTTTCCTGTCCCTGCTGGTCTACTGACCCATCCGTGAAGTAAGTGAAGCTGTCTGATGCCATGTTTGCTTCTATATGCATCTGTGCAAAGTGACGGAGCAGATGAGGATGTGTCTGGTTCTTCTTTCCTTCAAGAGCCATAATCTGAAAGTCTGCTGGCAGAGATTCCCAAGGGGCTTGTATAACAAAGTCTGCATGAATGTCGTCGACACCCCTCTCAGTGACTGTGTTTGCCATATCGAACGTATCGATGGCGTTTATCGCACAATGGGTCCACCTGTTGCTATTGGAGGCTCTTCTGTCCAGAGTTAGTGCTCCAGTGATCAAATCTTTAAGTGAACTGATTCTAGGTCTAGTCAATATCTTGGTCAGCATGCACGCAGCGATCCCCTTTACCCTTATTTCAATCGACGTTAGCTTTGTCTCTAGTCTTAGGTTCAGGATTTTAGTCCATCTGGGAGCACCTGTTATGACTCGCAATGCATCATTTTGAAGAACCTCAACGTTTGCCCACTGACCAGGAGAAAGAGTGAGTAAGGCAGGCGCTGCATAATCAACCAGGGAACGAACGGCGTGTATGTAAAACATTCTCAACACTCTGTGTCCCGCTCCTAGACGGGGCCCTGTGATTGCTCTCATTATATTTATTCGTGACTTTGCTTTCTCCTTGAGATATTGAATTTGCTTATTGAATGTCATTTTAAAATCAATCCACACTCCGAGATATCGATATTGTGGAACCCACTGAAGGTTAATGTCCTGAATGCGTAGGTGCCTGTCTGGAGCCTTGCCACCTAGTCTCATCGCCTTAGACTTCTGTGCAGATATTTTTAGCCCTAAAACACTGCATTCAGATGTCACTTGATCTAAAGCACCTTGAGCTTTATTTAGAAGTGAAGGACCCGTAACGACTAATGCTAGATCATCAGCATAGCTTAGCAATGTAACCCCTTCTGTAAAGGACATGGTAACAAGGTTTTCCATAAGGATGTTAAAAAGACTAGGACTGAGGACTCCTCCTTGTGGAGTCCCATTCTCGTGCAAGTGGTAGTCCGACACTTGTCCTTGCAACTTTACTCTGGCATACCTGTGACTTAGGTAATCTTGAATCCATGCTAGCATTTTCCCCCTCACACCTTTATTAACTAAGGTGTGTAGTATTGCTGGCGGGCTTGCAAGTTCAAATGCTTTTTCCAGATCAAGGAAGACCACTATAGCTGGACCCGAGTTAACTGTTCCTAGTAATGTTGCTATGCAGTTGGCAGTACCTACACCTCTAGTGAAGCCAAATATGTGTTTATGAAGGTCTCCAGTTTTCCACAGTAGCCTATTTAAGACCATCCGTTCTGCAGTTTTACTAACGCATGATGTTAAGGAAATGGGTCTGTAATTGCCAGGTTCATTCGGCTTAGGAATCGGTATGATGTCTGCTTTCTTCCAAGAGGTAGGTAGTTTGCCTTGCTGCCAAGACGCATTGATGACGTCCAATATCCCTCGGTCTCCAGCAGGACCTGCATGTGCGATCATTGAGTATGTAACGTTATCAGCACCTGGTGCAGTGTCCTTACCACCTTTTTTGGCTCTGCTTAGTTCCTGTTCGGTGAAGGGACAGTCACATTCGTCATTTATAGCTATGCCCTCATGAATGACTGTCATCCTCTCTTGTTTTAAGTGTTCTTGCTGCCTTCGGACCATTGCAGGAAGCTGATATGAAGCTGTTCTTTCTGCAAATTGGAGAGCAAGTCTCGCAGCCTCCTGCAATGGTTGAATACATGCCTGTGGCCGGGCTGGTCGACCTGATATAGTTTTAATCTGACCCCATATCTTGCCAAGACTACTATGTTCATTTAGAGTTTGACACCACTCAAACCATCTTGCCTCCTTTACTTCTCTAGAAACACGCCTTGCTTCAGATATCACCGCTCGTAGCAGAGTTCTACCTTCTGGTGTGGGGTGTCTCTTTAGATGTTTTCTGAAGATATTGACTCTGTGGTTCTGTTCTTTAACGTCATTACTATAGAACCAATAGTTCTTTCGTTTCGTGTTACCTGTGATAATGATTGGAATAGCTGTGTTCGCAGCAGCTGCAACGGCTTCCTGCAGATTGGTCTCGTGTATGTTCAAATCCTCAGGTGGCGTGTACGTTGCATACCATTTTTCAAGTTCTTCCTGGTATACATTCCAATTGGCCTTCCCTAAATTCCACCGAGGCTGCGCAGGAGGTGTAGGAGGTCGTGCCAGGTTGAGTGTCGTGACAGTAGCATAGTGGTCACTGGTGATCACCGGGTCTACTGCCCACTTCGCCTGTTGCTGGAGTGCTGTGGAGATGAATGTAAGATCAAGGGAACCTCCTAGAATGTGAGTGGGTTCCCCAGTGTTGAGAAGTGTAATTTCAGGTACTTCTCGCAGAGCTGCAGCTAAATGGCGCCCATCTGCATTGGCTGGCCCAGTTGCACCTAACTCTGGATGATGAGCATTAAAATCTCCAGCAAGAATTAAATTTTCCTGCGTGGCCAAGGCAAGCACTGCCTCTGCTTCTAGTTTACGTCTAGGGGGCTTGTAGACGTTGTATATGAGGAGCTCAAAATTAGCCATATTCACTGTAACTGCTAATACCTCTACTCCATCCCCACATGAAACCGAGTCTATTTTCTTGCTGGGTATGGTGTTTCTGACTAGGGTCATTAATCCTCTTAGTCTCCCCTGCTCATACGGGAGAACATAGTGCTGATATCCAGCTAATCTGAAGGATTTCGTGGCTGGGAAAAGAGTTTCTTCCAAAACGATTATATCTGCTTTCGTGCTGATTGCAGCCTCCTGAAGTGTGTGTTTTTTATTTCCAAGACCTTGTATGTTCCACTGCAGAATTCGTAATGGCCAGACGACGGGTTCGGTTGGTGTTGCTTGTTCTACTAGAACTCCTCCTCGGAATCGACCTCTATATTCTCCGCCTCGCAAGTCGTGTCGCTGCAAATCGGACTGCATTGAGAGTTCGTGGTCATCCCCGACGTTGTTGGAATCTGTGCATAACTGTGGTCCATCGCTATGTTGTTGGAAGTGCTGCAGGTCGGACTGCATTGATTGCCCGTGGTCAACCCCGGCAATGTTGGAATCTGTGCAGAACTGTGGTCCATCACTTTGTTGTTGGTATTGCTGCAAGTCGGACTGCATTGATTGCTCGCGGCCGTTTCTTGTGTTGGCGGAACCTGCGCATCTCTGCTGTTCAATACGTCTTTGTTGGCGTTGCTGCAGATCAGACTGCATTGGCTGTTGTTGTCTGTCTCCTGTGTTGGAAGATTCTGTTGATCGTGGGTGGTCACTGCGTCTTGCAGTTGCGTTTGTGAATGTCGATGTTCCGGTGTCTTGACTAGCCGACTGTTGTTGGTAGTCAGTATGTCCAAGTTGCGTTGTTTGTCCTCTTGTGCTCCATCCTGTCTCACACTGTCTATTTCTCGTGTAACTGTGGTCTGCTGCACGATCTTGTCCATTATCACACAAGTGATGTCTTGAGTCTGTTGTTGTGAGGCGTTCTGCGTCATCTGTAGGCAATTGATAATGGTCTCTGCCATGATCTTCACGATGGTTTGCAGCTGGACCTCGGTAAAACTGTATAGGTGGGGAGTAGATTCCGAAAGTAAGTGTTTTCTGCTCATTTGCACTTGCTGGACTTCTGCAACACTTTCGTGTAATGTCTGATTCGGAATTGACAGATTCGGGAAATTTTGCTCTGTGAGAGCGGGTGGCTGTTGTGGCTGTGCACGAGTGTCCCAGACGGTGGTGTTGGTGGATGTACCGCTGGTCAGTGTGTTGACCCTGGCCTGAGCTGTCTGCACTTTTTGTTTCCGTGCAGAGCAGGTTGTGCTCCAGGCATGATGTTTGCCTCCACAATTTGGACATTTGGCTGTCGTGGTCTGGTTTGCCTTGTGCTTGGCAATACAGTCTTTGGTGGGATGTCTCAGGCTGCACACTCCGCACCTCTCCTGTCCTGTGCAGCGTGACTGATGGTGGCCGTATTTCTGACACCTGAAGCAGCGTAGGGGTTCCGGGACGTATGGCCTCTGTCGGTATGTCCCCCAATTTCCAAGACCGAAAGTTTCCGGCACATGTCCCATGACGGTCACCAGAACCTGACGCGTCGCTGCCTTGTCTACTTTTGTGTGGCAACGTTCCGCACTCAGGACTTGCTTGTGTTCTAGCACTGGATCCAGGGGAAAGTCGATTGGGTATCCCAAAAGCACGACTCGTGTGCGTCGTTCTGAAGGGTCCAGCTTTACCAAGCACACAGGTTTCCCCTGCAGGACTCTTACCTTCTCTAAGTAATGTGCAGTCTGTTGGTCTTGAGGTGTCAGTATTATTTCTCCCTTCAGGTTGACTGTAATGGAAAGTTTGAGCTCTGGTTGTTCTTTTTCCATCGCCGTTACTACTCCATATGCTGTAGGAAAGTGGTCGGTCTGCATGATCTTGAATTTCGGAAGAAGTGCAGAGGCTGGCGATGTCTGGTGTGAGACTGGTGGTGTCCTCCCCTGTCCCATACTGCTGTCCTGCGGCTGGGCTGTGGAGGGAGGAACAATGGCCGACATTGGCTGGCGTGAAACCGGTGGTGTCCTCTCCTGACTCATACTGCCGTCCCGCGGCAGCGTTGCGGACAGAGAAGCATTGACTGACACTGGCTGGTGTGTGACTGACGCTGTCCTCTCTAGGTCCATTACGTCCGCTGACTTGCTGGTAGAAGCAAGTGGTAAAGCCTCGATAGCAGTTTTCTTTGGGGCCTGCTGCACATCGGTCCCCCGTCCTTCCTCGTCCGAAAGCTGCTTCCATTCCCTCTTGCGCTGAGCCTTCCCCATGGCTCTCTACACGTAGTGAGAACCGACTCAAACCACCGGAGCAGCAGGCGACACGTCCTCACTGCACGGTAGCTCAGGAGCAACTCCGAAATATTGCTAAATTCGATGATATTAAGTACAAAGCACAATTCAAGAAAACTTGCTTAAAAACGCAATATTATGCGAAATTCTGAGATTGGTAGGTTAAATTACATATCACAAGACAACATGAAGTAGTATCAAAATATAAGTATATACGAAAAAAATTTCCTAAAATCACTAAACATGAAAAACGTGAAAAAAGTCACTATAATACCAAATTCGAGGATTTTTAATAGAGCGAGGTTGCGTATTATTTTGATCATTAAAAATGCATATGAACGTTGTTTCCAATTCAAATGATAAAAATCAATGTGTTTTCTTTAGAATTAACTAAAATGTTCCTGAATTTCAGTTTATATTACTGAAAGAAGAGGTACTCGTAAAATCGCTCTAATCCGGATGAAATGTCAAAATTTGAAATAAAAACAGAAAATCTCTCCTAATCAATATCTTACTCACTATTTTAACGAGGTACAAATAGTTGATTGAAAATCAAATATTTAATTTTAATTTGCAATTAATTACGTGTTTGCATTATATTTATCGTAAATTTATTGAATTAATGTCAATGAACCTAAAGGCTTGAAAACGCGGATAAACGGCAAAATATTGCCTAAATCATTGATATTTGATTTAAATCTCATGAAGGAAACAAGAATGAAAAACCTCAAAATATTGGTAAATTCGATGATTTTAAGTACAAAGCACAATGCAAGGAAACTTGCTTAAAGCCATATCGCCGCTCTCAGTAATTGGCATATTTTCGGTATAAAAAGTCGTAATTTCAAACTGCGAATACGTACGGAGAGCCAGAATTTGGCTTCAAAATATGGTTCAGGCGACGAATTAGGGATGTTTATAATAAAGGATATGTTGATGGAAAATTTCCAAAACATCTTTAGTTTTGAAAGTTACCCCCAAAATTATGCAAATAACTCATGTTTATTCCTATTATAAAATCAATAAATGAACTTTGAGAAAAAAACTATCAACAACACTTGAAGATATGCACTCTACATACACTGCGCAAGTTTCATGTAAATTGAATAAAAAATGAAGAAGTTATTTGAATGTTTATGTTAACTGAAAAAAAGCAAATAATTAAGTCTAAGGTTCTAAAATCTGTGGGTGAGGTTGACATCAACCACTTTTCTTTAAAATTGGCACCCTTACAGATTCTCGCCGGATAGAGCGTGACCGTAAAATGTGACCCATCGCCGCTCTCAGTAATTAGCATATTTTCTGTACAAAAATCGTAATTTCAAACTGCGAATACGTGCAGAGAGCCAAAATTTGGCTTCAAAATATAGCTCAAGCGTCGAATTTGGGATGATTGGGATATTTTGAAAAGTGCAGGGAGGGTTTAGGCAAAATGTGATCAATCGCCGCTTTCAGTAATTGGCATATTTTTGGTATACAAAGTCGAAATTTCAAGCTGCGAATACGTGCAGAGAACATGAATTTGGCTTCAAAATATGGCTCAAAGGTCGAATTTGGGATGTTTAGGATATTTTGAACACTGCAGGGAGGGGGGGGGGGGAGGCAAAATGTGACCCATCGCCGCTCTCAGTAATTGGCATATTTTCGGTATAATAAGTCGTAATTTCAAACTGCGAATACGTGCAGAGAGCCAGAATTTTGCTCCAAAATATGGCTCAAATGTCGAATTTGGGATGTTTGGGATATTTTGAAAACTGCAGGGAGGGTTTAGGCAAAATGTTATACATCGCCGCTCTCAGTAATTGGCATATTTTCGGTATAAAAAGTAGTAACTTCAAACTGCGAATACGTGTAGAGAGCCAGAATTTGGCTCCAAAATATGGCTCAAGCGTTGAATTTGGGATGTTTGGGATATTTTGAAAACTGCAGGGAGGGTCTGGGTAAAATTTGATCCATCGCCGCTTTCAGTAATTGGCATATTTTCGGTATAAAAAGTCATATTTTCAAACTGCGAATACGTGCTGAGTAGATATTTTGGTGACAGATATACCCACCTATGTATGGCAATCAGATAAGAAAATCAGAAGCGGAGTGCCACATAGTGCCACTCCATATTAGGCCACCCAAGGTGTGAGTGGTAGCAGTAAAAAAAACAGTGAAGATAGGTATCTATTATGTACCGCTATGACAATGTTCATTTATACAGTTAAGTATGGCAGTATATTTAAGTAAAAAATGAATTTATTTGTATAATAAACACACACAGGTGAGTGCCAGTTACGCCCCCACATTCCTCTATGGGGCAGGTGTAAAACAGGTTCCTCTCAGTAGGGGTAGTCGCCCGTACCCTTCCTCGCACCTAATGACCTCGACTTTACCGTAACAGAGTTCCACACTCAGTGGGGACGTGTGGGTCTAATATAAGAGTATTAAATTATAAATCTCCCCCAGGGGTTAAAAAAATCAAAGAATTTATTAATGCTTTATTAGGTAAAAATCACAAGTGATGTATAAGAAGTTAATTATGATAGTTAATAATTGTAGTTATGGATACCTCACCCTTATTCCTCACTCCCCTCCACCTCCCCATCCTCATCTGAGTAGGATTCTGACGTCTCCCCATCTGTGGTTCTGGCTCTCTGCACGTATTCGCAGTTTGAAATTACGACTTTTTATACCGAAAATATGCCAATTATTGAAAGTGGCGATTCATCACATTTTGCATAAACCCACATTGCAGCTTTCAAAATATCCCAAACATCCCAAATTCGACGCTTGAGCCATTATTTTGGAGCCAAATTCTTTCTCTCAGCACGTATTCGCAGTTTGAAATTACGACATTTTATACCGAAAATACGCCAATTACTGAGAGCGGCGATGGGTCACATTTTGCCCAAACCTCTCTGCAGTTTTCAAAATATCCCAAATATCCCAAATTCGACACTTGAGCCATATTTTGGAGCCAAATACTGGCTTATGCAAACTGCAATTATTCGCAGTTTGAAATTAAGAATTTTTATACCGAAAATATGCCAATTACTGATAGCAACGATGGATCACCTTTTGCCCAAATCCTCCCTGCAGTTTTCAAAATATTCCAAACATCCAAAATTCGACGCTTGAGCCATATTTTGGAGCAAAATTCTGGCTCTCTGAACGTATTCGCAGTTTGAAATTACGACTTTTTATACCGTAAATATGCCAATTACTGAAAGCGGCAATGGGTCACATTTTGACCAAAGCCCCCCCCCCCCTCCTGCAGTGTTCAAAATATCCCAAACATCCCAAATTCGACCCTTGAGCCATATTTTGGAGCCAAAATCTGGCTCTATAGTCGTATTCTCAGTTTGAAATTACGACTTTTTTATACCGAAAATATGCCAACTACTGAGAGCGGCGATGGGTCACGCTTGAGCCATATTTTGGAAAAAAATTCTGGCTTCTGCACGTATTCGCAATATGAAATTACGACTTTTTATACCGAAAATATGCCAATTACTGAGAGCAGCGATGGGTCACATTTTGCCCAAACCCACTTACAGTTTTCAAAATATACCAAACATCCCAAATTCGACCCTTCAGCCATATTTTGGAGCCATATTCTGGCTCTTTGCACGTATTCGCAGTTAGAAATTACGACTTTTTTTACTGAAAATATGCCAATTACTGAAAGCGGCTATTGATCACATTTTGCCTAAACACTCCCTGCAGTTTTCAAAATATCCCAAACATCCCAAATTCGACCCTCAAGTCATATTTTTGAGCCAAATTCTGGCTTTCTGCACGTATTCGCAGTTTGAAATTACGACTTTTTATACCGAAAATATGCCAATTACTGAAAGCGGCGACGGATCACATTTTGCTCAAACCCTCCCTGTAGTTTTCAAAATATCCCAAACATCCACAATTCAACGCTTGAGCCATATTTTGGACCCAAATTCTGGCTCTATACACGTATTCGCAGTTTGAAATTATGAATTTTTAAACCGAAAATATGCCAATTACTGATAGCGGCGATGGGTCACATTTTGCCCAAACCCACTTACAATTTTCAAAATATCCCAAACGTCCCAAATTCGACCCTTGAGCCATATTTTGGAGCCAAATTCTGGCTCTCTGCACGAATTCGCAGTTTGAAATTACTACTTTTTATACCGAAAATATGCCTATTACTGAAAGCGGCGATGGATCACATTTTACCCAAACCCTCCCTGCAGTTTTCAAAATAACCCAAACATCCACAATTCAACGCTTGAGCCATATTTTGGAGCCAAATTCTGGCTCTCTACACGTATTCACAGTTTCAAATTATGACTTTTTATACCGAAAACATGCAAATTACTGACAGCGGCGATAAGTCACATTTCGCCCAAACACCCCTGCAGTTTTCAAAATATCCCAAACATCCTAAATTCAACCCTTGAGCCATATTTTAGAGCCAAATTCTGGCTTTCTGCACGTATTCGCAGTTTGAAATAAGGATTTTATACCGAAAATATGCCAATTACTAAAGGCGGTGATGGATCACTATTTGACCCTGCAGTTTTCAAAATATTCCAAACATCCCAAATTCGACGCTTGAGCATTATTTTGGAGCCAAATTCTGGCTCTCTGCACGTATCCGCAGTTTGAAATTACGACTTTTTATACCGTAAATAAGCCAATTACTGAGAGCGGCGATGGTTCACATTTTGCCCAATCTCCCCCCCCCCTGCAGTGTTCTAAATATCCCAAACATCCCAAATTCGACCCTTGAGCCATATTTTGGGACCAAAATCTGGTTCTATAGTTGTTTTCGCAGTTTGAAATTACGACTTTTTATACCGAAAATATGACAACTACTGAGAGCAGCGATGGGTCACATTTTGCCCAAACCCCCCCTTGCAGTTTTCAAAATATCCCAAACATCTTAAATCCGACTCTTGAGCCATATTTTGGAGCCAAATTCTGGCTCTCTGCACGTATTCGCAGTTTGAAATTACGACATTTTATAACGAAAATATGCCAAGTACTGAACGAGGCGATTGATCACATTTTACCTAAACCCTCCCTGCAGTTTTCAAAATATCCCAAACATCCCAAATTCGACACTCAAGTCATATTTTGGATCCAAATTCTGGCTCTCTGCACGTATTCGCGGTTTGAAATTACGAATTTTTATGCCGAAAATATGCCAATTACTGAAAGCGGCGATTGATCACATTTTGCCCAAACCCTCCCTGTAGTTTTCAAAATATCCCAAACATCCACAATTCAACGCTTGAGCCATATTTTGGAGCTAAATTCTAGCTCTCTATATGTATTCGCAGTGTGAAATTATGACTTTTTAAACCGAAAAAATGCCCATTACTGAGAGCGGCGATGGGTCACATTTTGCCCAAACCCACTTACAATTTTCAAAATATCCCAAACATCCCAAATTCAACCCTTGAGCCATATTTTGGAGCCAAATTCTGGCTCTCTGCACGTATTCACAGTTTGAAATTACGGCTTTTTTTACCGAAAATATGCCATTACTGAGAGCGGCGATTGATCACATTTAGCCTAAACACTACCTGCAGTTTTCAAAATATCCCAAACATTCCAAATTCGACCCTCAAGCCATATTTTGGAGCCAATTTCTGGCTCTCTGCACGTATTCGCAGTTTGAAATTACTACTTTTTATACCGAAAATATACCTATTACTGAAAGCGGCGATGGATCACATTGTACCCAAACCCTCCCTGCAGTTTTCAAAATATCCCAAACATCCCAAATTCGACGCTTGAACATTATTTTGGAGCCAAATTCTGGCTCTCTGCACGTATCCGCAGTTTGAAATTTTGACTTTTTATACCGTAAATAACCCAATTACTGAGAGCTGCGGTGGTTCACATTTTGCCTAATCTCCCAAACCCCAACACTGCAGTGTTCAAAATATCCCAAACATCCCAAATTCTACCCTTGAGCCATATTTTGGGACCAAAATCTGGTTCTATAGTTGTATTCTCAGTTTGAAATTACGACTTTTTATACAGAAAATATGACAACTACTGAGAGCAGCGATGGGTCACATTTTGCCCAATCCCCCCTTGCAGTTTTCACAATATCCCAAACATCCTAAATCCGATTCTTAAGCCATATTTTGGAGCCAAATTCTGGCTCTCTGCACGTATTTGCAGTTTGAAATTACGACTTTTTATACCGAAAATATGCCAAGTACTGAAAGAGGCGATTGATCACATTTTCCCTAAACCCTCCCTGCAGTTTTCAAAATATCCCAAACATCCCAAATTCGACGCTTGAGCCATATTTTGGAGCCAAATTCTGGCTCTCAGCACCTATTCGCAGTTTGAAATTAAGACTTTTTATACCGAAAATACGCCAATTACTGAGAGCTGCGATGGGTCACATTTTGCCTAATCCCCCCTGCAGTTTTCAACATATCCCAAACATACCAAAATCGACCCTCAAGCCATATTTTGGAACCAAAATTTGGCTCTCTGCATGTATTCGAAATTTGAAAATACGATTTTTATACTGAAAATATGCCAATTACTGAAAGCGGCGATGGATGACATTTTGCCCAAACCCCCCCTGCAGTGTTCAAAATATCCCAAACATCCCAAATTCGACCCTTTAGCCATATTTTGGAGCGAAAATCTGGCTCTCTGCACGTATTCCCAGTTTGAAATTAAGACATTTTAGACCGAAAATATGCCAATTACTAAAAGCGCTGATAGATCATGTTTTGCCCAAACCCTCCTTACAGTTTTCAAAATATTGCAAACATTCCAAATTCGACGCTTGAGCCATATTTTGGAGCAAAATTCTGGCTCTCTGCACGTATTTTCAGTTTGAATTTATGAATTTTTAAACCGAAAATATGCCAATTACAGAGAGCGGCGATGGGTCACATTTTGCCCAAACCCACTTACAGTTTTCAAAATATCCCAAACATCTCAAATTCGACCCTTGAGCCATATTTTGGAGCCAAATTCTGGCTCTCTGCACGTATTCGCAGTTTGAAATTACGACATTTTATAACGAAAATATGCCAAGTACTGAACGAGGCGATTGATCACATTTTACCTAAACCCTCCCTGCAGTTTTCAAAATATCCCAAACATCCCAAATTCGACACTCAAGTCATATTTTGGATCCAAATTCTGGCTCTCTGCACGTATTCGCGGTTTGAAATTACGAATTTTTATGCCGAAAATATGCCAATTACTGAAAGCGGCGATTGATCACATTTTGCCCAAACCCTCCCTGTAGTTTTCAAAATATCCCAAACATCCACAATTCAACGCTTGAGCCATATTTTGGAGCTAAATTCTAGCTCTCTATATGTATTCGCAGTGTGAAATTATGACTTTTTAAACCGAAAAAATGCCCATTACTGAGAGCGGCGATGGGTCACATTTTGCCCAAACCCACTTACAATTTTCAAAATATCCCAAACATCCCAAATTCAACCCTTGAGCCATATTTTGGAGCCAAATTCTGGCTCTCTGCACGTATTCACAGTTTGAAATTACGGCTTTTTTTACCGAAAATATGCCATTACTGAGAGCGGCGATTGATCACATTTAGCCTAAACACTACCTGCAGTTTTCAAAATATCCCAAACATTCCAAATTCGACCCTCAAGCCATATTTTGGAGCCAATTTCTGGCTCTCTGCACGTATTCGCAGTTTGAAATTACTACTTTTTATACCGAAAATATACCTATTACTGAAAGCGGCGATGGATCACATTGTACCCAAACCCTCCCTGCAGTTTTCAAAATATCCCAAACATCCCAAATTCGACGCTTGAACATTATTTTGGAGCCAAATTCTGGCTCTCTGCACGTATCCGCAGTTTGAAATTTTGACTTTTTATACCGTAAATAACCCAATTACTGAGAGCTGCGGTGGTTCACATTTTGCCTAATCTCCCAAACCCCAACACTGCAGTGTTCAAAATATCCCAAACATCCCAAATTCTACCCTTGAGCCATATTTTGGGACCAAAATCTGGTTCTATAGTTGTATTCTCAGTTTGAAATTACGACTTTTTATACAGAAAATATGACAACTACTGAGAGCAGCGATGGGTCACATTTTGCCCAATCCCCCCTTGCAGTTTTCACAATATCCCAAACATCCTAAATCCGATTCTTAAGCCATATTTTGGAGCCAAATTCTGGCTCTCTGCACGTATTTGCAGTTTGAAATTACGACTTTTTATACCGAAAATATGCCAAGTACTGAAAGAGGCGATTGATCACATTTTCCCTAAACCCTCCCTGCAGTTTTCAAAATATCCCAAACATCCCAAATTCGACGCTTGAGCCATATTTTGGAGCCAAATTCTGGCTCTCAGCACCTATTCGCAGTTTGAAATTAAGACTTTTTATACCGAAAATACGCCAATTACTGAGAGCTGCGATGGGTCACATTTTGCCTAATCCCCCCTGCAGTTTTCAACATATCCCAAACATACCAAAATCGACCCTCAAGCCATATTTTGGAACCAAAATTTGGCTCTCTGCATGTATTCGAAATTTGAAAATACGATTTTTATACTGAAAATATGCCAATTACTGAAAGCGGCGATGGATGACATTTTGCCCAAACCCCCCCTGCAGTGTTCAAAATATCCCAAACATCCCAAATTCGACCCTTTAGCCATATTTTGGAGCGAAAATCTGGCTCTCTGCACGTATTCCCAGTTTGAAATTAAGACATTTTAGACCGAAAATATGCCAATTACTAAAAGCGCTGATAGATCATGTTTTGCCCAAACCCTCCTTACAGTTTTCAAAATATTGCAAACATTCCAAATTCGACGCTTGAGCCATATTTTGGAGCAAAATTCTGGCTCTCTGCACGTATTTTCAGTTTGAATTTATGAATTTTTAAACCGAAAATATGCCAATTACAGAGAGCGGCGATGGGTCACATTTTGCCCAAACCCACTTACAGTTTTCAAAATATCCCAAACATCTCAAATTCGACCCTTGAGCCATATTTTGGAGCCAAATTCTGGCTCTCTGCACGTATTCGCAGTTTGAAATTACGGCTTTTTTTACCGAAAATATGCCAATTACTGAGAGCGGCGATTGAACACATTTAGCCTAAACACTCCCAGCAGTTTTTAAAATATCCCAAACATTCCAAGTTCGACCCACAAGCCATATTTTGGAGCCAAATTTTGGCTCTCTGCACGTATCCGCAGATTGAAATTACGGCTTTTTATACCGTAAATAAGCCAATTACTGAGAGCGGCGATGGTTCACATTTTGCCCAATCTCCCCCCCCCCCACTGCAGAGTTCAAAATATCCAAAACATCCCAAATTCGACCCTTGAGCCATATTTTGGAACCAAGACCTGGCTCTATAGTTGTATTCTCAGTTTGAAATTACGACTTTTTATACCGAAAATATGACAACTACTGAGAGCAGCGATGGGTCACATTTTGCCAAAACCCCCCTTGCAGTTTTCACAATATCCCAAACATCCTAAATCCGACTCTTAAGCCATAATTTGGAGCCAAATTCTGGCTCTCTGCACGTATTTGCAGTTTGAAATTACGACTTTTTATACCGAAAATATGCCAAGTACTGAAAGAGGCGATTGATTACATTTTCCCTAAACCCTCCCTGCAGTTTTCAAAATATCCCAAACATCTCAAATTCGACGCTTGAGCCATATTTTGGAGCCAAATTCTGGCTCTCAGCACCTATTCGCAGTTTGAAATTAAGACTTTTATACCGAAAATACGCCAATTACTGAGAGCTGCGATGGGTCACATTTTGCCCAAACCCCCCTGCAGTTTTCAACATATCCCAAACATACCAAAATCGACCCTGAAGCCATATTTTGGAGCCAAAATTTGGCTCTCAGCACGTATTCGAAATTTGAAAATACGATTTTTACACTGAAAATATGCCAATTACTGAAAGCGGCAATTGATCACATTTTGCCTAAACACTCCCTGCAGTTTTCAAAATATCCCAAACATCCCAAATTCGACCCTTAAGCCATATTTTGGAGCGAAAATCTGGCTCTCTGCACGTATTCTTAGTTTGAAATTTAGACATATTAGACCGAAATATGCCAATTACTGAAAGCGCCGATGGATCATGTTTTGCCCAAACCCTCCTTACAGTTTTCAAAATATCCCAAAAATTCCAAATTCGACGCTTTAGCTATATTTTGGAGCAAAATTCTGACTCTCTACACGTATTCGCAATTTGAAATTTCGACTTTTTATACCGAAAACATGCCAAGTACTGAGAACGGCGATGGGTCACATTTTGCCCAAACCCACTTACAGTTTTCAAAATTTCCCAAACATCCCAAATTCGACCCTTGAGCCATATTTTTGAGCGAAATTCTGGCTCTTTGCACGTATTCGCATTTTGAAATTACTACTTTTTTTACAAAAAATATGCCAATTACTGAAAGCGGCTATTGATCACATTTTGCCTAAACACTCCCTGCAGTTTTCAAAATATCCCAAACATCCCAAATTCGACCCTCAAATCATATTTTGGTGCCAAATTCTGGCTCTCTGCACGTATTCGCAGTTTGAAATTACGACTTTTTATACCGAAAATATGACAACTACTGAGAGCAGCGATGGGTCACATTTTGCCCAAACCCCCCTTGCAGTTTTTAAAATATCCCAAACAACCTAAATCCGAGTCTTGAGCCATATTTTGGAGCCAAATTCTGGCTCTCTGCACGTATTCGCAGTTTGAAATTACGAATTTTTATACCGAAAATACGCCAATTACTTAGAGCCACGATGGGTCACATTTTGCCCAAACCCTCCTGCAATTTTTAACATATCCCAAACATACCAAAATCGACCCTCAAGCCATATTTTGGAGCGAAAATCTGGCACTCTGCACGTATTCGCAGTTTGAAATTAGGACATTTTATACCGAAAATATGCCAATTACTGAAAGCGTCGATGGATCATGTTATTCCCAAACCCTCCTTACAGTTTTTAAAATATCCCAAACATCCCAAATTCGACCCTCAAGCCATATTTTGGAGCAAAATTCTGGCTCTTTGTACGTATTCGCAGTTTGAAATTACGACTTTTTATACCGAAAATATGCCAATTACTGAAAGCGGTGATGGATCACATTTTGCCCAAACCGTCCCTGCAGTTTTCAAAATATCCCAAACATCCACAATTCAACGCTTGAGTCATATTTTGGAGCCAAATTCTGGCTTTCTACACGTATTCGCAGTTTGAAATTATGACTTTTTATACCGAAAATATGCTAATTACTGAGCGCATCGATGTGTCACATTTTGCCCAAACTCCCCCTCCCCCCTTGCAGTGTTTAAAATATCCCAAACATCCAAAATTCTACCCTTGAGCCATATTTTGGAGCCAAAATCTTGCTCTATAATCGTATTCTCAGTTTGAAATTACGAATTTTTATACCGAAAATATGACAATTACTGAGAGAAGCGATGGGTCACATTTTGCCCAAACTCCCCCCTGCAGTTTTCAAAATATCCCAAACATCCTAAATCCGACTCTTGAGCCATATTTTGGAGCCAAATTTTGGCTGTCTGCACGTATTCGCAATTTGAAATTACGACTTTTTATACCGAAAAAATGCCAAGTACTGAAAGAGGCGATTGATCATATTTTCCCTAAACCCTCCCTGTACTTTTCAAAATATCCCAAACATCCCAAATTCGACGCTTGAGCCATATTTTGGAGCCAAATTCTGGCTCTCAGTACCTATTCGCAGTTTGATTATAAAGCATTTTATACCGAAAATACGCCAATTACTGAGATCCGCGATGGGTCACATTTTGCCCAAACCCCCCTGCAGTTTTCAAAATATCCCAAACATTCCAAAATCGACCCTTAAGCCATATTTTGGAGCCAAATTTTGGCTCTCTGCACGTATTCGCTGTTTGAAATTACGACTTTTTATACTGAAAATATGCCAATTACTGAAAGCGGCGATGGATCACATTTTGCCCAAACCCCCCCCTGCAGTGTTCAAAATATACCAAACATCCCAAATTCGACCCTTGAGCCATATTTTGGAGCCAAAATCTGGCTCTCTGCGCGTATTCGCAGTTTGAAATTACGACATTTTATACATAAAATATGCCAATTACTGAAAACGCCGATGGATCACGTTTTGCCCAAACCCTCCCTACAGTTTTCAAAATATCCCAAACATCCCAAATTCGACGCTTGAGCCATATTTTTGAGCAAATTTCTGGCTCTCTTCGCGTATTCGCAGTTTGAAATTACGAATTTTTTTACCGAAAATATGCCATTTACTGAGAGCATCGATAAGTCACATTTTGCCCAACCCCACTTACAGTTTTCAAAATATCTCAAACATCCCAAATTCGACTCTTGAGCCATATTTTGGAGCCAAATTCTGGCTCTCAGCACCTATTCGCACTTTGAAATTAACACTTTTTATACCGAAAATACGCCAATTACTGAGATCCGCGATGGGTCACATTTTGCCCAAACCCCCCTGCAGTTTTCAACATATCCCAAACATACCAAAATCGACCCTTAAGCCATATTTTGGAGCCAAATTCTGGCTCTCTAAACGTATTCGCAGTTTGAAATTATGACTTTTTATACCGAAAATATGCCAATTACTGACAGCGGCGATAAGTCACATTTCGCCCAAACCTCCCTGCAGTTTTCAAAATATCCCAAACATCCCAAATTCAACCCTTGACCCATATTTTAGAGCCAAATTCTGGCTTTCTGCTCGTATTCGCAAGTTGAATTTAGGAATTTTTATACCAAAAATAATGTCAATTACTAGAGGCGGTGATGGATCACATTTTGACCCAACCCCCTCCCTGCAGTTGTCAAAATATCCCAAACATCCCAAATTCGACGCTTGAGCATTATTTTGGAGCCAAATTCTGGTTCTCTGCACGTATCCGCAGTTTGAAATTACGACTATTTATACCGTAAATAAGCCAATTACTGAGAGCGGCGATGGTTCACATTTTGCCCAATCTCCCCCCCCCCCTGCTTTGTTCAAAATATCCCAAACATCCCAAATTCGACCCTTGAGCCATATTTTGGAGCCAAAATCTGGTTCTATAGTCGTATTCGCAGTTTGAAATTATGACTTTTTATACCGAAAATATGCCAATTACTGACAGCGGCGATAAGTCACATTTCGCCCAAACCTCCCTGCAGTTTTCAAAATATCCCGAACATCCCAAATTCAACCCTTGACCCATATTTTAGAGCCAAATTCTGGCTTTTTGAACGTATTCGCAGTTTGAAATTAGGAAATTTTATACCAAAAATATGCCAATTACTAAAGGCGGTGATGGATCACATTTTGACCCAATCCCTCCCTGCAGTTTTCAAAATATACCAAACATCCCAAATTCGACGCTTGAGCATTATTTTGGAGCCAAATTCTGGTTCTCGGCACGTATCCGCAGTTTGAAATTACGACTATTTATACCGTAAATAAGCAAATTACTGAGAGCGGCGATGGTTCACATTTTACCCAATCTCCCCCCACTCCTGCAGTGCTCAAAATATCCCAAACATCCCAAATTCGACCCTTGAGCCATATTTTGGAGCCAAAATCTGGCTCTATAGGATGGGAACCGGTCGGCCGAGCGGACAGCACGCTGGACTTGTGATCCTGTGGTTCTGGGTTCGATCCCAGGCGCCGGCGAGAAACAATGGGCAGAGTTTCTTTCACCCTATGCACCTGTTACCTAGCAGTAAAATAGGTACCTGGGTGTTAATCAGCATTCACGGGCTGCTTCCTGGGGGTGGAGGCCTGGTCGAAGACCGGGACGTGGGGACACTGAAAAGCCCCCGAAATCATCTCAAGATACCCTCAAGAAGCTAGTCGGATTCTCAGTTTGAAATTCCGACTTTTTATACCGAAAATATGAAAACTACTGGGAGCAGCGATGGGTCACATTTTGCCCAAATCCCCCTTGCAGTTTTCAAAATATCCCAAAAATCCTAAATCCGACTCTTGAGCCATATTTTGGAGCCAAATTCTGGCTCTCTGCACGTATTCGCAGTTTGAAATTACGACTTTTTATACCGAAAATATGCCAAGTACTGAAAGAGGCGATTGATCACTATTTCCCTAAACCCTCCCTGTAGTTTTCAAAATATCCCAAACATCCCAAATTCGACGCTTGAGCCATATTTTGGAGCCAAATTCTGGCTCTCAGCACCTATTCGCAGTTTGAAATTAAGACTTTTTATACCGAAAATACGCCAATTACTGAGAGCCGCGATGGTCACATTTTGCCCAAACCCCCCTGCAATTTTTATCATATCCCAAACATACCAAAATCGACCCTCAAGTTATATTTTGGAGCCAAATTTTGGTTCTATGCACGTATTCGCAGTTTGAAATTACGACTTTTTATACTGAAAATATGCCAATTACTGAGAGCGGCGATGGATCACATTTTGCCCAAACCCCCCCCTGCAGTGTTCAAAATATACCAAACATCCCAAATTCGACCCTTGAGCCATATTTTGGAGCCAAAATCTGGCTCTCTGCGCGTATTCGCAGTTTGAAATTACGACATTTTATACCGAAAATATGCCAATTACTGAAAACGCCGATGGATCACGTTTTGCCCAAACCCTCCCTACAGTTTTCAAAATATCCCAAACATCCCAAATTCGACGCTTGAGCCATATTTTTTAGCAAATTTCTGGCTCTCTGCGCGTATTCGCAGTTTGAAATTACGAATTTTTATACCGAAAATATGCCATTTACTGAGAGCATCGATAGGTCACATTTTGCCCAACCCCACTTACAGTTTTCAAAATATCCCAAACATCCCAAATTCGACCCTTGAGCCATATTTTGGATCCAAATTCTGGCTCTCAGCATCTATTCGTAGTTTGAAATTAAGACTTTTTATACCGAAAATACGCCAATTACTGAGATCCGCGATGGGTCACATTTTGCCCAAACCCCCCTGCAGTTTTCAACATATCCCAAACATACCAAAATCGACCCTCAAGCCATATTTTGGAGCCAAATTCTGGCTCTCTACACGTATTCGCAGTTTGAAATTATGACTTTTTATACCGAAAATATGCCAATTACTGACAGCGGCGATAAGTCACATTTCGCCCAAACCTCCCTGCAGTTTTCAAAATATCCCAAACATCCCAAATTCAACCCTTGACCCATATTTTAGAGCCAAATTCTGGCTTTCTGCACGTATTTGCAAGTTGAATTTAGGAATTTTTATACCAAAAATAATGTCAATTACTAGAGGCGGTGATGGATCACATTTTGACCCAACCCCCTCCCTGCAGTTGTCAAAATATCCCAAACATCCCAAATTCGACCCTTGAGCCATATTTTGGAGCCAAAATCTGGTTCTATAGTCGTATTCTCAGTTTGAAATTCCGACTTTTTATACCGAAAATATGACAACTACTGGGAGCAGCGATGGGTCACATTTTGGCCAAACCCCCCCTGCAGTGTTCAAAATATTCCAAACATCCCAAACTCGAGCCTTGAGCCATATTTTGGATCTAAAATCTGGCACTCTGCACGTATTCGCAGTTTGAATTTAAGACATTTTATACCGAAAATATGCCAATTACTGAAAGCGCCGATGGGTCACATTTTGCCCAAACCCACTTACAGTTTTCAAAATATCCCAAACATCCCAAATTCAACCCTTGAGCCATATTTTGGAGCCAAATTCTGGCTCTATGCACGTATTCGCAGTTTGAAATTACGACTTTTTTTTACCGAAAATATGCCAATTACTGAAAGCGGCTATTGATCACATTTTGCCTAAACACTCCCTGCAGTTTTCAAAATATCCCAAACATCCCAAATTCGACCCTCAAGCTATATTTTTGCCAACACTTTGCCAAGGGTAGTGAACACCACGCCAAGGGGAGCGTGGTGTTCAAGGGGAGGTGGTAGTAACGGTTGCTGAGGCAAGGTGTTATGTGTTGTGTAATCACTGTGTTCGGAATGAACCGGGGTTCGGCGTCACGACATTTGTAGCTTCCTGTTCTCCGGCACAATGATTTATTTTACGTCAAGCTTTCAGCACAGCCGCATAAAAAACCCTGGTTATTTATTTATTTTTATACGAGAAGGTACACTGGGGGTTAAGAGAGAAAATAGGAATAATGATGATTTTACAATCTTGCCCGAAACGCTATGCGTACTAGTGGCTTTAGGTATTGTATGTACTACCTTTATCTATAAATCAAACAGAATGTTTGTACTGTAACTCTGCATCTATGTATATATTTTTCCTAAATAAATTATTATTATTATTGTAAAGCCACTAGCACGCATAGTGTTTCGGGCAAAGGTCCCGTACCCAGAAGCTGGGTATCTTTTGTTGCCCTGTGACTACTCTTATGACATTCCTTAACTCTTATGACATTCCCTAACAGTATTGTTAAACTAATAACAATGAACAGTAGTTCAATATTACCGGAATAATCCAACTGATGTGGCCATGTTTTTGTTGTGAAGCCCGGTCGTTCAGTTCGTATACAGCATACGAAGGTTACGAAGGTTAATCTAACCTAAAACCAGTCTTAAAAATGAATAACCATTGCAAAGAAATCCTAAGATATAAATATTTACAATAATACACTGGTTGTTTTTGTTGATTTAGGGGCGATGACATGAGTAAACTGGTTATGTTGTGTTGATTTAGGGGCAACGAACTGTGGTTATTAGACTATGTTTTGTACATAAGCAAAAAACAAGGTGTAATTCTTTTAATTATAACAATAATAACGACAAAAAGTTAATAATTAATGGACTTGTTAAGCAAAATTCGCAATATCTTAGTTTTCTTTAGGAAAAAAAATTAAAAGACATCTGGAAAAAGATCTGCAGACTATGTCCTACATTTGATTCCGTTATTTACACTAAAAGAACAATTAAACGTACACTATCGCCCGTGCCTGGTGCACGAGCACCAGGCACGGGCACCGGGAGCATCCCAGACACTGCCTTAATCGACTGAGATTAAGGCAGTGTTATTTTCATTCCTTTAGAACAAGGAAATCCCATTCTTAAACTGTATAATATGAGCTGCGCAATAATTTTTTGCTGATCTTCAATAAAGAAATTCTGGAGGGCTTGTGCAAGGATTAGGATGAGTTAGCCTAGGCATTTTTATATCCGTTTCTGGTTACTCAAGGGTGACACTGGCGGGCAACACGAGAATAAATATTTGTATAAATTCCAATTTCGATCCGATCTACTTGGGGATAGTTTACAAATGTTCGCCATGAAATTTACGTTTTCTCTAATAGCCGAAGAGCTTATTTGAGAAAACAGTATGGCATTGAATCAGCGTGGTAAAACAATTGTATTATTGACACGACGAGTATAATCGACGTAGTTTTTATATATGTTGCCGGTCGAACACATCCTTATGTGACGTTTTATACTTATGTTCTTCTAGAACATTCTATTGCGAACACATTGGTACAAAAATGAAATACGTACATCGAAAACTAATGTCAGAACAGTGACAAGAGTATTCACTTTTAAATATGGCCGCTCGATCGCCGATACACTAATTTCATTTGGGGAAATTTATTTGTTCATACGCCGTTTCGCGACAATTATTTATATCTGATATAAATGTTGCAAAAGAAGTTTAGGATTAAGTAACATATTACACATTAAAAAAAATGAATACATTAATACCTAAACAGTTTGTAAATACAGTGATAAATTGTGCCAAACATTACACAATATTATTTACTAAGAAGCGTATGACAACTCCAAACGGCATGATTTCAACAGGATTTTTTATAGTTGTCAAAAAACTCTGATTTTAATTATCAAGTATTATCAAGTATCAAGTATCTCCAACAGCACACTGGCAGGGGACTCCAGCAACACACTGGCAGAGGTCTCCAGCAACACACTGGCAGGGGTCTCCAGCAACACACTGGCAGGGGTCTCCAACAACACACTAGCAGGGATCTCCAGCAACACACTGGCAGAGGTCTCCAACAACACAATGGCAGAAGTCTCCAGCAACACGCTGGCAGAGGTCTCCAACAACACACTGGCAGTCGTCTCCAGCAACACACTGGCAGGGGTCTCCAGCAAAACACTGGCAGGGGTCTCCAGCAACACACTAGCAGCGGTCTCCAGCAACACGCTGGCAGGGGTCTCCAGCAACACGCTGGCAGAGGTCTCCAGCAACACACTGGCAGAGGTCTCCAACAACACAATGGCAGAGGTCTCCAGCAACACGCTGGCAGGGGTCTCCAGCAACACACTAGCAGGGATCTCCAGCAACACACTGGCAGGGATCTCCAACAACACACTGGCAGGGGTCTCCAGTAAAACACTGGCAGGGGTCTCCAGCAACACACTGGCAGAGGTCTCCAGCAACACACTGGCAGAGGTCTCCAGCAACACACTGGCAGGGGTCTCCAGCAACACACTAGCAGGGATCTCCAGCAACACACTGGCAGGGGTCTCCAACAACACACTGGCAGGGGTCTCCAGCAACACACAGGCAGAGGTCTCCAGCAACACTCTGGCAGAGGTCTCCAGCAACACACTGGCAGGGGTCTCCAGCAACACACTTTCAGGGGTCTCCAGCAACACACTGGTAGGGGTCTCAAGCAACACACTGGCAGGGGTCTCCAACAACACACTGGCAGGGGTCTCAAGCAACACACTGGCAGAGGTTTCCAGCAACACACTGGCAGAAGTCTCCAGCAACACACTGGCAGAGGTCCCCAGCAACACACTGGCAGAGGTCTCCAGCTACACACTGGCAGGAGTCTCCAACAACACACTGGCAGAGGTCTCCAGCAACACGCTGGCAGAGGTCTCCAGCAACACACTAGCAGGGGTCTCCAGCAACACACTGGCAGGGGTCTCCAGCAACACACTGACAGGGGTCCCCAGCAACACACTGGCAGGGGTCTCCAGCAACACACTGGCAGGGGACTCCAGCAACACACTGTCAGAGGTCTCCAACAACACAATGGCAGAGGTCTCCAACAACACAATGGCAGAGGTCGCCAGCAACACGCTGGCTGAGGTCTCCAGCAACACACTGGCAGGGGTCTCCAGCAACACACTGGCAGGGGTCTCAATTAACACACTGGCAGAGATCTCCAGCAACACACTTGCAGGGGTCTCCAACAACACACTGACAGAGGTCTCCAGCAACACGCTAGTAGTAGGGAGTACAGTCCACAGGCCCTTTTTTTTTTTGGCGAGAGGACCCCTGTGGACTGTACAGTCCACAGGCCCTTTTTTTTCTGGGGGAAAAAAGGGCCTGTGGCATGTCATTGTTTTCAGGTAAATTTGGGGATTCACAGATTTGGAATTAGGGAATTCTTATAATGAAAAATAATGTCATACGAGTTTGTTAAAGTTCTTATGAGAAAAATAATTTCCGAGACTTAGAAGTTTGTTAAGGCCTTATGGGACAAATTCAAGTAACGTATGTAGCTCTTTAGGGTTTCCATGAGAACTCTACGGACATATTTTACATGTTTTCAACTTACAAAATCGTCTATGTAAGCCTTAGTTATTCATATAAATTTAGAAAATCACCTGTGCGGGCCAGGGGTTTCAAGTCTCGTACCTCACACCCCCCTCCCTCCCTCCCCCCTTACCTCGCAATCTGTCGCGTCACCTTTATTTACTTTACGCCCGGCCAGCCAGACCTCTTATCATATCTTATCTTCTCCATAATATCTCGACCGTCCCTCCTCTCTCTCTCTCTCCTTTCATTCAGTTCAGTTCAACTATTTTCTAACATCGTATGTTTTCTCCTTTTCATTAAGCAAGTCAGTTTTTACACAAATAAATCGCGTTAGTAAGCAAGTTCTAGCTCACGTTCCCCCACCTTAGTCCCCTGTCATATAATGAATACTATCATTCCAATCCCTCTAAAATTTAAAAATAATCATATTTCAAACGTAGTTCAATACAGTAATTTAGTTACCAAGCTCCAGCGCTTGTCCTCCGCCTTAGCTCTCTCTCGTATCTTCGTTAGTAACAGTCCAATTTCCCTGAAATTTTTACCCTCTGTATTTCAGGCACCATAAATAAGATCAAAACAGTTACCAAGCTCCAGCGCTTGTCCTCCGCCTTAGTTCTCTTTCGTATCTTTGTAAATAAACCATCAATTTCCCTTAAATTTTTACCCTCTGTATTTCAGAAACCGTAAATAAAATCAAGTCAGTTATCGAGCTCCAGCTCTCGTCCCCCGCCTTAGTTCTCCTTCGTATCTTTGTAAATAACCCATCAATTTCCCTAAAATTAAAAGCAGACATACTTCAAAGTTAGTAAATAAGATCAAGTCAGTTACTGAGCTCCAGCTCTCGTCCCTGCCTTAGTTCTCCTTCGTATCTTTGTAAATAACCCATCAATTTCCCTAAAATTAAAAGCAGACATACTTCAAAGTTAGTAAATAAGATCAAGTCAGTTACAGAGCTCCAGCTCTTGTCCCCCTGTATTTGCATATTTTCTCTATATTCAGCTGTGTTCTTCACATTTTGTCCATGTTTTCTGTGGTCACTCCATGTTCTTCAAATGTTCACAGTCCCATTCAGTTCATATTTTCACAAGTATCTCCATTTTTTCTGTAATCTTTCTCTTAGTCTCATTACTTTCTCTACAAATTCTAGTCATATTTTCTATGTTTTCACGTTCATCACATGTTCTCTTTACAACTTTTATACTCAATATTCATGCTAACTTCCATATTTTTTGTGTTCTTTGTCAATATTCATGTTCCTCTACAAGTTCATGTTCCTCACAAGATCACTTCGTTTTTCACCTTCACTTACATGTTTTCTACATTCTTTGTCATATTCTCCATGTTCTTCACAAGTCCATTGTTCATTCTTTGTATTCCCTATTCTCCTTATCATGTTTTCATGTTCTCTGTAAGTTCATATTCCCAGCATGTTCACTGTATTCATCAACTTTTCTTACATGTGTTCTTTGCCATGTTCCCCTTACATGTTATCTACGTTCCTTAACTAAAAAAATCTTTCGCCAATCAACTAAAAACATAGTCACTTTCGTCATTTCTCAACTAAACCTATTATCCAGGCAACTAAAAATAGTCAGAAATAGCCTCGTTCAACACTGTTCTTAACTAAAACAACCTTTCTCTTAGCTGAAAATTGTCAAAGGAAACTTCTTTCAGCACTTTCTTAACAGCCGCTATGTTTCATCAGGAAAAAATTGTCAAAGGAAACTTTCCAAAACTGTTCATAACTAGCTTTTATCCATCGTCAATCAACTAAATAATAACTTTCATCATTTCTTAACTAAACTTATTCCCCAGTCATCAGAAAATAGCCGTGTTCTTCATGTTTCATTGTCATTTCATAACTAAAATTATCCATCAATCAACAGAAAAAGTCATATTCATCATTTCGTAACAGCCATTATGTTTTCGTCAAGAAAGAAAATATAGTCAAACATATCTATCATCGTCGTTCTTAACTAAAACAACCTTTCTCTTAGCTAAAAATTGTCAAAGGAAACTTTTTTCAGCACTTTCTTAACAGGCGCTATGTTTCATCAAGAAAAAATTGTCAAAGGAAACTTTCCAAAACTGTTCATAACTAGCTTTTATCCATCGTCAATCAACTAAAAATAATAACTTTCATCATTTCTTAACTAAACTTATTCCCCAGTCATCAGAAAATAACCGTGTTCATCATGTTTCATTGTCATTTCATAACTAAAATTATCTGCCAATCATCAGAAAAAGTCACTTTCATCATTTCTTAACTAAACTTATTCCCCAGTCATCAGAAAATAACCGTGTTCTTCATGTTTCATTGTCATTTCTTATCTAAAAATTATCCGCCAATCATCAGAAAAAGTCATGTTCATCATGTTTTGGCTTTTGCTCAACTAAAAGTATTCATCGGTCAACTAAAAATAGTTACTTCATCATGTTTCCTTGTCATTTCTTAACTGAAATATCACTTCTCTCATCTGAAAATAGTCAGGATTAACCTCATTCAACACCGTTCTTAACTAAAACAGCCTTTCGCTTAGCTAAAAATTGTCAAAGGAATCTTTTCAGCACTGTTCATAACTAACTTTATCCATAGTCAAGTAAGAAAATATAGTCAAAGATATCTATCATCGACGTTCTTAACTGGCATTATACTTTGTGGAGCACTAAAATAGTCACTGTCGTCATATTTTGTCTTTTTCCTCAACTAAAAGAGTCAAATGTAACTTTTTCAACACTTTCGCAACTAAAATTATATGTCGCTAAGTAAGAAAAAATAGTCAAATGTAACTTTTTCAGCACTTTCGTAAAAATTATATGTCGTTAAGTAAGAAAAATAGTCAAAGGTGCTCTCCGTGACACCAAAGTTACTCTTCGAGAAATCAAAGACGCTCTTCAATACATCAAGGACTTACTCAAAGACACCAAAGTTACACTCAAAGACATCCTTCGAGACATCAAAGACATCCTTAAGACTTCAATGGGACTCTTCCATTCATCAAAGACATTCTCTAAGCCCTCAAAGTTATTCTCAGCACAATCAAAAGTTATTCCAAGACAACAAAAGTTATTCTCAGAACAATCAAAAGTTATTCCAAGACAACAAAAGTCATTCTCAGAGCTATCAAAATTATTCTCGGAGTCATCAAAAGGTATTCTCTAACTCACTTTTGGTCATTAAAGTTTATTTCTATGTTATAAAAGTTTGTCTCAGAGACATCTAAAGTTAATCTTAGAGTTATCAAATGTAATCTCTAACTCACTTTTGTTCATCAAAGTTGATCTCAGAGTTAACAAAGGTAATCTCTAACTCACTCTCGTTCATCAAAGTTGTTTCAAAGACATCAAAGTTATTCAAAGAGCTAACAAAAGTTATTCTCAGAGTCACCTTCGTTCTTCAGAGAAACTTTCCAAAACATCTTTATTCATCAAAGTTATTCTCAGAGGCATAAAAGTCATTCTCAGAGCTATCAAACTTGTTCTCAAAGTCATCAAACTTATTCACAGAGTCATCAAAGTTAATCTAAGACATCATTTTTCATCAAAGATATTCTCTCTAAACCATCAATGTTCTTCTCTAAGACATAAAAGTTATTCTCAGAGTCACCTTCGTTCGTCAGAGAAACTTTCAAAACATCTTTGTTCATCAAACTTGTTTTCAAAGTCATCAAAAGTTAATCTAAGACATCTTCTTTCATCAAAGTTATTTTCAGAGACATCTAAAGTTATTCTCAGAGCTATCAAACTTGTTCTCAAAGTCATCAAAGTTATTCTAAGACATCATCTTTCATCAAAGATATTCTCTCTAAGTCATCAAAGTTACTTTTCATTACATCAAAGACACATTCAAATACTACCCATGTTCACAGAAGTCATTCTCAAAGGCATCAAAGTTATTCTCAGAGTTAACAAAGGTAATCTCTAACTCACTCTCAGTCATCAAAGTTAATCCAAGAGACGTCGAAGTTAATCCAAGACATCATCTTTCATCAAAGATATTCTCTCTAAGCCATCAATGTTCTTCTCTAAGACATCAAAGTTATTCTCTATGTCATCAAAAAGTTATTCTCTGAGCTAACAAAATACTACTCATGTTCTCAAAGACATTCTCCAATTCATCAATCTTGTTTCAAAGACATCAAAGTTAATCTCAGAGTTATCCAAAGACATTCTCAAAGTCATCTAAAGTTATTCTCTAAGACATCAAAGTTATTCTAAGAGTTATCCAAAGTTATTCTCAGAGCTATCAAACTTGTTCTCAGAGTCATCAAATGTTATTCTCGAAGTCATCAAAGTTATTTTCAGAGACATCTAAAGTTAATTTCTATGTTATAAAGTTATTCTCAGAGACATCTAAAGTTAATCTTGGTCATCAAAGTTGTTCTCTAAACATCAATGTTGTTCTCCAAGACATCAAAGATGTTCTCAAAATCATAAAAGTTATTCCCAGAGCTATCAAAGTTAATCTCAGAGTTATCCAAAGATATTCTCATGTCCACAAAAGTTATTCCAAGAGACGTCAAAGTTGTTTCAAAGACATCAAAGTTAATCTCAGAGTTATCCAAAGACTTTCTCAGAGACATCTAAAGTTATTCTCTAAGACATCAAAGTTGTTCTAAGAGTTATCAAAAGTTATTCTCAGTCATGATATGTTATTCTCTAACTCACTTCCATTCATCAAAGACATTCTCTAAGTCCTGAAAGTTATTCTCTAAGACAACAAAGCCTTTCTCAGAGCTACCAAAGATGTTCTCTAAATCATAAAAGTTAATCTTAACTCACCTTCGTTCATTAGAGAAACTTTCCAATCCATATTCGTTGACCAGAGTTATTCTCAGAGTCATCAAAGCGATCTCTAATTCATCTTCGTTCTCCAAAGTTGTTCTCTAAGACACCTTCATTCATCAAAGAAACTCTCCTTCTTCCATCATGTTATTCTTTAAGACATCTTCAGTCATAAAATTTTCTCTCCAAAATGTAACTAGTTCAGCTTTTCATACCAAACCTGCATTTCTGTTAAAACATATTTTCTTAGTTGCTTTACCCTAAAACTGTTCTCTGAACTACACTGTTCAAACCTACGTAACCTATCCTCTCCACCCAATGTTACTTAGTTAACGTAACGTTCCTAAACCTAACTTTACCTATCCTAACATAACTTACCTTACCTTACCTATCTTACCTAACCTAACCTAACTTTACCTATGTTACCTTACCTTACCTACCTTTCCTAACTTAACCTGCTTAACCTATCTTACCTATCTTACCTAACTTTACCTATCTTACCTAACTTAACTTTCATAACCTAACTTTACCTATCCTAACATAACTTACCTTACCTTCCCTATCTTACCTAACTTTACCTATCCTATCATAACTTACCTTACCTATCATACCTAACTTAACCAAACTTTACCTATCCTAACTTAACTTACCTAACTTATTCTGCTTAACCTAACTTACCTACATTACCTAACTTAACCTAACTTATTTAACTTATCTTACCTATCCTAACCTAACTTGCTTTACCTAACTTAATCTTACATTCCCAAACTGATGTATCCTAACTTATCTAGTCAAACCAGACATGATCTAACTTACATAAGTATTCCTTCTTGTCTTTTGTGTTTCGTCAATCATTGTCTCATATTCATTTACTCATTTCTTTAGTTAATTTCTCAAATGGTCACTTATGGATTTCAAGTGCTATTTGTTAGAGATTGGATATTTAAGCATTTCAAAGAATTATAATTTCTCAAATGGTCACTTATGCATTTCAAGTGCTATTTGTTAGAGATTGGATATTTAAGCATTTCAAAGAATTTTTGTTATATATGGGCATTTACTCATTTCAAGGGATAATTTCTCAAATGGATGTTTTTGCATTTCAAGTGTTATTTGTTTAAGATTGGGTGTTTAACCATTTCAAAGGTTTTTGTTATATATGGGAACTTACTCGTTTCAAGGGCAAATTTCTCAAATGGTCATTTTTGAAGATCAAGGGTTATTTGTTAAAGTTCATCAAGTTGCTCATAAGTTGTATTTATTATGTTTGTTATCATATGTTCTTATTCCCCAACCCCTTAACCTAACCTCTTGTAATCTTAGTGTATTTTGTAGGTTCTATCATATGTTCTTATTCCCCAACCCCTTAACCTAACCTCTTGTAATCTTAGTGTATTTATAGGTTCTATCATATGTTCTTATTCCCCAACCCTTTAACCTAACCTTTCAGATGTAGTTTGTTGAATATATTATCCTTTTCCTAACCTTTCAGATGTAGTTTTGTTTCTCCTTTTTGTATATTTTTACCCAAACCCACCATCCCACTTAACCTTCTTTCCTTCTTTTTCTTTGTTTTCACATATAAGTTCATTCTTTATCTTAGTAATAATAAAATTACAATAGTAAAGAATCAGATCTACTAAGACTTGAAATTGAGAAACAAGAGCTCAAGGGAGTGAGAGCGTGAAAGAAGAGCAAGGAGTAAGAGAGAGGGGGCGGAAGAGAATGGGACCAAAGAAGAGAGAATGAGAGAGAGTGTGGGCATGGGAGCACTAAGACTTGAATTGAGAAAAAGAAAAACTAAGTGAATGAGAGTGAGGGTGTGAGAATGGGAGCATTAAGACTTGAATTTGAGAAACAAGAGAGCATTTGAGCAAATGAGGGAGAGAGAGGGGGAGGAAGAGAGAGAATAAGGGAGAGAGATAGAAAAGGAGGGTTAGAAGGAGTAGGAGAATCAAAGTAAAGAAGGAAAGAAGGTTTGGGTAAAAATATAAAAAAGGAGAAACAAAACTACATCTGAAAGGTTAGGAAAAGGATAATATATTCAACAAACTACATCTGAAAGGTTAGGTTAAAGGGTTGGGGAATAAGAACATATGATAGAACCTATAAATACACTAAGATTACAAGAGGTTAGGTTAAGGGGTTGGGGAATAAGAACATATGATAGAACCTACAAAATACACTAAGATTACAAGAGGTTAGGTTAAGGGGTTGGGGAATAAGAACATATGATAACAAACATAATAAATACAACTTATGAGCAACTTGATGAACTTTAACAAATAACCCTTGATCTTCAAAAATGACCATTTGAGAAATTTGCCCTTGAAACGAGTAAGTTCCCATATATAACAAAAACCTTTGAAATGGTTAAACACCCAATCTTAAACAAATAACACTTGAAATGCAAAAACATCCATTTAAGAAATTATCCCTTGAAATGAGTAAATGCCCATATATAACAAAAATTCTTTGAAATGCTTAAATATCCAATCTCTAACAAATAGCACTTGAAATGCATAAGTGACCATTTGAGAAATTATAATTCTTTGAAATGCTTAAATATCCAATCTCTAACAAATAGCACTTGAAATCCATAAGTGACCATTTGAGAAATTAACTAAAGAAATGAGTAAATGAATATGAGACAATGATTGACGAAACACAAAAGACAAGAAGGAATACTTATGTAAGTTAGATCATGTCTGGTTTGACTAGATAAGTTAGGATACATCAGTTTGGGAATGTAAGATTAAGTTAGGTAAAGCAAGTTAGGTTAGGATAGGTAAGATAAGTTAAATAAGTTAGGTTAAGTTAGGTAATGTAGGTAAGTTAGGTTAAGCAGAATAAGTTAGGTAAGTTAAGTTAGGATAGGTAAAGTTTGGTT
Organism: Procambarus clarkii; assembly: GCF_040958095.1. Lineage (NCBI taxonomy): Eukaryota > Metazoa > Arthropoda > Malacostraca > Decapoda > Cambaridae > Procambarus > Procambarus clarkii. Next base: position 8,779,581 of record NC_091203.1, on the reverse strand, counting down.
AAGTTAGGTATGATAGGTAAGGTAAGTTATGATAGGATAGGTAAAGTTAGGTAAGATAGGGAAGGTAAGGTAAGTTATGTTAGGATAGGTAAAGTTAGGTTATGAAAGTTAAGTTAGGTAAGATAGGTAAAGTTAGGTAAGATAGGTAAGATAGGTTAAGCAGGTTAAGTTAGGAAAGGTAGGTAAGGTAAGGTAACATAGGTAAAGTTAGGTTAAGTTAGGTAAGATAGGTAAAGTTAGGTAAGATAGGTAAGGTAAGGTAAGTTATGTTAGGATAGGTAAAGTTAGGTTTAGGAACGTTACGTTAACTAAGTAACATTGGGTGGAGAGGATAGGTTACGTCGGTTTGAACAGTGTAGTTCAGAGAACAGTTTAAAAGGTAAAATGTCTAAGAAAATATATTTAACAGAAGTGTAAGTTTGATATGAAAAGCTGAACTAGTTACATTTGGGGAGAAATTTTATGCCTGAAGATGTCTTAGAGAACAACAATGTTGTCTTAAAGTATAACTTGATGGAAGAAGGAGAGTTTCTTTGATGAACCAAGGTGACTTAGAGATCAACATTGATGAACGAAGATGTCTTAGAAAGCTTCTCTGATGAACGAAAGGTTACTTAGAGAATAACTTTTGTTAGCTCTTTGAATAACTTTGATGACTTTGAGAATAACTTTGATAGCTCTGGGAATAACTTTTATGATTTTGAGAACATCTTTGATGTCTTGGAGAACAACTTTGATGAGCAAGATTAACTTTAGATGTCTCTGAGAATAACTTTTATAACATAGAAATTAACTTTTGATGTCTCTGAAAATATCTTTGATGACTTCGAGAATAACATTTGATGACTCTGAGAACAAGTTTGATAGCTCTGAGAATAACTTTAGATGTCTCTGAAAATAACTTTTATGAAAGAAGATGTCTTAGATTAACTTTTGATGACTTTGAAAACAAGTTTGATGAACAAAGATGTTTTGAAAGTTTCTCTGACGAACGAAGGTGAGTCTGAGAATAGCTTTGGGTAGCTCTGAGAATAACTTTGTTGTCTTAGAATAAATTTGATTGTTCTGAGAATAACTTTAGATATCTCTGAGAAAAAGTTTGATGAACGAAGATATCTTACAGAGCAAATTTTATGTTTCGAAGAATAACTTTTGATGACTCTGGGAATGACTTTGTTGTCTTAGAGAATAACTTTGAGGGCTTAGAGAATGTCTTTGATGTCTTAGAGAATAACTTTGAGGGCTTAGAGAATGTCTTTGATGAATGGAAGTGAGTTAGAGAATAACATAACATGACTGAGAATAACTTTTGATAACTCTTAGAATAACTTTGATGTCTTAGAGAATAACTTTAGATGACTTTGAGAATGTCTTTGGATAACTCTGAGATTAACTTTGATGTCTTTGAAACAACATTGATGAATTGGAGAATGTCTTTGAGAACATGAGTAGTATTTTGTTAGCTCTGGGAATAACTTTTATGATTTTGAGAACATCTTTGATGTCTTGGAGAACAACTTTGATGACCAAGATTAACTTTAGATGTCTCTGAGAATAACTTTTATAACATAGAAATTAACTTTAGATGTCTCTGAAAATATCTTTGATGACTTCGAGAATAACATTTGATGTCTCTGAGAATAACTTTTATGTCTTACATAATAACTTTAGATGTCTCTGAAAATAACTTTGATGAAAGCAGATGTCTTAGATTAACTTTTGATGACTTTGAAAACAAGTTTGATGAACAAAGATGTCTTAGAAAGTTTCTCTGACGAACGAAGGTGACTCTGAGAATAGCTTTGGGTAGCTCTGATAATAACTTTTGTTGTCTTATAATAACTTTTGATTGTTCTGAGAATAACTTTAGATATCTCTGAGAATAAGTTTGATGAACGAAGATATCTTACAGAGCAAATTTTATGTTTTGAAGAATAACTTTTTGATGACTCTGGGAATAACTTTGAGGGCTTAGAGAATGTCTTTGATGAATGGAAGTGAGTTAGAGAATAACATAACATGACTGAGAATAACTTTTGATAACTCTTAGAATAACTTTGATGTCTTAGAGAATAACTTTAGATGACTTTGAGAATGTCTTTGGATAACTCTGAGATTAACTTTGATGTCTTTGAAACAACATTGATGAATTGGAGAATGTCTTTGAGAACATGAGTAGTATTTTGTTAGCTCAGAGAATAACTTTTTGATGACATAGAGAATAACTTTTATGTCTTAGAGAAGAACATTGATGGCTTAGAGAGAATATCTTTGATGAAAGATGATGTCTTGGATTAACTTTGACGTCTCTTGGAATAACTTTTGATGACTGAGAATAACTTTTGATAGCTCTTAGAGAATAACTTTTATGAACGGAGATGTTTGAGATTAACTTTGATAGCTCAGAATAACTTTTATGCCTCTGAGATTAACTTTAATGAACGAAGATGTCTTAGAAAGTTCTCTGATGAATGAAAGGCTACTTGGAGAATAGCATTTTGATAACTGAGATTAACTTTTTGATGACTCTGAGAATAACTTTGAGGATGCAAGTAAATTTTTGAGTGTTTGAGAGTGTCTTTTGATATCTCGAAGAGTCCCATTGAAGTCTTAAAGGATGTCTTTGATGTCTCAAAGGATGTCTTTGAGTGCAACTTTGATGTCTTTGAGTAAGTCCTTGATGTCTCGAAGAGAGTCTTTGACTATATTTCTTACTTAACGACATATAATTTTAGTTAGGAACAATGACGAATATGACTATTTTAGCGAAGTGAAAGGCTACTTTAGTTAAGAACAGTGTTGGAAAGAGGCTACACATGACTATTTCAGATGAGAGAAGTGATATTTCAGTTAAGAAATGACAAGGAAACATGATGAAGTAACTATTTTTAGTTGACAGATGAATACTTTTAGTTATGGAAAAAGAGAAAACATGACGAGGGAGACTATTTTTGTGCTCCCCAAAGTATAATGTCAGTTAAGAACAGCGATGAAAGATATCTTTGGTTATTTTTTCTTACTTGACAAAACATAATTTTAGTTAAGCAAAAAGACAAAACATGATGAACATGGCTTTTTCTGTTGATTGATGGATAATTTTAGTTATGAAATGACAATGAAACATGAAGAACACGGTTATTTCTGATGACTGGGGAATAAGTTTAGTTAAGAACAGTGCTGGAAAGATTCCTTTGACAATTTTTCTTACTTAGCGACATATAATTTTAGTTACGAAAGTGTTGAAAAAGTTACATTTGACTATTTTTTAGTGCTCCACAAAGTATAAATGTCAGTTAAGAACGACGATGATAGATATCTTTGACTATATTTTCTTACTTGACGATGGATAAAGTTAGTTATGAACAGTGCTGAAAGATTCCTTTGACAATTTTTAGCTAAGCGAAAGGTTGTTTTAGTTAAGAACGGTGTTGAACGAGGCTATTTCTGACTATTTTTAGTTGACTGGATAATAAGTTTAGTTGAGAAATGACGAAAGTGACTATGTTTTTAGTTGATTGGTGAAAGATTTTTTAGTTAAGGAACGTTAGATAACATGTAAGGGGAAAAACCCAGAGAACATATGGGGAACATGGCAAAGAACATATGTAAGAAAAGTTGATGAATACAGTGAACATGCTGGGAATATGAACTTGTAGAGGAACATGAATATTGACAAAGAACACAACATATGGAAGTTAGCATGAATATTGAGTATAAAAGTTGTAAAGAGAACATGTGATGAACATGAAAACATAGAAAATATGACTAGAATTTGTAGAGAAAGTAATGAGACTAAGAGAAAGATTACAGAAAAAATGGAGATACTTGTGAAAATATGAACTGAATGGGACTGTGAACATTTGTAGAACATGGAATGAACACAGAAAACATGGACAAAATGTGAAGAACACAGCTGAATATAGAGAAAATATGCAAATACAGGGGGACAAGAGCTGGAGCTCTGTAACTGACTTGATCTTATTTACTACGTCTGAAATATGGCTGTTTAAAATTTCAGGGGGATTGGACTGCTAGTAGCGAAAATGTGGTCTCTGCCAAATTTGGGTCTTTAATTAGACTCTGATTAATTTAGATCATGAACTGGACTCTGAATATTTTGGCACAAAGTAGACTCTGGCGAATTTGAGCATAAACTGGACTCTGACGAAAATTGGGTACAAAATGGACTCTGAATATTTTGGCATAAGTAGACTCTGGCGAATTTTGCTAGAAAACTGGACTCTGATGAATTTCGATCAAGAACTGGACTCTGATGAATTTTCACGGATTACAGGACACTGATGAAATTTGCTAGAAAACTGGACTCTGATGAATTTTGCTATTAAAGTAAACTCTGGCGAATTTGAGCATAAACTGGACTCTGACGAAAATTGGGTATAAAATGGACTCTGTCAAATTTTCACAAATTACAGGACACTGATGAAATTTGCTCTCAAAGTAGACTCTGGCGAATTTCTGTTGATAATTGGACTCTGATGAAATATGAGCTAAAAACTGTCTCTGACTAATTTTGCTCTCAAAGTAGACTCTGGCGAATTTCTGTTGATAATTGGACTCTGATGAAATATGAGCTTAAAACTGTCTCTGACTAATTTTGATCTCAAAGTAGACTCTGGCGAATTTCTGTTGATAATTGGACTCTGATGAAATATGAGCTAAAAACTGCCTCTGACTAATTTTGCTCACAAAGTGGACTCTGTTCATTTTTAGGTATAAAATGGTCTCTGACGAAAATTGGGTATAAAATGGACTCTGTCAAATTTTCACAGATTACAGGACACTGATGAAATTTCAGCTTAAAACTGTCTCTGACTAATTTTGGTCTTTACAGGTGAAATAGCCGTAAATGGATATAAAACTAAATGTTATGGATAAGTGGTCTGTTTTCCTTAACAAAACATCTAAGACAATATTCTCTGAAAATGGTCCTTTTACAAATTCGGTCATAAACATATAAATAAACTTCTATGACTATTTGAAACTCTGAAAATAGCTGTAAGGAAATAGGAGGAGGAGAGAGAGAGAGAGGAGGGACGGTCGAGATATTATGGAGAAGATAAGATATGATAAGAGCCGACTGGCAGGCCGGGCGTAAAGTAAATAAAGGTGACGCGAGAGATTATGAGGTAAGGGGGGAGGGAGGGGGGTGTGATGTACGAAACCCTGAAAACCCTGGCCCGCACAGGAGATTTTCTAAATTTATATGAATAACTAAGGCTTAAATAGACGATTTTGTAAGTTGAAAACATGTAAAATATGTCCGTAGAGTTCTCATGGATACCCTAAAGAGCTACATACGTTACTTGAATTTGTCCCATAAGGCCTTAACAAACTTCTAAGTCTCGGAAATTATTTTTCTCATAAGAACTTTAACAAACTAGTATGACATTATTTTTCATTATAAGAATTCCCTAATTCCAAATCTGTGACTCCCCAAATTTACCTGAAAACAATGACATGCCACAGGCCCTTTTTTCCCCCAGAAAAAAAAGGGCCTGTGGACTGTACAGTCCACAGGGGTCCCCTCCCCCCCAAAAAAAAGGGCCTGTGGACTGTACTCCCTACTACTCACGCTGGCAGAGGTCTCCAGCAACACACTGGCAGGGGTCTCCAGCAACACCTGGCAGGGGTCTCCAGCAACACACTGGCAGGGGTCTCCAACAACACATTGGCAGGGGTCTCCAACAGCACACTGGCGGGGGACTCCAGCAACACACTGGCAGAGGACTCCAACAACACAATGGCAGAGATCTCCAACAACACAATGGCAGAGGTCTCCAGCAACACGCTGGCAGAGGTCTCCAGCAACACACTAGCAGGGTTCTCCAACAACACAATGGCAGAGGTCTCCAGCAACACGCTGGCAGAGGTCTCGAGCAACACACTGGCAGAGATCTCAAGCAACACACTGGCAGAGGTCTCCAGCAACACACTGGCAGGGGTCTCCAGCAACACACTGGCAGAGGTCCCCATCAACACACTGGCAGGGGTCTCCAGCAACACACTGGCAGAGGTCTCCAGCAAAACGCTGTCAGAGGTCTCCAGCAACACACTGGCAGGGGTCTCCAGCAACACACTAGCAGGGGTCTCCAGCAACACACTAGCAGGGATCTCCAGCAACACACTGGCAGAGGTCTCCAACAACACAATGGCAGAGGTCTCCAGCAACACGCTGGCAGAGGTCTCCAGCAACACACTGGCAGTCGTCTCCAGAAACACACTGGCAGGGGTCTTCAGCAAAACACCGGCAGGGGTCTCCAGCAACACACTTGCAGGGGTCTCCAGCAACACACTGGCAGGGGTCTCAAGCAACACACTGGCAGAGGTCTCCAGCAACACACTGGCAGAAGTCTCCAGCAACACACTGGCAGAGGTCCCCATCAACACACTGGCAGGGGTCTCCAGCAACACACTGGCAGGGGTCTCCAACAATACATTGGCAGAGGTCTCCAACAACACAATGGCAGAGGTCTCCAGCAACACGCTGGCAGGGGTCTCCAGTAAAACACTGGCAGGGGTCTCCAGCAACACACTGGCAGAGGTCTCCAGCAACACACTGGCAGAGGTCTCCAGCAACACACTGGCAGGGGTCTCCAGCAGCACACTAGCAGGGATCTCCAGCAACACACTGGCAGGGGTCTCCAACAACACACTGGCAGGGGTCTCAAGCAACACACTGGCAGGGTTCTCCAACAACACACTGGAAGGCGTCTCAAGCAACACACTGGCAGAAGTCTCCAGCAACACACTGGCAGAGGTCTCCAGCAACACACTGGCAGAAGTCTCCAGCAACACACTGGCAGAGGTCCCCAGCAACAAACTGGCAGAGGTCTCCAGCAACACACTGGCAGGGGTCTCCAGCAACACACTGGCAGTGGTCCCCAGCAACACACTGGCAGAGGTCTCCAACAGCACACTGGCAGGGGACTCCAGCAACACACTGGCAGAGGTCTCCAACAACACAATGGCAGAGGTCTCCAACAACACAATGGCAGAGGTCGCCAGCAACACGCTGGCAGAGGTCTCCAGCAACACACTGGCAGGGGTCTCCAGCAACACACTGGCAGGGGTCTCAAGCAACACACTGGCAGAGATCTCCAGCAACACACTGGCAGAGGTTTCCAGCAACACAATGGCAGGGGTCTCCAACAACACACTGGCAGAGGTCTCCAGCAACACACTAGCAGGGATCTCCAGCAACACACTGGCAGAGGTCTCCAACAACACAATGGCAGAGGTCTCCAGCAACACGCTGGCAGGGGTCTCCAGCAACACACTAGCAGGGATCTCCAGCAACACACTGGCAGGGGTCTCCAACAACACACTGGCAGGGGTCTCCAGTAAAACACTGGCAGGGGTCTCCAGCAACACACTGGCAGAGGTCTCCAGCAACACACTGGCAGAGGTCTCCAGCAACACACTGGCAGGGGTTTCCAGCAACACACTAGCAGGGATCTCCAGCAACACACTGGCAGGGGTCTCCAACAACACACTGGCAGGGGTCTTCAGCAACACACAGGCAGAGGTCTCCAGCAACACTCTGGCAGAGGTCTCCAGCAACACACTGGCAGGGGTCTCCAGCAACACACTTTCAGGGGTCTCCAGCAACACACTGGCAGGGGTCTCAAGCAACACACTGGCAGGGGTCTCCAACAACACACTGGCAGGGGTCTCAAGCAACACACTGGCAGAGGTTTCCAGCAACACACTGGCAGAAGTCTCCAGCAACACACTGGCAGAGGTCCCCAGCAACACACTGGCAGAGGTCTCCAGCTACACACTGGCAGGAGTCTCCAACAACACACTGGCAGAGGTCTCCAGCAACACGCTGGCAGAGGTCTCCAGCAACACACTAGCAGGGGTCTCCAGCAACACACTGGCAGGGGTCTCCAGCAACACACTGACAGGGGTCCCAAGCAACACACTGGCAGGGGTCTCCAACAGCACACTGGCAGGGGACTCCAGCAACACACTGTCAGAGGTCTCCAACAACACAATGGCAGAGGTCTCCAACAACACAATGGCAGAGGTCGCCAGCAACACGCTGGCTGAGGTCTCCAGCAACACACTGGCAGGGGTCTCCAGCAACACACTGGCAGGGGTCTCAATCAACACACTGGCAGAGATCTCCAGCAACACACTTGCAGGGGTCTCCAACAACACACTGACAGAGGTCTCCAGCAACACGCTGGCAAGAGGTCTCCAGCAACACACTGGCAGGGGTCTCCAGCAACACCTGGCAGGGGTCTCCAGCAACACACTGGCAGGGGTCTCCAACAACACATTGGCAGGGGTCTCCAACAGCACACTGGCGGGGGACTCCAGCAACACACTGGCAGAGGACTCCAACAACACAATGGCAGAGATCTCCAACAACACAATGGCAGAGGTCTCCAGCAACACGCTGGCAGAGGTCTCCAGCAACACAATAGCAGGGTTCTCCAACAACACACTGGCAGAGGTCTCCAGCAACACGCTGGCAGAGGTCTCGAGCAACACACTGGCAGAGATCTCAAGCAACACACTGGCAGAGGTCTCCAGCAACACACTGGCAGGGGTCTCCAGCAACACACTGACAGAGGTCCCCATCAACACACTGGCAGGGGTCTCCAGCAACACACTGGCAGAGGTCTCCAGCAAAACGCTGTCAGAGGTCTCCAGCAACACACTGGCAGGGGTCTCCAGCAACACACTAGCAGGGGTCTCCAGCAACACACTAGCAGGGATCTCCAGCAACACACTGGCAGAGGTCTCCAACAACACAATGGCAGAGGTCTCCAGCAACACGCTGGCAGAGGTCTCCAGCAACACACTGGCAGTCGTTTCCAGAAACACACTGGCAGGGGTCTTCAGCAAAACACCGGCAGGGGTCTCCAGCAACACACTTGCAGGGGTCTCCAGCAACACACTGGCAGGGGTCTCAAGCAACACACTGGCAGAGGTCTCCAGCAACACACTGGCAGAAGTCTCCAGCAACACACTGGCAGAGGTCCCCATCAACACACTGGCAGGGGTCTCCAGCAACACACTGGCAGGGGTCTCCAACAATACATTGGCAGAGGTCTCCAACAACACAATGGCAGAGGTCTCCAGCAACACGCTGGCAGGGGTCTCCAGTAAAACACTGGCAGGGGTCTCCAGCAACACACTGGCAGAGGTCTCCAGCAACACACTGGCAGAGGTCTCCAGCAACACACTGGCAGGGGTCTCCAGCAGCACACTAGCAGGGATCTCCAGCAACACACTGGCAGGGGTCTCCAACAACACACTGGCAGGGGTCTCAAGCAACACACTGGCAGGGTTCTCCAACAACACACTGGAAGGCGTCTCAAGCAACACACTGGCAGAAGTCTCCAGCAACACACTGGCAGAGGTCTCCAGCAACACACTGGCAGAAGTCTCCAGCAACACACTGGCAGAGGTCCCCAGCAACACACTGGCAGAGGTCTCCAGCAACACACTGGCAGGGGTCTCCAGCAACACACTGGCAGTGGTCCCCAGCAACACACTGGCAGAGGTCTCCAACAGCACACTGGCAGGGGACTCCAGCAACACACTGGCAGAGGTCTCCAACAACACAATGGCAGAGGTCTCCAACAACACAATGGCAGAGGTCGCCAGCAACACGCTGGCAGAGGTCTCCAGCAACACACTGGCAGGGGTCTCCAGCAACACACTGGCAGGGGTCTCAAGCAACACACTGGCAGAGATCTCCAGCAACACACTGGCAGAGGTTTCCAGCAACACAATGGCAGGGGTCTCCAACAACACACTGGCAGAGGTCTCCAGCAACACACTAGCAGGGATCTCCAGCAACACACTGGCAGAGGTCTCCAACAACACAATGGCAGAAGTCTCCAGCAACACGCTGGCAGAGGTCTCCAACAACACACTGGCAGTCGTCTCCAGCAACACACTGGCAGGGGTCTCCAGCAAAACACTGGCAGGGGTCTCCAGCAACACACTAGCAGCGGTCTCCAGCAACACACTTTCAGGGGTCTCCAGCAACACACTGGCAGGGGTCTCAAGCAACACACTGGCAGGGGTCTCCAACAACACACTGGCAGGGGTCTCAAGCAACACACTGGCAGAGGTTTCCAGCAACACACTGGAAGAAGTCTCCAGCAACACACTGGCAGAGGTCCCCAGCAACACACTGGCAGAGGTCTCCAGCTACACACTGGCAGGAGTCTCCAACAACACACTGGCAGAGGTCTCCAGCAACACGCTGGCAGAGGTCTCCAGCAACACACTAGCAGGGGTCTCCAGCAACACACTGGCAGGGGTCTCCAGCAACACACTGACAGGGGTCCCCAGCAACACACTGGCAGGGGTCTCCAACAGTACACTGGCCGGGGACTCTAGCACCACACTGGCAGAGGTCTCCAACAACACAATGGCAGAGGTCTCCAACAACACAATGGCAGAGGTCGCCAGCTACACGCTGGCAGAGGTCTCCAGCAACACACTGGCAGGGGTCTCCAGCAACACACTGGCAGGGGTCTCCAGCAACACACTGGCAGGGGTCTCCAACAACACACTGGCAGGGGTCTCAATCAACACACTGGCAGAGATCTCCAGCAACACACTTGCAGGGGTCTCCAACAACACACTGGCAGAGGTCTCCAGCAACACGCTGGCAGAGGTCTCCAGCAACACACTGGCAGGGGTCTCCAGCAACACACTGGCAGGGGACTCCAGCAACACACTGGCAGGGGTCTCCAACAACACATTGGCAGGGGTCTCCAACAGCACACAGGCAGGGGACTCCAGCAACACACTGGCAGAGGACTCCAACAACACAATGGCAGAGGTCTCCAACAACACAATGGCAGAGGTCTCCAGCAACACGCTGGCAGAGGTCTCCAGCAACACAATAGCAGGGGTGTCCAACAACACAATGGCAGAGGTCTCGAGCAACACGCTGGCAGAGGTCTCGAGCAACACACTGGCAGAGATCTCCAGCAACACACTGGCAGAGGTCTCCAGCAACACACTGGCAGGGGTCTCCAGCAACACACTGGCAGAGGTCTCCAGCAAAACGCTGTCAGAGGTCTCCAGCAACACACTGGCAGGGGTCTCCAGCAACACACTAGCAGGGGTCTCCAGCAACACACTAGCAGGGATCTCCAGCAACACACTGGCAGAGGTCTCCAACAACACAATGGCAGAGGTCTCCAGCAACACGCTGGCAGAGGTCTCCAGCAACACACTGGCAGTCGTCTCCAGCAACACACTGGCAGGGGTCTTCAGCAAAACACTGGCAGGGGTCTCCAGCAACACACTTGCAGGGGTCTCCAGCAACACACTGGCTGAGGTCTCAAGCAACACACTGGCAGAGGTCTCCAGCAACACACTGGCAGAAGTCTCCAGCAACACACTGGCAGAGGTCCCCATCAACACACTGGCAGGGGTCTCCAGCAAAACACTGGCAGGGGTCTCCAGCAACACACTGGCAGGGGTCTCCAACAATACACTGGCAGAGGTCTCCAACAACACAATGGCAGAGGTCTCCAGCAACACGCTGGCAGGGGTCTCCAGTAAAACACTGGCAGGGGTCTCCAGCAACACACTGGCAGAGGTCTCCAGCAACACATTGGCAGAGGTCTCCAGCAACACACTGGCAGGGGTCTCCAGCAACACACTAGCAGGGATCTCCAGCAACACACTGGCAGGGGTCTCCAACAACACACTGGCAGGGGTCTCAATCAACACACTGGCAGGGGTCTCCAACAACACACTGGCAGGGGTCTCAAGCAACACACTGGCAGAGGTCTCCAGCAACACACTGGCAGAGGTCTCCAGCAACACACTGGCAGAAGTCTCCATCAACACACTGGCAGAGGTCCCCAGCAACACACTGGCAGAGGTCTCCAGCAACACACTGGCAGGGGTCTCCAGCAACACACTGGCAGTGGTCCCCAGCAACACACTGGCAGGGGTCTCCAACAGCACACTGGCATGGGACTCCAGCAACACACTGGCAGAGGTCTCCAACAACACAATGGCAGAGGTCTCCAACAACAAAATTGCAGAGGTCGCCAGCAACACACTGGCAGGGGTCTCAAGCAACACACTGGCAGAGATCTCCAGCAACACACTGGCAGAGGTTTCCAGCAACACACTGGCAGGGGTCTCCAACAACACACTGGCAGAGGTCTCCAGCAACACGGTGGCCGAGGTCTCCAGCAACACACTGGCAGGGGTCTCCAGCAACACACTGGCAGGGGTTTCCAGCAACACATTGGCAGAGGTCTCCAACAACACACTGGCAGAGGTCTCCAGCAACACGGTAGCAAGGGACTCCAGCAACACACTGGCAGATGTCTCCAACAACACAATGGCAGAGGTCTCCAACAACACAATGGCAGAGGTCTCCAGCAACACGCTGGCAGAGGTCTCCAGCAACACACTGGCAGGGGTCTCCAGCAACACAATGGAAGAGGTCTCCAGCAACACGCTGGCAGAGGTCTCGAGCAACACACTGGCAGAGATCTCTAGCAATAGACTGGCAGAGGTCTCCAGCAACACACTGGCAAGTGTCTCCAGCAACACACTGGCAGAGGTCTCCAGCAAAACGCTGTCAGAGGTCTCCAGCAACACACTGGCAGGGGTCTCCAGCAACACACTGGCAGGGGTCTCAAGCAACAAACTGGCAGAGGTCTCCAGCAACACACTGGCAGAAGTCTCCAGCAACACACTGGCAGAGGTCCCCAGCAACACACTGGCAGAGGTCTCCAGCAACACACTGGCAGGGGTCTCCAGCAACACACTGGCAGTGGTCCCCAGCAACACACTGGCAGGGGTCTCCAACAGCACACTGGCAGGGGACTCCAGCAACACACTGGCAGAGGTCTCCAACAACACAATGGCAGAGGTCTCCAACAACACAATGGCAGAGGTCGCCAGCAACACGCTGGCAGAGGTCTCCAGCAACACACTGGCAGGGGTCTTCTGCAACACACTGGCAGGGGTCTCAAGCAACACACTGGCAGAGATCTCCAGCAACACACTGGCAGAGGTTTCCAGCAACACAATGGCAGGGGTCTCCAACAACACACTGGCAGAGGTCTCCAGCAACACACTAGCAGGGATCTCCAGCAACACACTGGCAGAGGTCTCCAACAACACAATGGCAGAAGTCTCCAGCAACACGCTGGCAGAGGTCTCCAACAACACACTGGCAGTCGTCTCCAGCAACACACTGGCAGGGGTCTCCAGCAAAACACTGGCAGGGGTCTCCAGCAACACACTAGCAGCGGTCTCCAGCAACACGCTGGCAGGGGTCTCCAGCAACACGCTGGCAGAGGTCTCCAGCTACACACTGGCAGAGGTCTCCAACAACACAATGGCAGACGTCTCCAGCAACACGCTGGCAGGGGTCTCCAGCAACACACTAGCAGAGATCTCCAGCAATACACTGGCAGGGGTCTCCAACAACACACTGGCAGGGGTCTCCAGTAAAACACTGGCAGGGGTCTCCAGCAACACACTGGCAGAAATCTCCAGCAACACACTGGCAGAGGTCTCCAGCAACACACTGGCAGGGGTCTCCAGCAACACACTAGCAGGGATCTCCAGCAACACACTGGCAGGGGTCTCCAACAACACACTGGCAGGGGTCTCCAGCAACACACAGGCAGAGGTCTCCAGCAACACTCTGGCAGAGGCCTCCAGCAACACACTGGCAGGGGTCTCCAGCAACACACTTTCAGGGGTCTCCAGCAGCACACTGGCAGGGGTCTCAAGCAACACACTGGCAGGGGTCTCCAACAACACACTGGCAGGGGTCTCAAGCAACACACTGGCAGAGGTTTCCAGCAACACACTGGCAGAAGTCTCCAGCAACACACTGGCAGAGGTCCCCAGCAACACACTGGCAGAGGTCTCCAGCTACACACTGGCAGGAGTCTCCAACAACACACTGGCAGAGGTCTCCAGCAACACGCTGGCAGAGGTCTCCAGCAACACACTAGCAGGGGTCTCCAGCAACACACTGGCAGGGGTCTCCAGCAACACACTGACAGGGGTCCCCAGCAACACACTGGCACGGGTCTCCAACAGCACACTGGCAGGGGACTCCAGCAACACACTGGCAGAGGTCTCCAACAACACAATGGCAGAGGTCTCCAACAACACAATGGCAGAGGTCGCCAGCAACACGCTGGCAGAGGTCTCCAGCAACACACTGGCAGGGGTCTCCAGCAACACACTGGCAGGGGTCTCAATCAACACACTGGCAGAGATCTCCAGCAACACACTTGCAGGGGTCTCCAACAACACACTGGCAGAGGTCTCCAGCAACACGCTGGCAGAGGTCTCCAGCAACACACTGGCAGGGGTCTCCAGCAACACACTGGCAGGGGTCTCCAGCAACACAATAGCAGGGGTCTCCAACAACACATTGGCAGGGGTCTCCAACAGCACACTGGCAGGGGACTCCAGCAACACACTGGCAGAGGACTCCAACAACACAATGGCAGAGGTCTCCAACAACACAATGGCAGAGGTCTCCAGCAACACGCTGGCAGAGGTCTCCAGCAACACAATAGCAGGGGTGTCCAACAACACAATGGCAGAGGTCTCCAGCAACACGCTGGCAGAGGTCTCGAGCAACACATTGGCAGAGATCTCCAGCAACACACTGGCAGAGGTCTCCAGCAACACACTGGCAGAGGTCTCCAGCAAAACGCTGTCAGAGGTCTCCAGCAACACACTGGCAGGGGTCTCCAGCAACACACAAGCAGGGGTCTCCAGCAACACACTAGCAGGGATCTCCAGCAACACACTGGCAAAGGTCTCCAACAACACAATGGCAGAGGTCTCCAGCAACACGCTGGCAGAGGTCTCCAGCAACACACTGGCAGTCGTCTCCAGCAACACACTGGCATGGGTCTTCAGCAAAACACTGGCAGGGGTCTCCAGCAACACACTTGCAGGGGTCTCCAGCAACACACTGGCAGGGGTCTCAAGCAACACACTGGCAGAGGTCTCCAGCAACACACTGGCAGAAGTCTCCAGCAACACACTGGCAGAGGTCCCCATCAACACACTGGCAGGGGTCTCCAGCAAAACACTGGCAGGGGTCTCCAGCAACACACTGGCAGGGGTCTCCAACAATACACTGGCAGAGGTATCCAACAACACAATGGCAGAGGTCTCCAGCAACACGCTGGCAGGGGTCTCCAGTAAAACACTGGCAGGGGTCTCCAGCAACACACTGGCAGAGGTCTCCAGCAACACATTGGCAGAGGTTTCCAGCAACACACTGGCAGGGGTCTCTAGCAACACACTAGCAGGGATCTCCAGCAACACACTGTCAGGGGTCTCCAACAACACACTGGCAGGGGTCTCAATCAACACACTGGCAGGGGTCTCCAACAACACACTGGCAGGGGTCTCCAGCAACACACTGGCAGAGGTCTCCAGCAACACACTGGCAGAGGTCTCCAGCAACACACTGGCAGAAGTCTCCATCAACACACTGGCAGAGGTCCCCAGCAACACACTGGCAGAGGTCTCCAGCAACACACTGGCAGGGGTCTCCAGCAACACACTGGCAGTGGTCCCCAGCAACACACTGGCAGGGGTCTCCAACAGCACACTGGCATGGGACTCCAGCAACACACTGGCAGAGGTCTCCAACAACACAATGGCAGAGGTCTCCAACAACAAAATTGCAGAGGTCGCCAGCAACACGCTGGCAGAGGTCTACAGCAACAAACTGGCAGGGGTCTCCAGCAACACACTGGCAGGGGTCTCAAGCAACACACTGGCAGAGATCTCCAGCAACACACTGGCAGAGGTTTCCAGCAACACACTGGCAGGGGTCTCCAACAACACACTGGCAGAGGTCTCCAGCAACACGGTGGCCGAGGTCTCCAGCAACACACTGGCAGGGGTCTCCAGCAACACACTGGCAGGGGTTTCCAGCAACACACTGGCAGAGGTCTCCAACAACACACTGGCAGAGGTCTCCAGCAACACGGTAGCAAGGGACTCCAGCAACACACTGGCAGATGTCTCCAACAACACAATGGCAGAGGTCTCCAACAACACAATAGCAGAGGTCTCCAGCAACACGCTGGCAGAGGTCTCCAGCAACACACTGGCAGGGGTCTCCAGCAACACAATGGCAGAGGTCTCCAGCAACACGCTGGCAGAGGTCTCGAGCAACACACTGGCAGAGATCTCCAGCAATAGACTGGCAGAGGTCTCCAGCAACACACTGGCAAGTGTCTCCAGCAACACACTGGCAGAGGTCTCCAGCAAAACGCTGTCAGAGGTCTCCAGCAACACACTGGCAGGGGTCTCCAGCAACACACTGGCAGGGGTCTCAAGCAACACACTGGCAGAGGTCTCCAGCAACACACTGGCAGAAGTCTCCAGCAACACACTGGCAGAGGTCCCCAGCAACACACTGGCAGAGGTCTCCAGCAACACACTGGCAGGGGTCTCCAGCAACACACTGGCAGTGGTCCCCAGCAACACACTGGCAGGGGTCTCCAACAGCACACTGGCAGGGGACTCCAGCAACACACTGGCAGAGGTCTCCAACAACACAATGGCAGAGGTCTCCAACAACACAATGGCAGAGGTCGCCAGCAACACGCTGGCAGAGGTCTCCAGCAACACACTGGCAGGGGTCTCCAGCAACACACTGGCAGGGGTCTCAAGCAACACACTGGCAGAGATCTCCAGCAACACACTGGCCGAGGTTTCCAGCAACACACTGGCAGGGGTCTCCAACAACACACTGGCAGAGGTCTCCAGCAACACGGTGGCCGAGGTCTCCAGCAACACACTGGCAAGGGTCTCCAGCAACACACTGGCAGGGGTTTCCAGCAACACACTGGCAGGGGTCTCCAACAACACACTGGCAGAGGTCTCCAGCAACACGGTGGCAAGGGACTCCAGCAACACACTGGCAGATGTCTCTAACAACACAATGGCAGAGGTCTCCAACAACACAATGGCAGAGGTCTCCAGCAACACGCTGGCAGAGGTCTCCAGCAAGACACTGGCAGGGGTCTCCAGCAACACAATGGCAGAGGTCTCCAGCAACACGGTGGCAGAGGTCTCCAGCAACACACTGGCAGAGATCTCCAGCAACAGACTGGCAGAGGTCTCCAGCAACACACTGGCAAGGGTCTCCAGCAACACACTGGCAGGGGTCTCCAGCAACACACTGGCAGGGGTCTCCAGCAACACACTAGCATGGATCTCCAGCAACACACTGGCAGAGGTCTCCAGCAACACGCTGGTAGAGGTCTCCAGCAACACACTGGCAGTCGTCTCCAGCAACACACTTGCAGGGGTCTCCAGCAAAACACTGGAACGGTCTCCAGCAACACACTGGCAGGGGTCTCCAGCAATACACTAGCAGCGGTCTCCAGCAACACGCTGGCAGGGGTCTCCAGCAACACTCTGGCAGAGGTCTCCAGCAACACACTGGCAGAGGTCTCCAATAACACAATGGCAGAGGTCTCCAGCAACACACTGGCAGAGGTCTCCAGCAACACACTGCCAGGGGTCTCCAGCAACACACTAGCAGGGATCTACATCAACACAGTGGCAGGGGTCTCCAACAACACAATGGCAGGGGTCTCCAGCAACACACAGGCAGAGGTCTCCAGCAACACTCTGGCAGGGGTCTCCTGCAACACACAGACAGAGGTCTCCAGCAACACTCTGGCAGAGGTCTCCAGCAACACACTGGCAGGGGTCTCAAGCAACACACTGGCAGAGGTCTCCAGCAACACACTCGCAGAAGTCTCCAGCAACACACGGGCAGAGGTCCCCAGCAACACACTGGCAGGGGTCTCCAGCAAAACACTGGCAGGGGTCTCCAGCAACACACTGGCAGGGGTCTCCAGCAATACACTAGCAGCGGTCTCCAGCAACACGCTGGCAGGGGTCTCCAGCAACACGCTGGCAGAGGTCTCCAGCAACACGCTGGCAGGGGTCTCCATTAATTCACTGGCAGGGGTCTCCAGCAACACACTGGCAGAGGTCTCCAGCAACACACTGGCAGGGGTCTCCAGCAACACACTAGCAGGGATCTCCAGCAACACACTGGCAGGGGTCTCCAACAACACACTGGCAGGGGTCTCCAGCAACACACTGGCAGAGGTCTCCAGCAACACTCTGGCAGAGGTCTCCAGCAACACACTGGCAGGGGTCTCCAGCAACACACTGGCAGGGGTCTCCAGCAACACACTGGCAGGGGTCTGCAGCAACACACTAGCAGGGATCTCCAGCAACACACTGGCAGGTGTCTCAAACAACACACTGGCAGGGGTCTCGAGTAACACACTGGCAGAGGTCTTCAACAACACAATGGCAGAGGTCTCCAGCAACACGCTGGCAGGGGTCTCCAGCAACACACTGGCAGAGGTCTCCAACAACGCAATGGCAGAGGTCTCCAGCAACAAACTGGCAGAGGTCTCCAGCAACACTCTGGCAGTCGCCTCCAGCAACACACTGGCAGGGGTCTCCAGCAACACACTGGCAGGGGTCTCCAGCAACACACTGGCAGGGGTCTCCAGCAATACACTAGCAGAGGTCTCCAGCAACACGCTGGCAGAGGTCTCCAGCAACACACTGGCAGAAGTCTCCAACAACACAATGGCAGAGGTCTCCAGCATCACACTGGCAGGGGTCTCCAGCAACACGCTGGCAGAGGTCTCCAGCATCACACTGGCAGGGGTCTCCAGCAACACGCTGGCAGAGGTCTCCAGCAACACACTGGCAGAGGTCTCCAACAACACAATGGCAGAGGTCTCCAGCAACACGCTGGAAGGGGTCTCCAGCAACACACTGGCAGAGGTCTCCAGTAAAACACTGGCAGGGTTCTCCAGCAACACACTGGCAGAGGTCACCAGGAACACACTGGCAGAGGTCTCAAGTAACACACTGGCAGAAGTCTCCAGCAACACACTGGCAGAGGTCTCCAGCAACACACTGGCAGAGGTCTCTAGCAACACACTGGCAGGGGTCTCCAGCAACACACTGGCATAGGTCTCCAGCAACACACTGGCAGAGGTCTCCAGCAACACTCTGGCAGGTGTCTCCAGCAACACACTGGCATAGGTCTCCAGCAACACACTGGCAGAGGTCTCCAGCAACACACTGGCAGAGGTCTCCAGCAACACACTGGCAGTCGTGTCCAGCAACACACTGGCAGGGGTCTCCAGCAAAACACTGGCAGGGGTCTCCAGCAACACACTGGCATAGGTCTCCAGCAACACACTGGCAGAGGTCTCCAGTAACACACTTGCAAGAGTCTCCAGCAACACACTGGCATAGGTCTCCAACAACACACTGTCAGAGGTCTCCAGCAACACACTGGCAGTCGTGTCCAGCAACACACTGGCAGAGGTCTCCAGCAACACACTGGAAGTCGTGTTCAACAACACCCTGGCAGGGGTCACCAGCAACACACTGGCAGAGGTCTCCAGCAACACACTGGCAGAGGTCTCCAAAAACACAATGGCAGAGGTCTCCAGCAACGCACTGGCAGAGGTCTCCAGCAACACCCTGGCAGGGGTCTCCAGCAACACGCTGGCAGGGGTCTCCAGCAATACACTGGCAGTCGTCTCCAGCAAAACAATGGCAGGGGTCTCCAGCAACACACTGGCAGAGGTCTCCAGCAACACACTGGCATAGGTCTCCAGCAACACACTGGCATAGGTCTCCAGCAACACACTGGCAGAGGTCTCCAGCAACCCACTGGCAGATGTCTCCAGCAACACGCTGGCAGATGTCTCCAGCAACACACTGGCAGAGGTCTCCAGCAGCACACTGGCAGAGGTCTCCAGCAACACACTGGCAGTGGTCTCCAGCAACACACTGGCAGAGGTCTTCAGCAACACACTGGCAGGGGTCTCCAGCAACACGCTGGCAGGGGTCTCCAGCAACACTCTGGCAGAGGTCTCCAGCAACACACTGGCAGGGGTCTCCAACAACACACTCGCAGAGGTCTCCAGCATCACTCTGGCAGGGGTCTCCAGCAACACACTGGCAGGGGTCTCCAGCAACACACTGGCAGAGGTCTCTTGCAACACTGACAGAGGTATCCAGCAATACACTGGCAGAGGTCTCCAACAACACAATGGCAGAGGTCTCCAGCATCACTCTGGCAGGGGTCTCCAGCAACACACTGGCAGGGGTCTCCAGCAACACACTGGCAGAGGTCTCCTGCAACACTGACAGAGGTATCCAGCAATACACTGGCAGATGTCTCTAACAACACAATGGCAGAGGTCTCCAACAACACAATGGCAGAGGTCTCCAGCAACACGCTGGCAGAGGTCTCCAGCAAGACACTGGCAGGGGTCTCCAGCAACACAATGGCAGAGGTCTCCAGCAACACGGTGGCAGAGGTCTCCAGCAACACACTGGCAGAGATCTCCAGCAACAGACTGGCAGAGGTCTCCAGCAACACACTGGCAAGGGTCTCCAGCAACACACTGGCAGGGGTCTCCAGCAACACACTGGCAGGGGTCTCCAGCAACACACTAGCATGGATCTCCAGCAACACACTGGCAGAGGTCTCCAGCAACACGCTGGTAGAGGTCTCCAGCAACACACTGGCAGTCGTCTCCAGCAACACACTTGCAGGGGTCTCCAGCAAAACACTGGAACGGTCTCCAGCAACACACTGGCAGGGGTCTCCAGCAATACACTAGCAGCGGTCTCCAGCAACACGCTGGCAGGGGTCTCCAGCAACACTCTGGCAGAGGTCTCCAGCAACACACTGGCAGAGGTCTCCAATAACACAATGGCAGAGGTCTCCAGCAACACACTGGCAGAGGTCTCCAGCAACACACTGCCAGGGGTCTCCAGCAACACACTAGCAGGGATCTACATCAACACAGTGGCAGGGGTCTCCAACAACACAATGGCAGGGGTCTCCAGCAACACACAGGCAGAGGTCTCCAGCAACACTCTGGCAGGGGTCTCCTGCAACACACAGACAGAGGTCTCCAGCAACACTCTGGCAGAGGTCTCCAGCAACACACTGGCAGGGGTCTCAAGCAACACACTGGCAGAGGTCTCCAGCAACACACTCGCAGAAGTCTCCAGCAACACACGGGCAGAGGTCCCCAGCAACACACTGGCAGGGGTCTCCAGCAAAACACTGGCAGGGGTCTCCAGCAACACACTGGCAGGGGTCTCCAGCAATACACTAGCAGCGGTCTCCAGCAACACGCTGGCAGGGGTCTCCAGCAACACGCTGGCAGAGGTCTCCAGCAACACGCTGGCAGGGGTCTCCATTAATTCACTGGCAGGGGTCTCCAGCAACACACTGGCAGAGGTCTCCAGCAACACACTGGCAGGGGTCTCCAGCAACACACTAGCAGGGATCTCCAGCAACACACTGGCAGGGGTCTCCAACAACACACTGGCAGGGGTCTCCAGCAACACACTGGCAGAGGTCTCCAGCAACACTCTGGCAGAGGTCTCCAGCAACACACTGGCAGGGGTCTCCAGCAACACACTGGCAGGGGTCTCCAGCAACACACTGGCAGGGGTCTGCAGCAACACACTAGCAGGGATCTCCAGCAACACACTGGCAGGTGTCTCAAACAACACACTGGCAGGGGTCTCGAGTAACACACTGGCAGAGGTCTTCAACAACACAATGGCAGAGGTCTCCAGCAACACGCTGGCAGGGGTCTCCAGCAACACACTGGCAGAGGTCTCCAACAACGCAATGGCAGAGGTCTCCAGCAACAAACTGGCAGAGGTCTCCAGCAACACTCTGGCAGTCGCCTCCAGCAACACACTGGCAGGGGTCTCCAGCAACACACTGGCAGGGGTCTCCAGCAACACACTGGCAGGGGTCTCCAGCAATACACTAGCAGAGGTCTCCAGCAACACGCTGGCAGAGGTCTCCAGCAACACACTGGCAGAAGTCTCCAACAACACAATGGCAGAGGTCTCCAGCATCACACTGGCAGGGGTCTCCAGCAACACGCTGGCAGAGGTCTCCAGCATCACACTGGCAGGGGTCTCCAGCAACACGCTGGCAGAGGTCTCCAGCAACACACTGGCAGAGGTCTCCAACAACACAATGGCAGAGGTCTCCAGCAACACGCTGGAAGGGGTCTCCAGCAACACACTGGCAGAGGTCTCCAGTAAAACACTGGCAGGGTTCTCCAGCAACACACTGGCAGAGGTCTCCAGTAACACACTGGCAGAGGTCTCCAGTAACACACTGGCAGAAGTCTCCAGCAACACACTGGCAGAGGTCTCTAGCAACACACTGGCAGGGGTCTCCAGCAACACACTGGCATAGGTCTCCAGCAACACACTGGCATAGGTCTCCAGCAACACACTGGCAGAGGTCTCCAGCAACACTCTGGCAGGTGTCTCCAGCAACACACTGGCATAGGTCTCCAGCAACACACTGGCAGAGGTCTCCAGCAACACACTGGCAGAGGTCTCCAGCAACACACTGGCAGTCGTGTCCAGCAACACACTGGCAGGGGTCTCCAGCAAAACACTGGCAGGGGTCTCCAGCAACACACTGGCATAGGTCTCCAGCAACACACTGGCAGAGGTCTCCAGTAACACACTTGCAAGAGTCTCCAGCAACACACTGGCATAGGTCTCCAACAACACACTGTCAGAGGTCTCCAGCAACACACTGGCAGTCGTGTCCAGCAACACACTGGCAGAGGTCTCCAGCAACACACTGGAAGTCGTGTTCAACAACACCCTGGCAGGGGTCACCAGCAACACACTGGCAGAGGTCTCCAGCAACACACTGGCAGAGGTCTCCAAAAACACAATGGCAGAGGTCTCCAGCAACGCACTGGCAGAGGTCTCCAGCAACACCCTGGCAGGGGTCTCCAGCAACACGCTGGCAGGGGTCTCCAGCAATACACTGGCAGTCGTCTCCAGCAAAACAATGGCAGGGGTCTCCAGCAACACACTGGCAGAGGTCTCCAGCAACACACTGGCATAGGTCTCCAGCAACACACTGGCATAGGTCTCCAGCAACACACTGGCAGAGGTCTCCAGCAACCCACTGGCAGATGTCTCCAGCAACACGCTGGCAGATGTCTCCAGCAACACACTGGCAGAGGTCTCCAGCAGCACACTGGCAGAGGTCTCCAGCAACACACTGGCAGTGGTCTCCAGCAACACACTGGCAGAGGTCTTCAGCAACACACTGGCAAGGGTCTCCAGCAACACGCTGGCAGGGGTCTCCAGCAACACTCTGGCAGAGGTCTCCAGCAACACACTGGCAGGGGTCTCCAACAACACACTCGCAGAGGTCTCCAGCATCACTCTGGCAGGGGTCTCCAGCAACACACTGGCAGGGGTCTCCAGCAACACACTGGCAGAGGTCTCCTGCAACACTGACAGAGGTATCCAGCAATACACTGGCAGAGGTCTCCAACAACACAATGGCAGAGGTCTCCAGCATCACTCTGGCAGGGGTCTCCAACAACACACTGGCAGGGGTCTCCAGCAACACACTGGCAGGGGTCTCCATCAACACACTGGCAGAGGTCTCCAGCAACACGCTGGCAGGGGTCTCCAGCAACACGCTGGCAGAGGTCTCCAGCAACACACTGGCAGGGGTCTCTAGCAACACACTGGAAGAGTTCTCAAGCAACACACTGGCAGGGGTCTGCAGCAACACACTGGCAGAGGTCTCCAACAACACAATGGCAGAGGTCTCCAGCAACACGCTGGCAGAGGTCTCCAGCAACACACTGGCAGTCGTGTCCAGCAACACACTGCCAGAGGTCTCCAGCAACACGCTGGCAGGGGTCTCCAGCAACACGCTGGCAGAGGTCTCCAGCAACACACTGGCAGAGGTCTCCAACAACACAATGACAGAGGTCTCCAGCAACACGCTGGCAGAGGTCTCCAGCAACACACTGGCAGTCGTGTCCAGCAACACACTGCCAGAGGTCTCCAGCAACACGCTGGCAGGGGTCTCCAGCAACACACTGGCAGTCGTGTCCAGCAACACACTGCCAGAGGTCTCCAGCAACACGCTGGCAGGGGTCTCGAGTAACACTCTGGCAGAGGTCTCCCGCAACACACTGGCAGAGGTCCCCAGCAACACACTGGCAGAGGTCTCCAGCAACACACTGACTGGGGTCTCCAGCAACACACTGGCAGAGGTCTCCAGCAACACACTGGCAGAAGTCTCCAGCAACACACTGGCATAAGTCTCCAGCAACACACTGCCAGAGGTCTCCAGCAACACGCTGGCAGGGGTCTCCAGCAACACGCTGGCAGGGGTCTCCAGCAACACACTGGCAGAGGTCCCCAGCAACACACTGGCAGAGGTCTCCAGCAACACACTGACTGGGGTCTCCAGCAACACACTGGCAGAGGTCTCCAGCAACACACTGGCAGAAGTCTCCAGCAACACACTGGCATAAGTCTCCAGCAACACACTGCCAGAGGTCTCCAGCAACACGCTGGCAGGGGTCTCCAGCAACACGCTGGCAGGGGTCTCCAGCAATACACTGGCAGAGGTCTCCAGCAAAACACTGGCAGCGGTCTCCAGCAACACACTAGCAGAGGTCTCCAGCAACACACTGGCAGAAGTCTCCAGCAAAACACTGGCATAAGTCTCCAGCAACACACTGGCAGAGGTCTCCAGCAACACACTGGCAGATGTCTCCAGCAACACGCTGGCAGAGGTCTCCAGCAACATACTGGCAGGGGTCTCCAGCAACACACTGGCAGAGGTCTCCAGCAACACACTGGCAGATGTCTCCAGCAACACGCTGGCAGAGGTCTCCAGCAACACACTGGCAGGGGTCTCCAGCAACACACTGGCAGAGGTCTCCAGCAACACACTGGCAGGGGTCTCCAGCAACACACTGGCAGGGGTCTCAAGCAACACACTGGCAGAGGTCTCCAGCAACACACTGGCAGAAGTCTCCAGCAACACACTGGCAGAGGTCCCCAGCAACACACTGGCAGAGGTCTCCAGCAACACACTGGCAGAGGTCTCCAACCACACATTGGCAGAGGTCTCCAGCAACACGCTGGCAGAGGTCTCCAGCAACACACTAGCAGGGGTCTCCAACAACACAATGGCAGGGGTCTCCAGCAACACACTGGCAGGGGTCTCCAGCAACACACTGGCAGTGGTCTCCAACAGCACACTGGCAGGGGACTCCAGCAACACACTGGCAGAGGTCTCCAACAACACAATGGCAGAGGTCTCCAACAACACAATGGCAGAGGTCGCCAACAACACTCTGGCAGAGGTCTCCAGTAAAACACTGGCAGGGGTCTCCAGCAACACACTGGCCGAGGTCTCCAGCAACACACTGGCAGAGGTCTCCAGCAACACACTGGCAGGGGTCTCCAGCAACACACTAGCAGGGATCTCCAGCAACACACTGGCAGGGGTCTCCAACAACACACTGGCAGGGGTCTCCAGCAACACACAGGCAGAGGTCTCCAGCAACACTCTGGCAAAGGTCTCCAGCAACACACTGGCAGGGGTCTCCAGCAACACACTTTCAGGGGTCTCCAGCAATACACTGGCAGGGGTCTCAAGCAACATACTGGCAGGGGTCTCCAACAACACACTGGCAGTGGTCTCAAGCAACACACTGGAAGAGGTTTCCAGCAACACACTGGCAGAAGTCTCCAGCAACACACTGGCAGAGGTCCCCAGCAACACACTGGCAGAGGTCTCCAGCTACACACTGTCAGGTGTCTCCAACAACACACTGACAGAGGTCTCCAGCAACACGCTGGCAGAGGCCTCCAGCAACACACTGGCAGAGGTCTCCAGCTACACACTGTCAGGTGTCTCCAACAACACACTGACAGAGGTCTCCAGCAACACACTGGCAGGGGTCTCCAACAGCACACTGGCAGGGGACTCCAGCAACACACTGGCAGAGGTCTCCAACAACACAATGGCAGAGGTCTCCAACAACACAATGGCAGAGGTCGCCAGCAACACGCTGGCAGGGGACTCCAGCAACACACTGGCAGAGGTCTCCAACAACACAATGGCAGAGGTCTCCAACAACACAATGGCAGAGGTCGCCAGCAACACGCTGGCAGAGGTCTCCAGCAACACACTGGCAGGGGTCTCCAGCAACACGCTGACAGAGGTCTCCAGCAACACACTGGCAGGGGTCTCCAGCAACACACTGGCAGGGGTCTCCAGCAACACACTGGCAGTGGTCTCCAACAGCACACTGGCAGGGGACTCCAGCAACACACTGGCAGAGGTCTCCAACAACACAATGGCAGAGGTCTCCAGCAACACACTAGCAGGGGTCTCCAACAACACAATGGCAGAGGTCTCAGGCAACACGCTGGCAGAGGTCTCGAGCAACACACTGGCAGAGATCTCCAGCAACACACTGGCAGAGGTCTCCAGCAACACACTGGCAGAGGTCTCCAGCAACACACTGGCAGGGGTCTCCAGCAACACACTGGCAGAGGTCTCCAGCAAAACGCTGTCAGAGGTCTCCAGCAACACACTGGCAGAGGTCTCCAACAACACAATGGCAGAGGTCTCCAGCAACACGCTGGCAGAGGTCTCCAGCAACACACTGGCAGTCGTCTCCAGCAACACACTGGCAGGGGTCTCAAGCAACACACTGGCAGAGGTCTCCAGCAACACACTGGCAGAAGTCTCCACCAACACACTGGCAGAGGTCCCCATCAACACACTGGCAGGGGTCTCCAGCAAAACACTGGCAGGGGTCTCCAACAATACACTGGCAGAGGTCTCCAACAACACAATGGCAGAGGTCTCCAGCAACACGCTGGCAGGGGTCTCCAGTAAAACACTGGCAGGGGTCTCCAGCAACACACTAGCAGGGATCTCCAGCAACACACTGGCAGGGGTCTCCAACAACACACTGGCAGGGGTCTCCAGCAACACACAGGCAGAGGTCTCCAGCAACACTCTGGCAGAGGTCTCCAGCAACACACTGGCAGGGGTCTCCAGCAACACACTTTCAGGGGTCTGCAGCAACACACTGGCAGGGGTCTCAAGCAAAACACTGGCAGGGGTCTCCAACAACACACTGGCAGGGGTCTCAAGCAACACACTGGCAGAGGTCTCCAGCAACACACTGGCAGAAGTCTCCAGCAACACACTGGCAGAGGTCCCCAGCAACACACTGGCAGAGGTCTCCAGCAACACACTGGCAGGGGTCTCCAGCAACACACTGGCAGTGGTCCCCAGCAACACACTGGCAGGGGTCTCCAACAGCACACTGGCAGGGGACTCCAGCAACACACTGGCAGAGGTCTCCAACAACACAATGGCAGAGGTCTCCAACAACACAATGGCAGAGGTCGCCAGCAACACGCTGGCAGAGGTCTCCAGCAACACACTGGCAGGGGTCTCCAACAACACACTGGCAGAGGTCTCCAGCAACACGGTGGCCGAGGTCTCCAGCAACACACTGGCAGGGGTCTCCAGCAACACACTGGCAGGGGTTTCCAGCAACACACTGGCAGGGGTCTCCAACAACACACTGGCAGAGGTCTCCAGCAACACGGTGGCAAGGGACTCCAGCAACACACTGGCAGATGTCTCCAACAACACAATGGCAGAGGTCTCCAACAACACAATGGCAGAGGTCTCCAGCAACACGCTGGCAGAGGTCTCTAGCAACACACTGGCAGGGGTCTCCAACAACACAATGGCAGAGGTCTCCAGTAACACGCTGGCAGAGGTCTCGAGCAACACACTGGCAGAGATCTCCAGCAACAGACTGGCAGAGGTCTCCAGCAACACACTGGCAAGGGTCTTCAGCAACACACTGGCAGAGGTCTCCAGCAAAACGCTGTCAGAGGTCTCCAGCAACACACTGGCAGGGGTCTCCAGCAACACACTGGCAGGGGTCTCCAGCAATACACTAGCATGGATCTCCAGCAACACACTGGCAGAGGTCTCCAGCAACACGCTGGCAGAGGTCTCCAGCAACACACTGGCAGTCGTCTCCAGCAACACACTTGCAGGGGTCTCCAGCAAAACACTGGATCGGTCTCCAGCAACACACTGGCAAGGGTCTCCAGCAATACACTAGCAGCGGTCTCCAGCAACACGCTGGCAGGGGTCTCCAGCAACACGCTGGCAAAGGTCTCCAGCAACACACTGGCAGAGGTCTCCAATAACACAATGGCAGAGGTCTCCAGCAACACGCTGGCAGGGGTCTCCAGTAAAACACTGGCAGCGGTCTCCAGCAACACACTGGCAGAGGTCTCCAGCAACACACTGGCAGAGGTCTCCAGCAACACACTGCCAGGGGTCTCCAGCAACACACTAGCAGGGATCTCCATCAACACAATGGCAGGGGTCTCCAACAACACAATGGCACGGGTCTCCAGCAACACACAGGCAGAGGTCTCCAGCAACACTCTGGCAGGGGTCTCCAGCAACACACAGGCAGAGGTCTCCAGCAACACTCTGGCAGAGGTCTCCAGCAACACACTGGCAGGGGTCTCAAGCAACACACTGGCAGAGGTCTCCAGCAATACAATAGCAGCGGTCTCCAGCAACACGCTGGCAGGGGTCTCCAGAAACACGCTGGCAGAGGTCTCCAGCAACACGCTGGCAGGGGTCTCCATTAAAACACTGGCAGGGGTCTCCAGCAACACACTGGCAGAGGTCTCCAGCAACACACTGGCAGAGGTCTCCAGCAACACACTGGCAGGGGTCTCCAGCAACACACTAGCAGGGATCTCCAGCAACACACTGGCAGGGGTCTCCAACAACACACTGGCAGGGGTCTCCAGCAACACACTGGCAGAGGTCTCCAGCAACACTCTGGCAGAGGTCTCCAGCAACACACTGGCAGGGGTCTCCAGCAACACACGGGCAGGGGTCTCCAGCAACACACTGGCAGGGGTCTGCAGCAACACACTAGCAGGGATCTCCAGCAACACACTGGCAGGGGTCTCAAACAACACACTGGCAGGGGTCTCGAGCAACACACTGGCAGAGGTCTTCAACAACACAATGGCAGAGGTCTCCAGCAACACGCTGGCAGGGGTCTCCAGCAACACACTGGCAGAGGTCTCCTACAACGCAATGGCAGAGGTCTCCAGCACCACACTGGCAGAGGTCTCCAGCAACACTCTGGCAGTCGTCTCCAGCAACACACTGGCAGGGGTCTCCAGCAACACACTGGCAGGGGTCTCCAGCAACACACTTGCAGGGGTCTCCAGCAATACACTAGGAGAGGTCTCCAGCAACACGCTGGCAGAGGTCTCCAGCAACACACTGGCAGAAGTCTCCAACAACACAATGGCAGAGGTCTCCAGCATCACACTGGCAGGGGTCTCCAGCAACACGCTGGCAGAGGTCTCCAGCATCACACTGGCAGGGGTCTCCAGCAACACGCTGGCAGAGGTCTCCAGCAACACACTGGCAGAGGTCTCCAACAACACAATGGCAGAGGTCTCCAGCAACACGCTGGAAGGGGTCTCCAGCAACACACTGGCAGAGGTCTCCAGTAAAACACTGGCAGGGGTCTCCAGCAACATACTGGCAGAGGTCACCAGGAACACACTGGCAGAGGTCTCCAGTAACACACTGGCAGAAGTCTCCAGCAACACACTGGCAGAGGTCTCCAGCAACACACTGGCAGATTTCTCGAGCAACACACTGGCAGGGGTCTCCAGCAACACACTGGCATAGGTCTCCAGCAACACACTGGCAGAGTTCTCCAGCAACACTCTGGCAGGTGTCTCCAGCAACACACTGGCATAGGTCTCCAGCAACACACTGGCAGAGGTCTCCAGCAACACACTGGCAGAGGTCTCCAGCAACACACTGGCAGTCGTGTCCAGCAACACACTGGCAGGGGTCTCCAGCAACACACTGGCAGGGGTCTCCAGCAACACACTGGCATAGGTCTCCAGCAACACACTGGCAGAGGTCTCCAGCAACACACTTGCAGGAGTCTCCAGCAGCACACTATCATAGGTCTCCAACAACACACTGTCAGAGGTCTCCAGAAACACACTGGCAGTCGTGTCCAGCAACACACTGGCAGAGGTCTCCAGCAACACACTGGAAGTCGTGTTCAACAACACCCTGGCAGGGGTCTCCAGCAACACACTGGCAGAGGTCTCCCGCAACACACTGGCAGAGGTCTCCAACAACACAATGGCAGAGGTCTCCAGCAACGCACTGGCAGAGGTCTCCAGCAACACCCTGGCAGGGGTCTCCAGCAACACGTTGGCAGGGGTCTCCAGCAATACACTGGCAGAGGTCTCCAGCAAAACAATGGCAGGGGTCTCCAGCAACACACTGGCAGAGGTCTCCAGCAACACACTGGCATAGGTCTCCAGCAACACACTGGCATAGGTCTCCAGCAACACACTGGCAGAGGTCTCCAGCAACCCACTGGCAGATGTCTCCAGCAACACACTGGCAGTGGTCTCCAGCAACACACTGGCAGAGGTCTCCAGCAACACACTGGCAGGGGTCTCCAGCAACACGCTGGCAGGGGTCTCCAGCAACACTCTGGCAGAGGTCTCCAGCAACACACTGGCAGGGGTCTCCAGCAACACACTCGCAGAGATCTCCAGCATCACTCTGGCAGGGGTCTCCAGCAACACACTGGCAGGGGTCTCCAGCAACACACTGGCAGAGGTCTCCTGCAACACTGACAGAGGTCTCCAGCAATACACTGGCAGAGGTCTCCAACAACACAATGGCAGAGGTCTCCAGCATCACTCTGGCAGGGGTCTCCAGCAACACATTGTCAGGGGTCTCCAGCAACACACTGGCAGGGGTCTCCAACAATACACTGGCAGAGGTCTCCAACAACACAATGGCAGAGGTCTCCAGCAACACGCTGGCATGGGTCTCCAGTAAAACACTGGCAGGGGTCTCCAGCAACACACTGGCAGAGGTCTCCAGCAACACACTGGCAGAGGTCTCCAGCAACACACTGGCAGGGGTCTCCAGCAACACACTAGCAGGGATCTCCAGCAACACACTGGCAGGGGTCTCCAACAACACACTGGCAGGGGTCTCTAGCAACACACAGGCAGAGGTCTCCAGCAACACTCTGGCAGAGGTCTCCAGCAACACACTGGCAGGGGTCTCCAGCAACACACTTTCATGGGTCTGCAGCAACACACTGGCAGGGGTCTCAAGCAACACACTGGCAGGGGTCTCCAACAACACACTGGCAGGGGTCTCAAGCAACACACTGGCAGAGGTCTCCAGCAACACACTGGCAGAAGTCTCCAGCAACACACTGGCAGAGGTCCCCAGCAACACACTGGCAGAGGTCTCCAGCAACACACTGGCAGGGGTCTCCAGCAACACACTGGCAGTGGTCCCCAGCAACACACTGGCAGGGGTCTCCAACAGCACACTGGCAGGGGACTCCAGCAACACACTGGCAGAGGTCTCCAACAACACAATGGCAGAGGTCTCCAACAACACAATGGCAGAGGTCGCCAGCAACACGCTGGCAGAGGTCTCCAGCAACACACTGGCAGGGGTCTCCAGCAACACACTGGCAGGGGTCTCAAGCAACACACTGGCAGAGATCTCCAGCAACACACTGGCAGAGGTTTCCAGCAACACACTGGCAAGGGTCTCCAACAACACACTGGCAGAGGTCTCCAGCAACACGGTGGCCGAGGTCTCCAGCAACACACTGGCAGGGGTCTCCAGCAACACACTGGCAGGGGTTTCCAGCAACACACTGGCAGGGGTCTCCAACAACACACTGGCAGAGGTCTCCAGCAACACGGTGGCAAGGGACTCCAGCAACACACTGGCAGATGTCTCCAACAACACAATAGCAGAGGTCTCCAACAACACAATGGCAGAGGTCTCCAGCAACACGCTGGCAGAGGTCTCCAGCAACACACTGGCAGGGGTCTCCAACAACACAATGGCAGAGGTCTCCAGTAACACGCTGGCAGAGGTCTCGAGCAACACACTGGCAGAGATCTCCAGCAACAGACTGGCAGAGGTCTCCAGCAACACACTGGCAGATGTCTCCAACAACACAATAGCAGAGGTCTCCAACAACACAATGGCAGAGGTCTCCAGCAACACGCTGGCAGAGGTCTCCAGCAACACACTGGCAGGGGTCTCCAACAACACAATGGCAGAGGTCTCCAGTAACACGCTGGCAGAGGTCTCGAGCAACACACTGGCAGAGATCTCCAGCAACAGACTGGCAGAGGTCTCCAGCAACACACTGGCAAGGGTCTCCAGCAACACACTGGCAGAGGTCTCCAGCAAAACGCTGTCAGAGGTCTCCAGCAAAACAATGGCAGGGGTCTCCAGCAACACACTGGCAGGGGTCTCCAGCAAAACACTAGCATGGATCTCCAGCAACACACTGGCAGAGGTCTCCAGCAACACGCTGGCAGAGGTCTCCAGCAACAAACTGGCAGTCGTCTCCAGCAACACACTTGCAGGGGTCTCCAGCAAAACACTGGAACGGTCTCCAGCAACACACTGGCAGGGGTCTCCAGCAATACACTAGCAGCGGTCTCCAGCAACACGCTGGCAGGGGTCTCCAGCAACACGCTGGCAGACGTCTCCAGCAACACACTGGCAGAGGTCTCCAATAACACAATGGCAGAGGTCTCCAGCAACACGCTTGCAGGGGTCTCCAGTAAAACACTGGCAGCGGTCTCCAGCAACACACTGGCAGAGGTCTCCAGCAACACACTGGCAGTGGTCTAAAGCAACACACTGGCAGAGGTCTCCAGCAACACACTGGCAGGGGTCTCCAGCAACACGCTGGCAGGGGTCTCCAGCAACACTCTGGCAGAGGTCTCCAGCAACACACTGGCAGGGGTCTCCAGCAACACACTCGCAGAGATCTCCAGCATCACTCTGGCAGGGGTCTCCAGCAACACACTGGCAGGGGTCTCCAGCAACACACTGGCAGAGGTCTCCTGCAACACTGACAGAGGTCTCCAGCAATACACTGGCAGAGGTCTCCAACAACACAATGGCAGAGGTCTCCAGCATCACTCTGGCAGGGGTCTCCAGCAACACACTGTCAGGGGTCTCCAGCAACACACTGGCAGGGGTCTCCAACAATACACTGGCAGAGGTCTCCAACAACACAATGGCAGAGGTCTCCAGCAACACGCTGGCATGGGTCTCCAGTAAAACACTGGCAGGGGTCTCCAGCAACACACTGGCAGAGGTCTCCAGCAACACACTGGCAGAGGTCTCCAGCAACACACTGGCAGGGGTCTCCAGCAACACACTAGCAGGGATCTCCAGCAACACACTGGCAGGGGTCTCCAACAACACACTGGCAGGGGTCTCCAGCAACACACAGGCAGAGGTCTCCAGCAACACTCTGGCAGAGGTCTCCAGCAACACACTGGCAGGGGTCTCCAGCAACACACTTTCAGGGGTCTGCAGCAACACACTGGCAGGGGTCTCAAGCAACACACTGGCAGGGGTCTCCAACAACACACTGGCAGGGGTCTCAAGCAACACACTGGCAGAGGTCTCCAGCAACACACTGGCAGAAGTCTCCAGCAACACACTGGCAGAGGTCCCCAGCAACACACTGGCAGAGGTCTCCAGCAACACACTGGCAGGGGTCTCCAGCAACACACTGGCAGTGGTCCCCAGCAACACACTGGCAGGGGTCTCCAACAGCACACTGGCAGGGGACTCCAGCAACACACTGGCAGAGGTCTCCAACAACACAATGGCAGAGGTCTCCAACAACACAATGGCAGAGGTCGCCAGCAACACGCTGGCAGAGGTCTCCAGCAACACACTGGCAGGGGTCTCCAGCAACACACTGGCAGGGGTCTCAAGCAACACACTGGCAGAGATCTCCAGCAACACACTGGCAGAGGTTTCCAGCAACACACTTGCAGGGGTCTCCAACAACACACTGGCAGAGGTCTCCAGCAACACGGCGGCCGAGGTCTCCAGCAACACACTGGCAGGGGTCTCCAGCAACACACTGGCAGGGGTTTCCAGCAACACACTGGCAGGGGTCTCCAACAACACACTGGCAGAGGTCTCCAGCAACACGGTGGCAAGGGACTCCAGCAACACACTGGCAGATGTCTCCAACAACACAATAGCAGAGGTCTCCAACAACACAATGGCAGAGGTCTCCAGCAACACGCTGGCAGAGGTCTCCAGCAACACACTGGCAGGGGTCTCCAACAACACAATGGCAGAGGTCTCCAGTAACACGCTGGCAGAGGTCTCGAGCAACACACTGGCAGAGATCTCCAGTAACAGACTGGCAGAGGTCTCCAGCAACACACTGGCAGATGTCTCCAACAACACAATAGCAGAGGTCTCCAACAACACAATGGCAGAGGTCTCCAGCAACACGCTGGCAGAGGTCTCCAGCAACACACTGGCAGGGGTCTCCAACAACACAATGGCAGAGGTCTCCAGTAACACGCTGGCAGAGGTCTCGAGCAACACACTGGCAGAGATCTCCAGCAACAGACTGGCAGAGGTCTCCAGCAACACACTGGCAAGGGTCTCCAGCAACACACTGGCAGAGGTCTCCAGCAAAACGCTGTCAGAGGTCTCCAGCAACACAATGGCAGGGGTCTGCAGCAACACACTGGCAGGGGTCTCCAGCAAAACACTAGCATGGATCTCCAGCAACACACTGGCAGAGGTCTCCAGCAACACGCTGGCAGAGGTCTCCAGCAACACACTGGCAGTCGTCTCCAGCAACACACTTGCAGGGGTCTCCAGCAAAACACTGGAACGGTCTCCAGCAACACACTGGCAGGGGTCTCCAGCAATACACTAGCAGCGGTCTCCAGCAACACGCTGGCAGGGGTCTCCAGCAACACGCTGGCAGAGGTCTCCAGCAACACACTGGCAGAGGTCTCCAATAACACAATGGCAGAGGTCTCCAGCAACACGCTGGCAGGGGTCTCCAGTAAAACACTGGCAGCGGTCTCCAGCAACACACTGGCAGAGGTCTCTAGCAACACACTGGCAGAGGTCTCCAGCAACACACTGCCAGGGGTCTCCAGCAACACACTAGCAGGGATCTCCTTCAACACAGTGGCAGGGGTCTCCAACAACACAATGGCACGGGTCTCCAGCAACACACAGGCAGAGGTCTCCAGCAACTCTCTGGCAGGGGTCTCCAGCAACACACAGGCAGAGGCCTCCAGCAAGACTCTGGCAGAGGTCTCCAGCAACACACTGGCAGGGGTCTCAAGCAACACACTGGCAGAGGTCTCCAGCAACACACTGGCAGAAGTCTCCAGCAACACACTGGCAGAGGTCCCCAGCAACACGCTGGCAGGGGTCTCCAGCAAAACACTGGCAGGGGTCTCCAACAACGCAATGGCAGAGGTCTCCAGCACCACACTGGCAGAGGTCTCCAGCAACACTCTGGCAGTCGTCTCCAGCAACACACTGGCAGGGGTCTCCAGCAACACACTGGCAGGGGTCTCCAGCAACACACTGGCAGGGGTCTCCAGCAATACACTAGCAGAGGTCTCCAGCAACACTCTGGCAGTCGTCTCCAGCAACACACTGGCAGAAGTCTCCAACAAGACAATGGCAGAGGTCTCCAGCATCACACTGGCAGGGGTCTCCAGCAACACGCTGGCAGAGGTCTCCAGGATCACACTGGCAGGGGTCTCCAGCAACACGCTGGCAGAGGTCTCCAGCAACACACTGGCAGAGGTCTCCAACAACACAATGGCAGAGGTCTCCAGCAAAACGATGGAAGGGGTCTCCAGCAACACACTGGCAGAGGTCTCCAGTAAAACACTGGCAGGGGTCTCCAGCAACACACTGGCAGAGGTCACCTGGAACACACTGGCAGAGGTCTCCAGTAACACACTCGCAGAAGTCTCCAGCAACACACTTGGATAGGTCTCCAGCAACACACTGGCAGAGGTCTCGAGCAACACACTGGCAGGGGTCTCCAGCAACACACTGGCATAGGTCTCCAGCAACACACTGGCAGAGGTCTCCAGCAACACTCTGGCAGGTGTCTCCAGCAACACACTGGCATAGGTCTCCAGCAACACACTGGCAGAGGTCTCCAGCAACACACTGGCAGTCGTGTCCAGCAACACACTGGCAGGGGTCTCCAGCAACACACTGGCAGGGGTCTCCAGCAACACACTGGCATAGGTCTCCAGCAACACACTGGCAGAGGTCTCCAGCAACACACTTGCAGGAGTCTCCAGCAACACACTGGCATAGGTCTCCAACAACACACTGTCAGAGGTCTCCAGCAACACACTGGCAGTCGTGTCCAGCAACACACTGGCAGAGGTCTCCAGCAACACACTGGAAGTCGTGTTCAACAACACCCTGGCAGGGGTCTCCAGCAACACACTGGCAGAGGTCTCCAGCAACACACTGGCAGAGGTCTCCAACAACACAATGGCAGAGGTCTCCAGCAACGCACTGGCAGAGGTCTCCAGCAACACCCTGGCAGGGGTCTCTAGCAACACGCTGGCAGGGGTCTCCAGCAATACACTGGCAGAGGTCTCCAGCAAAACAATGGCAGGGGTCTCCAGCAACACACTGGCAGAGGTCTCTAGCAACACAGTGGCATAGGTCTCCAGCAACACACTGGCATAGGTCTCCAGCAACACACTGGCAGAGGTCTCCAGCAACCCACTGGCAGATGTCTTTAGCAACACGCTGGCAGATGTCTCCAGCAACACACTGGCAGAGGTCTCCAGCAGCACACTGGCAGAGGTCTCCAGCAACACACTGGCAGTGGTCTCCAGCAACACACTGGCAGAGGTCTCCAGCAACACACTGGCAGGGGTCTCCAGCAACACGCTGGCAGGGGTCTCCAGCAACACTCTGGCAGAGGTCTCCAGCAACACACTGGCAGGGGTCTCCAGCAACACACTCGCAGAGGTCTCCAGCATCACTCTGGCAGGGGTCTCCAGCAACACACTCGCAGAGGTCTCCAGCATCACTCTGGCAGGGGTCTCCAGCAACACACTGGCAGGGGTCTCCAGCAACACACTGGCAGAGGTCTCCTGCAACACTGACAGAGGTCTCCAGCAATACACTGGCAGAGGTCTCCAACAACACAGTGGCAGAGGTCTCCAGCAATACACTGGCAGAGGTCTCCAACAACACAGTGGCAGAGGTCTCCAGCATCACATCTGGCAGGGGTCTCCAGCAACACACTGTCAGGGGTCTCCAGCAACACACTGGCAGGGGTCTCCATCAACACACTGGCAGAGGTCTCCAGCAACACGCTGGCAGGGGTCTCCAGCAACACGCTGGCAGAGGTCTCCAGCAACACACTGGCAGAGGTCTCCAGCAACACACTGGCAGGTGTCTCAAGCAACAAACTGGAAGAGTTCTCAAGCAACACACTGGCAGGGGTCTCCAGCAACACACTGGCAGGGGTCTCCAGCAACACACTGGCAGTGGTCCCCAGCAACACACTGGCAGGGGTCTCCAACAGCACACTGGCAGAGGTCTCCAACAACACAATGGCAGAGGTCTCCAACAACACAATGGCAGAGGTCTCCAGCAACACGCTGGCAGAGGTCTCCAGCAACACACTGGCAGTCGTGTCCAGCAACACACTGCCAGAGGTCTCCAGCAACACGCTGGCAGGGGTCTCCAGTAAAACACTGGCAGCGGTCTCCAGCAACACACTGGCAGAGGTCTCCAGCAACACACTGGCAGAGGTCTCCAGCAACACACTGCCAGGGGTCTCCAGCAACACACTAGCAGGGATCTCCATCAACACAGAGGCAGGGGTCTCCAACAACACAATGGCACGGGTCTCCAGCAACACACAGGCAGAGGTCTCCAGCAACACGCTGGCAGAGGTCTCCAGCAACACACTGGCAGTCGTGTCCAGCAACACACTGCCAGAGGTCTCCAGCAACACGCTGGCAGGGGTCTCCAGTAAAACACTGGCAGCGGTCTCCAGCAACACACTGGCAGAGGTCTCCAGCAACACACTGGCAGAGGTCTCCAGCAACACACTGGCAGGGGTCTCCAGCAACACACTAGCGGGGATCTCCAGCAACACACTGGCACGGGTCTCCAACAACACACTGGCAGGGGTCTCCAGCAACACACTGGCAGGGATCTCCAGCAACACACTGGCAGGGGTCTCCAACAACACACTGGCAGGGGTCTCCAGCAACACACTGGCAGAGGTCTCCAGCAACACACTGGCAGAGGTCTCCAGCAACACACTGGCAGGGGTCTCCAGCAACACACTGACAGGGGTCTCCAGCAATACAATAGCAGCGGTCTCCAGCAACACACTGGCAGGGGTCTGCAGCAACACACTAGCAGGGATCTCCAGCAACACACTGGCAGGGGTCTCAAACAACACACTGGCAGGGGTCTCGAGCAACACACTGGCAGAGGTCTTCAACAACACAATGGCAGAGGTCTCCAGCAACACGCTGGCAGGGGTCTCCAGCAACATACTGGCAGAGGTCTCCAACAACGCAATGGCAGAGGTCTCCAGCACCACACTGGCAGAGGTCTCCAGCAACACTCTGGCAGTCGTCTCCAGCAACACACTGGCAGGGGTCTCCAGCAACACACTGACAGGGGTCTCCAGCAACACACTGGCAGGGGTCTCCAGCAATACACTAGCAGAGGTCTCCAGCAACACGCTGGCAGAGGTCTCCAGCAACACACTGGCAGAAGTCTCCAACAAGACAATGACAGAGGTCTCCAGCATCACACTGGCAGGGGTCTCCAGCAACACGCTGGCAGAGGTCTCCAGCAACACACTGGCTGAGGTCTCCAACAACACAATGGCAGAGGTCTCCAGCAACACGCTGGAAGGGGTCTCCAGCAACACACTGGCAGAGGTCTCCAGTAAAACACTGGCAGGGGTCTCCAGCAACACACTGGCAGAGGTCACCTGGAACACACTGGCAGAGGTCTCCAGTAACACACTGGCAGAAGTCTCCAGCAACACACTGGCAGAGGTCTCCAGCAACACACTGGCATAGGTCTCCAGCAACACACTGGCAGAGGTCTCCAGCAACACGGTGGCCGAGGTCTCCAGCAACACACTGGCAGGGGTCTCCAGCAACACACTGGCAGGGGTCTCCAACAACACACTGGCAGAGGTCTCCAGCAACACGGTGGCAAGGGACTCCAGCAACACACTGGCAGATGTCTCCAACAACACAATAGCAGAGGTCTCCAACAACACAATGGCAGAGGTCTCCAGCAACACGCTGGCAGAGGTCTCCAGCAACACACTGGCAGGGGTCTCCAACAACACAATGGCAGAGGTCTCCAGTAACACGCTGGCAGAGGTCTCGAGCAACACACTGGCAGAGATCTCCAGCAACAGACTGGCAGAGGTCTCCAGCAACACACTGGCAAGGGTCTCCAGCAACACACTGGCAGAGGTCTCCAGCAAAACGCTGTCAGAGGTCTCCAGCAACACACTGGCAGGGGTCTCCAGCAAGACACTGGCAGGGGTCTCCAGCAACACACTAGCATGGATCTCCAGCAACACACTGGCAGAGGTCTCCAGCAACACGCTGGCAGAGGTCTCCAGCAACACACTGGCAGTCGTCTCCAGCAACACACTTGCAGGGGTCTCCAGCAAAACACTGGAACGGTCTCCAGCAACACACTGGCAGGGGTCTCCATCAATACACTAGCAGCGGTCTCCAGCAACACGCTGGCAGGGGTCTCCAGCAACACGCTGGCAGAGGTCTCCAGCAACACACTGGCAGAGGTCTCCAATAACACAATGGCAGAGGTCTCCAGCAACACACTGGTAGGGGTCTCCAGTAAAACACTGGCAGCGGTCTCCAGCAACACACTGGCAGAGGTCTCCAGCAACACACTGGCAGAGGTCTCCAGCAACACACTGCCAGGGGTCTCCAGCAACACACTAGCAGGGATCTCCATCAACACAGTGGCAGGGGTCTGCAACAACACAATGGCACGGGTCTCCAGCAACACACAGGCAGAGGTCTCCAGCAACACTCTGGCAGGGGTCTCCAGCAACACACAGGCAGAGGTCTCCAGCAACACTCTGGCAGAGGTCTCCAGCAACACACTGGCAGGGGTCTCAAGCAACACACTGGCAGAGGTCTCCAGCAACACACTGGCAGAAGTCTCCAGCAACACACTGGCAGAGGTCTCCAGCAACACGCTGGCAGGGGTCTCCAGCAAAACACTGGCAGGGGTCTCCAGCAACACACTGGCAGGGGTCTCCAGCAATACAATAGCAGCGGTCTCCAGCAACACGCTGGCAGGGGACTCCAGAAACACGCTGGCAGAGGTCTCCAGCAACACGCTGGCAGGGGTCTCCATTAAAACACTGGCAGGGGTCTCCAGCAACACACTGGCAGAGGTCTCCAGCAACACACTGGCAGAGGTCTCCAGCAACACACTGGCAGGGGTCTCCAGCAACACACTAGCAGGGATCTCCAGCAACACACTGGCAGGGGTCTCCAACAACACACTGGCTGGGGTCTCCAGCAACACACTGGCAGAGGTCTCCAGCAACACACTGGCAGAGGTCTCCAGCAACACACTGGCAGGTTTCTCCAGCAACACACTGGCAGGGGTCTCCAGCAACACACTGGCAGGGGTCTCCAGCAATACAATAGCAGCGGTCTCCAGCAACACGCTGGCAGGGGTCTCCAGAAACACGCTGGCAGAGGTCTCAAGCAACACGCTGGCAGGGGTCTCCATTAAAACACTGGCAGGGGTCTCCAGCAACACACTGGCAGAGGTCTCCAGCAACACACTGGCAGAGGTCTCTGGCAACACACTGGCAGGGGTCTCCAGCAACACACTAGCAGGGATCTCCAGCAACACACTGGCAGGGGTCTCCAACAACACACTGGCAGGGGTCTCCAGCAACACACTGGCAGAGGTCTCCAGCAACACACTGGCAGAGGTCTCCAGCAACCCACTGGCAGATGTCTTTAGCAACACGCTGGCAGATGTCTCCAACAACACACTGGCAGAGGTCTCCAGCAGCACACTGGCAGAGGTCTCCAGCAACACACTGGCAGTGGTCTCCAGCAACACACTGGCAGAGGT
Source organism: Procambarus clarkii (assembly GCF_040958095.1). Lineage (NCBI taxonomy): Eukaryota > Metazoa > Arthropoda > Malacostraca > Decapoda > Cambaridae > Procambarus > Procambarus clarkii. Next base: position 8,738,546 of record NC_091203.1, on the reverse strand, counting down.
CTCCAGCAACACACTGGCAGGGGTCTCCAGCAACACGCTGGCAGGGGTCTCCAGCAACACTCTGGCAGAGGTCTCCAGCAACACACTGGCAGGGGTCTCCAGCAACACACACGCAGAGGTCTCCAGCATCACTCTGGCAGGGGTCTAAAGCAACACACTCGCAGAGGTCTCCAGCATCACTCTGGCAGGGGTCTCCAGCAACACACTGGCAGGGGTCTCCAGCAACACACTGGCAGAGGTCTCCTGCAACACTGACAGAGGTCTCCAGCAATACACTGGCAGAGGTCTCCAACAACACAGTGGCAGAGGTCTCCAGCAATACACTGGCAGAGGTCTCCAACAACACAGTGGCAGAGGTCTCCAGCATCACATCTGGCAGGGGTCTCCAGCAACACACTGTCAGGGGTCTCCAGCAACACACTGGCAGGGGTCTCCATCAACACACTGGCAGAGGTCTCCAGCAACACGCTGGCAGGGGTCTCCAGCAACACGCTGGCAGAGGTCTCCAGCAACACACTGGCAGAGGTCTCCAGCAACACACTGGCAGGGGTCTCTAGCAACACACTGGAAGTGTTCTCAAGCAACACACTGGCAGGGGTCTCCAGCAACACACTGGCAGGGGTCTCCAGCAACACACTGGCAGTGGTCCCCAGCAACACACTGGCAGGGGTCTCCAACAGCACACTGGCAGAGGTCTCCAACAACACAATGGCAGAGGTCTCCAACAACACAATGGCAGAGGTCTCCAGCAACACGCTGGCAGAGATCTCCAGCAACACACTGGCAGTCGTGTCCAGCAACACACTGCCAGAGGTCTCCAGCAACACGCTGGCAGGGGTCTCCAGTAAAACACTGGCAGCGGTCTCCAGCAACACACTGGCAGAGGTCTCCAGCAACACACTGGCAGAGGTCTCCAGCAACACACTGCCAGGGGTCTCCAGCAACACACTAGCAGGGATCTCCATCAACACAGAGGCAGGGGTCTCCAACAACACAATGGCACGGGTCTCCAGCAACACACAGGCAGAGGTCTCCAGCAACACTCTGGCAGGGGTCTCCAGCAACACACAGGCAGAGGTCTCCAGCAACACTCTGGCAGAGGTCTCCAGCAACACCCTGGCAGGGGTCTCAAGCAACACACTGGCAGAGGTCTCCAGCAACACACTGGCAGAAGTCTCCAGCAACACACTGGCAGAGGTCCCCAGCAACACGCTGGCAGGGGTCTCCAGCAAAACACTGGCAGGGGTCTCCAGCAACACACTGGCAGGGGTCTTCAGCAATACAATAGCAGCGGTCTCCAGCAACACGCTGGCAGGGGTCTCCAGAAACACGCTGGCAGAGGTCTCCAGCAACACGCTGGCAGGGGTCTCCATTAAAACACTGGCAGGGGTCTCCAGCAACACACTGGCAGAGGTCTCCAGCAACACACTGGCAGAGGTCTCCAGCAACACACTGGCAGGGGTCTCCAGCAACACACTAGCGGGGATCTCCAGCAACACACTGGCAGGGGTCTCCAACAACACACTGGCAGGGGTCTCCAGCAACACACTGGCAGGGATCTCCAGCAACACACTGGCAGGGGTCTCCAACAACACACTGGCAGGGGTCTCCAGCAACACACTGGCAGAGGTCTCCAGCAACACACTGGCAGAGGTCTCCAGCAACACACTGGCAGGGGTCTCCAGCAACACACTGGCAGGGGTCTCCAGCATCACACTGACAGGGGTCTCCAGCAATACAATAGCAGCGGTCTCCAGCAACACGCTGGCAGGGGTCTCCAGAAACACGCTGGCAGAGGTCTCCAGCAACACACTGGCAGAGGTCTCCAGCAACACACTGGCAGAGGTCACCAGCAACACACTGGCAGGGGTCTCCAGCAACACACTAGCAGGGATCTCCAGCAACACACTGGCAGGGGTCTCCATTAAAACACTGGCAGGGGTCTCCAGCAACACACTAGCAGGGATCTCCAGCAACACACTGGCAGGGGTCTCCATTAAAACACTGGCAGGGGTCTCCAGCAACACACTGGCAGAGGTCTCCAGCTACACACTGGCAGAGGTCTCCAGCAACACACTGGCAGAGGTCTCCAGCAACACACTAGCAGTGATCTCCAGCAACACACTGGCAGGGGTCTCCAACAACACACTAGCAGGGGTCTCCAGCAACACACTGGCAGAGGTCTCCAGCAACACACTGGCAGAGGTCTCCAGCAACACACTGGCAGGGGTCTCCAGCAACACACTGGCAGGGGTCTCCAGCAACACACTGGCAGAAGTCTCCAACAAGACAATGGCAGAGGTCTCCAGCATCACACTGGCAGGGGTCTCCAGCAACACACTGGCAGGGGTCTCCAGCAACACACTGGCAGGGGTCTCCAGCATCACACTGACAGGGGTCTCCAGCAATACAATAGCAGCGGTCTCCAGCAACACGCTGGCAGGGGTCTCCAGAAACACGCTGGCAGAGGTCTCCAGCAACACACTGGCAGAGGTCTCCAGCAACACACTGGCAGAGGTCACCAGCAACACACTGGCAGGGGTCTCCAGCAACACACTAGCAGGGATCTCCAGCAACACACTGGCAGGGGTCTCCATTAAAACACTGGCAGGGGTCTCCAGCAACACACTGGCAGAGGTCTCCAGCAACACACTGGCAGAGGTCTCCAGCAACACACTGGCAGAGGTCTCCAGCAACACACTAGCAGTGATCTCCAGCAACACACTGGCAGGGGTCTCCAACAACACACTAGCAGGGGTCTCCAGCAACACACTGGCAGAGGTCTCCAGCAACACACTGGCAGAGGTCTCCAGCAACACACTGGCAGGGGTCTCCAGCAACACACTGGCAGGGGTCTCCAGCAACACACTGGCAGGGGTCTCCAGCAACACACTGGCAGGGGTCTGCAGCAACACACTAGCAGGGATCTCCAGCAACACACTGGCAGGGGTCTCAAACAACACACTGGCAGGGGTCTCGAGCAACACACTGGCAGAGGTCTTCAACAACACAATGGCAGAGGTCTCCAGCAACACGCTGGCAGGGGTCTCCAGCAACATACTGGCAGAGGTCTCCAACAACGCAATGGCAGAGGTCTCCAGCACCACACTGGCAGAGGTCTCCAGCAACACTCTGGCAGTCGTCTCCAGCAACACACTGGCAGGGGTCTCCAGCAACACACTGGCAGGGGTCTCCAGCAACACACTGGCAGGGGTCTCCAGCAATACACTAGCAGAGGTCTCCAGCAACACGCTGGCAGAGGTCTCCAGCAACACACTGGCAGAAGTCTCCAACAAGACAATGGCAGAGGTCTCCAGCATCACACTGGCAGGGGTCTCCAGCAACACGCTGGCAGAGGTCTCCAGCAACACACTGGCTGAGGTCTCCAACAACACAATGGCAGAGGTCTCCAGCAACACGCTGGAAGGGGTCTCCAGCAACACACTGGCAGAGGTCTCCAGTAAAACACTGGCAGGGGTCTCCAGCAACACACTGGCAGAAGTCTCCAACAAGACAATGGCAGAGGTCTCCAACATCACACTGGCAGGGGTCTCCAGCAACACGCTGGCAGAGGTCTCCAGCAACACACTGGCTGAGGTCTCCAACAACACAATGGCAGAGGTCTCCAGCAACACGCTGGAAGGGGTCTCCAGCAACACACTGGCAGAGGTCTCCAGTAAAACACTGGCAGGGGTCTCCAGCAACACACTGGCAGAGGTCACCTGGAACACACTGGCAGAGGTCTCCAGTAACACACTGGCAGAAGTCTCCAGCAACACACTGGCAGAGGTCTCCAGCAACACACTGGCATAGGTCTCCAGCAACACACTGGCAGAGGTCTCCAGCAACACGGTGGCCGAGGTCTCCAGCAACACACTGGCAGGGGTCTCCAGCAACATACTGGCAGGGGTCTCCAACAACACACTGGCAGAGGTCTCCAGCAACACGGTGGCAAGGGACTCCAGCAACACACTGGCAGATGTCTCCAACAACACAATAGCAGAGGTCTCCAACAACACAATGGCAGAGGTCTCCAGCAACACGCTGGCAGAGGTCTCGAGCAACACACTGGCAGAGATCTCCAGCAACAGACTGGCAGAGGTCTCCAGCAACACACTGGCAAGGGTCTCCAGCAACACACTGGCAGAGGTCTCCAGCAAAACGCTGTCAGAGGTCTCCAGCAACACACTGGCAGGGGTCTTCAGCAATACAATAGCAGCGGTCTCCAGCAACACGCTGGCAGGGGTCTCCAGAAACACGCTGGCAGAGGTCTCCAGCAACACGCTGGCAGGGGTCTCCATTAAAACACTGGCAGGGGTCTCCAGCAACACACTGGCAGAGGTCTCCAGCAACACACTGGCAGAGGTCTCCAGCAACACACTGGCAGGGGTCTCCAGCAACACACTAGCGGGGATCTCCAGCAACACACTGGCAGGGGTCTCCAACAACACACTGGCAGGGGTCTCCAGCAACACACTGGCAGGGATCTCCAGCAACACACTGGCAGGGGTCTCCAACAACACACTGGCAGGGGTCTCCAGCAACACACTGGCAGAGGTCTCCAGCAACACACTGGCAGAGGTCTCCAGCAACACACTGGCAGGGGTCTCCAGCAACACACTGGCAGGGGTCTCCAGCATCACACTGACAGGGGTCTCCAGCAATACAATAGCAGCGGTCTCCAGCAACACGCTGGCAGGGGTCTCCAGAAACACGCTGGCAGAGGTCTCCAGCAACACACTGGCAGAGGTCTCCAGCAACACACTGGCAGAGGTCACCAGCAACACACTGGCAGGGGTCTCCAGCAACACACTAGCAGGGATCTCCAGCAACACACTGGCAGGGGTCTCCATTAAAACACTGGCAGGGGTCTCCAGCAACACACTAGCAGGGATCTCCAGCAACACACTGGCAGGGGTCTCCATTAAAACACTGGCAGGGGTCTCCAGCAACACACTGGCAGAGGTCTCCAGCAACACACTGGCAGAGGTCTCCAGCAACACACTGGCAGAGGTCTCCAGCAACACACTAGCAGTGATCTCCAGCAACACACTGGCAGGGGTCTCCAACAACACACTAGCAGGGGTCTCCAGCAACACACTGGCAGAGGTCTCCAGCAACACACTGGCAGAGGTCTCCAGCAACACACTGGCAGGGGTCTCCAGCAACACACTGGCAGGGGTCTCCAGCAACACACTGGCAGAAGTCTCCAACAAGACAATGGCAGAGGTCTCCAGCATCACACTGGCAGGGGTCTCCAGCAACACACTGGCAGGGGTCTCCAGCAACACACTGGCAGGGGTCTCCAGCATCACACTGACAGGGGTCTCCAGCAATACAATAGCAGCGGTCTCCAGCAACACGCTGGCAGGGGTCTCCAGAAACACGCTGGCAGAGGTCTCCAGCAACACACTGGCAGAGGTCTCCAGCAACACACTGGCAGAGGTCACCAGCAACACACTGGCAGGGGTCTCCAGCAACACACTAGCAGGGATCTCCAGCAACACACTGGCAGGGGTCTCCATTAAAACACTGGCAGGGGTCTCCAGCAACACACTGGCAGAGGTCTCCAGCAACACACTGGCAGAGGTCTCCAGCAACACACTGGCAGAGGTCTCCAGCAACACACTAGCAGTGATCTCCAGCAACACACTGGCAAGGGTCTCCAACAACACACTAGCAGGGGTCTCCAGCAACACACTGGCAGAGGTCTCCAGCAACACACTGGCAGAGGTCTCCAGCAACACACTGGCAGGGGTCTCCAGCAACACACTGGCAGGGGTCTCCAGCAACACACTGGCAGGGGTCTCCAGCAACACACTGGCAGGGGTCTGCAGCAACACACTAGCAGGGATCTCCAGCAACACACTGGCAGGGGTCTCAAACAACACACTGGCAGGGGTCTCGAGCAACACACTGGCAGAGGTCTTCAACAACACAATGGCAGAGGTCTCCAGCAACACGCTGGCAGGGGTCTCCAGCAACATACTGGCAGAGGTCTCCAACAACGCAATGGCAGAGGTCTCCAGCACCACACTGGCAGAGGTCTCCAGCAACACTCTGGCAGTCGTCTCCAGCAACACACTGGCAGGGGTCTCCAGCAACACACTGGCAGGGGTCTCCAGCAACACACTGGCAGGGGTCTCCAGCAATACACTAGCAGAGGTCTCCAGCAACACGCTGGCAGAGGTCTCCAGCAACACACTTGCAGAAGTCTCCAACAAGACAATGGCAGAGGTCTCCAGCATCACACTGGCAGGGGTCTCCAGCAACACGCTGGCAGAGGTCTCCAGCAACACACTGGCTGAGGTCTCCAACAACACAATGGCAGAGGTCTCCAGCAACACGCTGGAAGGGGTCTCCAGCAACACACTGGCAGAGGTCTCCAGTAAAACACTGGCAGGGGTCTCCAGCAACACACTGGCAGAAGTCTCCAACAAGACAATGGCAGAGGTCTCCAGCATCACACTGGCAGGGGTCTCCAGCAACACGCTGGCAGAGGTCTCCAGCAACACACTGGCTGAGGTCTCCAACAACACAATGGCAGAGGTCTCCAGCAACACGCTGGAAGGGGTCTCCAGCAACACACTGGCAGAGGTCTCCAGTAAAACACTGGCAGGGGTCTCCAGCAACACACTGGCAGAGGTCACCTGGAACACACTGGCAGAGGTCTCCAGTAACACACTGGCAGAAGTCTCCAGCAACACACTGGCAGAGGTCTCCAGCAACACACTGGCATAGGTCTCCAGCAACACACTGGCAGAGGTCTCCAGCAACACGGTGGCCGAGGTCTCCAGCAACACACTGGCAGGGGTCTCCAGCAACATACTGGCAGGGGTCTCCAACAACACACTGGCTGAGGTCTCCAGCAACACGGTGGCAAGGGACTCCAGCAACACACTGGCAGATGTCTCCAACAACACAATAGCAGAGGTCTCCAACAACACAATGGCAGAGGTCTCCAGCAACACGCTGGCAGAGGTCTCGAGCAACACACTGGCAGAGATCTCCAGCAACAGACTGGCAGAGGTCTCCAGCAACACACTGGCAAGGGTCTCCAGCAACACACTGGCAGAGGTCTCCAGCAAAACGCTGTCAGAGGTCTCCAGCAACACACTGGCAGGGGTCTCCAGCAACACGCTGGCAGAGGTCTCCGGCAACACACTGGCAGAGGTCTCCAATAACACAATGGCAGAGGTCTCCAGCAACACGCTGGTAGGGGTCTCCAGTAAAACACTGGCAGCGGTCTCCAGCAACACACTGGCAGAGGTCTCCAGCAACACACTGGCAGAGGTCTCCAGCAACACACTGCCAGGGGTCTCCAGCAACACACTAGCAGGGATCTCCATCAACACAGTGGCAGGGGTCTGCAACAACACAATGGCACGGGTCTCCAGCAACACACAGGCAGAGGTCTCCAGCAACACTCTGGCAGGGGTCTCCAGCAACACACAGGCAGAGGTCTCCAGCAACACTCTGGCAGAGGTCTCCACCAACACACTGGCAGGGGTCTCAAGCAACACACTGGCAGAGGTCTCCAGCAACACACTGGCAGAAGTCTCCAGCAACACACTGGCAGAGGTCCCCAGCAACACGCTGGCAGGGGTCTCCAGCAAAACACTGGCAGGGGTCTCCAGCAACACACTGGCAGGGTTCTCCAGCAATACAATAGCAGCGGTCTCCAGCAACACGCTGGCAGGGGACTCCAGAAACACGCTGGCAGAGGTCTCCAGCAACACGCTGGCAGGGGTCTCCATTAAAACACTGGCAGGGGTCTCCAGCAACACACTGGCAGAGGTCTCCAGCAACACACTGGCAGAGGTCTCCAGTAACACACTGGCAGGGGTCTCCAGCAACACACTAGCAGGGATCTCCAGCAACACACTGGCAGGGGTCTCCAACAACACACTGGCTGGGGTCTCCAGCAACACACTGGCAGAGGTCTCCAGCAACACACTGGCAGAGGTCTCCAGCAACACACTGGCAGGGGTCTCCAGCAACACACTGGCAGGGGTCTCCAGCAACACACTGGCAGGGGTCTCCAGCAATACAATAGCAGCGGCCTTCAGCAACACGCTGGCAGGGGTCTCCAGAAACACGCTGGCAGAGGTCTCCAGCAACATGCTGGCAGGGGTCTCCATTAAAACACTGGCAGGGGTCTCCAGCAACACACTGGCAGAGGTCTCCAGCAACACACTGGCAGAGGTCTCCAGCAACACACTGGCAGGGGTCTCCAGCAACACACTAGCAGGGATCTCCAGCAACACACTGGCAGGGGTCTCCAGCAACACACTGGCAGGGGTCTCCAGCAACACACTGGCAGGGGTCTCCAGCAACACACTGGCAGGGGTCTCCAGCAACACACTGGCAGGGGTCTGCAGCAACACACTAGCAGGGATCTCCAGCAACACACTGGCAGGGGTCTCAAACAACACACTGGCAGGGGTCTCGAGCAACACACTGGCAGAGGTCTTCAACAACACAATGGCAGAGGTCTCCAGCAACACGCTGGCAGGGGTCTCCAGCAACACACTGGCAGAGGTCTCCAACAACGCAATGGCAGAGGTCTCCAGCACCACACTGGCAGAGGTCTCTAGCAACACTCTGGCAGTCGTCTCCAGCAACACACTGGCAGGGGTCTCCAGCAACACACTGGCAGGGGTCTCCAGCAACACACTGGCAGGGGTCTCCAGCAATACACTAGCAGAGGTCTCCAGCAACACGCTGGCAGAGGTCTCCAGCAACACACTGGCAGAAGTCTCCAACAAGACAATGGCAGAGGTCTCCAGCATCACACTGGCAGGGGTCTCCAGCAACACGCTGGCAGAGGTCTCCAGCATCACACTGGCAGGGGTCCCCAGCAACACGCTGGCAGAGGTCTCCAGCAACACACTGGCAGAGGTCTCCAACAACACAATGGCAGAGGTCTCCAGCAACACGCTGGAAGGGGTCTCCAGCAACACACTGGCAGAGGTCTCCAGTAAAACACTGGCAGGGGTTTTCAGCAACACACTGGCAGAGGTCACCTGGAACACACAGACCAGAGGTCTCCAGTAACACACTGGCAGAAGTCTCCAGCAACACACTGGCAGAGGTCTCCAGCAACACACTGGCAGAGGTCTCGAGCAACACACTGGCAGGGGTCTCCAGCAACACACTGGCATAGGTCTCCAGCAACACACTGGCAGAGGTCTCCAGCAACACTCTGGCAGGTGTCTCCAGCAACACACTGGCATAGGTCTCCAGCAACACACTGGCAGAGGTCTCCAGCAACACACTGGCAGAGGTCTCCAGCAACACACTGGCAGTCGTGTCCAGCAACACACTGGCAGGGGTCTCCAGCAACACACTGGCAGGGGTCTCCAGCAACACACTGGCATAGGTCTCCAGCAACACACTGGCAGAGGTCTCCAGCAACACACTTGCAGGAGTCTCCAGCAACACTTCTGGCATAGGTCTCCAACAACACACTGTCAGAGGTCTCCAGCAACACACTGGCAGTCGTGTCCAGCAACACACTGGCAGAGGTCTCCAGCAACACACTAGAAGTCGTGTTCAACAACACCCTGGCAGGGGTCTCCAGCAACACACTGGCAGAGGTCTCCAGCAACACACTGGCAGAGGTCTCCAACAACACAATGGCAGAGGTCTCCAGCAACGCACTGGCAGAGGTCTCCAGCAACACCCTGGCAGGGGTCTCCAGCAACACGCTGGCAGGGGTCTCCAGCAATACACTGGCAGAGGTCTCCAGCAAAACAATGGCAGGGGTCTCCAGCAACACACTGGCAGAGGTCTCCAGCAACACACTGGCATAGGTCTCCAGCAACACACTGGCAGATGTCTCCAGCAACACGCTGGCAGATGTCTCCAGCAACACACTGGCAGAGGTCTCCAGCAGCACACTGGCAGAGGTCTCCAGCAACACACTGGCAGTGGTCTCCAGCAACACACTGGCAGATGTCTCCAGCTACACGCTGGCAGATGTCTCCAGCAACACACTGGCAGAGGTCTCCAGCAGCACACTGACAGAGGTCTCCAGCAACACACTGGCAGTGGTCTCCAGCAACACACTGGCAGAGGTCTCCAGCAACACACTGGCAGGGGTCTCCAGCAACACGCTGGCAGGGGTCTCCAGCAACACTCTGGCAGAGGTCTCCAGCGACACACTGGCAGGGGTCTCCAGCAACACACTCGCAGAGGTCTCCAGCATCACTCTGGCAGGGGTCTCCAGCAACACACTGGGAGGGGTCTCCAGCAACACACTGGCAGAGGTCTCCTGCAACACTGACAGAGGTCTCCAGCAATACACTGGCAGAGGTCTCCAACAACACAATGGCAGAGGTCTCCAGCATCACATCTGGCAGGGGTCTCCAGCAACACACTGTCAGGGGTCTCCAGCAACACACTGGCAGGGGTCTCCATCAACACGCTGGCAGGGGTCTCCAGCAACACGCTGGCAGAGGTCTCCAGCAACACACTGGCAGAGGTCTCCAGCAACACACTGGCAGGGGTCTCTAGCAACACACTGGAAGAGTTCTCAAGCAACACACTGGCAGGGGTCTCCAGCAACACACTGGCAGGGGTCTCCAGCAACACACTGGCAGTGGTCCCCAGCAACACACTGGCAGGGGTCTCCAACAGCACACTGGCAGGGGACTCCAGCAACACACTGGCAGAGGTCTCCAACAACACAATGGCAGAGGTCTCCAACAACACAATGGCAGAGGTCTCCAACAACACAATGGCAGAGGTCTCCAGCAACACGCTGGCTGAGGTCTCCAGCAACACACTGGCAGTCGTGTCCAGCAACACACTGCCAGAGGTCTCCAGCAATACGCTGGCAGGGGTCTCCAGTAAAACACTGGCAGCGGTCTCCAGCAACACACTGGCAGAGGTCTCCAGCAACACACTGGCAGAGGTCTCCAGCAACACACTGCCAGGGGTCTCCAGCAACACACTAGCAGGGATCTCCATCAACACAGAGGCAGGGGTCTCCAACAACACAATGGCACGGGTCTCCAGCAACACACAGGCAGAGGTCTCCAGCAACACTCTGGCAGGGGTCTCCAGCAACACACAGGCAGAGGTCTCCAGCAACACTCTGGCAGAGGTCTCCAGCAACACACTGGCAGGGGTCTCAAGCAACACACTGGCAGAGGTCTCCAGCAACACACTGGCAGAAGTCTCCAGCAACACACTGGCAGAGGTCCCCAGCAACACGCTGGCAGGGGTCTCCAGCAAAACACTGGCAGGGGTCTCCAGCAACACACTGGCAGGGGTCTCCAGCAATACAATAGCAGCGGTCTCCAGCAACACGCTGGCAGGGGTCTCCAGCAACATACTAGCGGGGATCTCCAGCAACACACTGGCAGGGGTCTCCAACAACACACTGGCAGGGGTCTCAAGCAACACACTGGCAGAGGTCTCCAGCAACACACTGGCAGAAGTCTCCAGAAACACGCTGGCAGAGGTCTCCAGCAACACGCTGGCAGGGGTCTCCATTAAAACACTGGCAGGGGTCTCCAGCAACACACTGGCAGAGGTCTCCAGCAACACACTGGCAGAGGTCTCCAGCAACACACTGGCAGGGGTCTCCAGCAACATACTAGCGGGGATCTCCAGCAACACACTGGCAGGGGTCTCCAACAACACACTGGCAGGGGTCTCCAGCAACACACTGGCAGAGGTCTCCAGCAACACTCTGGCAGAGGTCTCCAGCAACACACTGGCAGGGGTCTCCAGCAACACACTGGCAGGGGTCTCCAGCAACACACTGGCAGGGGTCTCCAGCAACACACTGGCAGGGGTCTGTAGCAACACACTAGCAGGGATCTCCAGCAACACACTGGCAGGGGTCTCAAACAACACACTGGCAGGGGTCTCGAGCAACACACTGGCAGAGGTCTTCAACAACACAATGGCAGAGGTCTCCAGCAACACGCTGGCAGGGGTCTCCAGCAACACACTGGCAGAGGTCTCCAACAACGCAATGGCAGAGGTCTCCAGCACCACACTGGCAGAGGTCTCCAGCAACACTCTGGCAGTCGTCTCCAGCAACACACTGGCAGGGGTCTCCAGCAACACACTGGCAGGGGTCTCCAGCAACACACTGGCAGGGGTCTCCAGCAATACACTAGCAGAGGTCTCCAGCAACACGCTGGCAGAGGTCTCCAGCAACACACTGGCAGAAGTCTCCAACAACACAATGGCAGAGGTCTCCAGCATCACACTGGCAGGGGTCTCCAGCAACACGCTGGCAGAGGTCTCCAGCATCACACTGGCAGGGGTCTCCAGCAACACGCTGGCAGAGGTCTCCAGCAACACACTGGCAGAGGTCTCCAACAACACAATGGCAGAGGTCTCCAGCAACACGCTGGAAGGGGTCTCCAGCAACACACTGGCAGAGGTCTCCAGTAACACACTGGCAGAAGTCTCCAGCAACACACTGGCAGAGGTCTCCAGCAACACACTGGCAGAGGTCTCGAGCAACACACTGGCAGGGGTCTCCAGCAACACACTGGCATAGGTCTCCAGCAACACACTGGCAGAGGTCTCCAGCAACACTCTGGCAGGTGTCTCCAGCAACACACTGGCATAGGTCTCCAGCAACACACTGGCAGAGGTCTCCAGCAACACACTGGCAGAGGTCTCCAGCAACACACTGGCAGTCGTGTCCAGCAACACACTGGCAGGGGTCTCCAGCAACACACTGGCAGGGGTCTCTAGCAACACACTGGCATAGGTCTCCAGCACCACACTGGCAGAGGTCTCCAGCAACACACTTGCAGGAGTCTCCAGCAACACACTGGCATAGGTCTCCAACAACACACTGTCAGAGGTCTCCAGCAACACACTGGCAGTCGTGTCCAGCAACACACTGGCAGAGGTCTCCAGCAACACACTGGAAGTCGTGTTCAACAACACCCTGGCAGGGGTCTCCAGCAACACACTGGCAGAGGTCTCCAGCAACACACTGGCAGAGGTCTCCAACAACACAATGGCAGAGGTCTCCAGCATCGCACTGGCAGAGGTCTCCAGCAACACCCTGGCAGGGGTCTCCAGCAACACGCTGGCAGGGGTCTCCAGCAATACACTGGCAGAGGTCTCCAGCAAAACAATGGAAGGGGTCTCCAGCAACACACTGGCAGAGGTCTCCAGCAACACACTGGCATAGGTCTCCAGCAACACACTGGCATAGGTCTCCAGCAACACACTGGCAGAGGTCTCCAGCAACCCACTGGCAGATGTCTCCAGCAACACGCTGGCAGATGTCTCCAGCAACACACTGGCAGAGGTCTCCAGCAGCACACTGGCAGAGGTCTCCAGCAACACACTGGCAGTGGTCTCCAGCAACACACTGGCAGAGGTCTCCAGCAACACACTGGCAGGGGTCTCCAACAACACGCTGGCAGGGGTCTCCAGCAACACTCTGGCAGAGGTCTCCAGCAACACACTGGCAGGGGTCTCCAGCAACACACTCGCAGAGGTCTCCAGCATCACTCTGGCAGGGGTCTCCAGCAACACACTGGCAGGGGTCTCCAGCAACACACTGGCAGAGGTCTCCTGCAACACTGACAGAGGTCTCCAGCAATACACTGGCAGAGGTCTCCAACAACACAATGGCAGAGGTCTCCAGCATCACTCTGGCAGGGGTCTCCAGCAACACACTGTCAGGGGTCTCCAGCAACACACTGGCAGGGGTCTCCATCAACACACTGGCAGAGGTCTCCAGCAACACGCTGGCAGGGGTCTCCAGCAACACGCTGGCAGAGGTCTCCAGCAACACACTTGCAGAGGTCTCCAGCAACACACTGGCAGGGGTCTCTAGCAACACACTGGAATAGTTCTCAAGCAACACACTGGCAGGGGTCTCCAGCAACACACTGGCAGGGGTCTCCAGCAACACACTGGCAGTGGTCCCCCAGCAACACACTGGCAGGGGTCTCCAACAGCACACTGGCAGGGGACTCCAGGAACACACTGGCAGAGGTCTCCAACAACACAATGGCAGAGGTCTCCAGCAACACGCTGGCAGAGGTCTCCAGCAACACACTGGCAGTCGTGTCCAGCAACACACTGCCAGAGGTCTCCAGCAACACGCTGGCAGGGGTCTCCAGCAACACGCTGGCAGAGGTCTCCAGCAACACACTGGCAGAGGTCTCCAACAACACAATGGCAGAGGTCTCCAGCAACACGCTGGCAGAGGTCTCCAGCAAAACACTGCCAGTCGTGTCCAGCAACACACTGCCAGGGGTCTCCAGCAACACGCTGGCAGAGGTCTCCAGCAACACACTGGCAGAGGTCCCCAGCAACACACTGGCAGAGGTCTCCAGCAACACACTGACAGGGGTCTCCAGCAACACACTGGCAGAGGTCTCCAGCAACACACTGGCAGAAGTCTCCAGCAACACAATGGCATAAGTCTCCAGCAACACACTGCCAGAGGTCTCCAGGAACACGCTTGCAGGGGTCTCCAGCAACACGCTGGCAGGGGTCTCCAGCAATACACTGGCAGAGGTCTCCAGCAAAACACCGGCAGCGGTCTCCAGCAACACACTGGCAGAGGTCTCCAGCAACACACTAGCAGAAGTCTCCAGCAACACACTGGCATAAGTCTCCAGCAACACACTGGCAGAGGTCTCCAGCAACACACTGGCAGATGTCTCCAGCAACACGCTGGCAGAGGTCTCCAGCAACACACTGGCAGGGGTCTCCAGCAACACACTGGCAGAGGTCTCCAGCAACACACTGGCAGGGGTCTCCAGCAACACACTGGCAGGGGTCTCAAGCAACACACTGGCAGAGGTCTCCAGTAACACACTGGCAGAAGTCTCCAGCAACACACTGGCAGAGGTCCCCAGCCACACACTGGCAGAGGTCTCCAGCAACACACTGGCAGGGGTCTCCAACAACACACTGGCAGGGGTCTCCAGCAACACACTGGCAGGGGTCTCCAGCAACACACTGGCAGGGGTCTCCAGCAACACACTGGCAGTGGTCTCCAACAGCACACTGGCAGGGGACTCCAGCAACACACTGGCAGAGGTCTCCAACAACACAATGGCAGAGGTCTCCAACAACACAATGGCAGAGGTCGCCAGCAACACACTGGCAGGGGTCTCCAGCAACTCACTGGCAGGGGTCTCCAGCAACACACTGGCAGGGGTCTCAAGCAACACACTGGCAGAGGTCTCCAGCAACACACTGGCAGAGGTCTCCAGCAACACCCTGGCAGAGGTCTCCAGCAACACACTGGCAGAGGTCTCCAGCAACACACTGACAGGGGTCTCCAACAACACACTGGCAGAGGTCTCCAGAAACACGCTGGCAGAGGTCTCCAGCAACACACTAGCAGGGGTCTCTAGCAACACACTGGCAGGGGTCTCCAGCAACACACTGGCAGGGATCTCCAGCAACACACTGGCAGGGGTCTCCAGCAACACACTGGCAGAGGTCTCCAGCAAAACGCTGACAAAGGTCTCCAGCAACACACTGGCAGGGGTCTCCAGCAACACACTGGCAGGGGTCTCCAGCAACACACTAGCAGGGATCTCCAGCAACACACTTGCAGAGGACTCCAACAACACAATGGCAGAGGTCTCCAGCAAAACGCTGGCAGAGGTCTCCAGCAACACACTGGCACGCGTCTCCAGCAACACACTGGCAGGGGTCTCCAGCAAAACACTGGCAGGGGACTCCAGCAACACACTGGCAGAGGTCTCCAGCAATACACTAGCAGCGGTCTCCAGCAACACGCTGGCAGGGGTCTCCAGCAACACGCTGGCAAAGGTCTCCAGCAACACACTGGCAGAGGTCTCCAACAATACAATGGCAGAGGTCTCCAGCAACACGCCGGCAGGGGTCTCCATTAAAACACTGGCAGGGGTCTCCAGCAACACACTGGCAGAGGTCTCCAGCAACACACTGGCAGAGGTCTCCAGCAACACACTGGCAGGGGTCTCCAGCAACACACTAGCAGGGATCTCCAGCAACACACTGGCAGGGGTCTCCAACAACACACTGGCAGGGGTCTCCAGCAACACACTGGCAGAGGTCTCCAGAAACACTCTGGCAGAGGTCACCAGCAACACACTGGCAGGGGTCTCCAGCAACACTCTGGCAGGGGTCTCCAGCAACACACTGGCAGGGGTCTCCAGCAACACACTGGCAGGGGTCTCCAACAGCACACTGGCAGGGGACTCCAGCAACACACTGGCAGAGGTCTCCAACAACACAATGGCAGAGGTCTCCAACAACACAATGGCAGAGGTCGCCAACAACACGCTGGCAGAGGTCTCCAGCAACACACTGGCAGGGGTCTCCAGCAACACACTGACAGGGGTCTCAAGCAACACACTGGCAGAGGTCTCCAGCAATACACTAGCAGCGGTCTCCAGCAACACGCTGGCAGGGGTCTCCAGCAACACGCTGGCAAAGGTCTCCAGCAACACACTGGTAGAGGTCTCCAACAACACAATGGCAGAGGTCTCCAGCAACACGCCAGCAGGGGTCTCCATTAAAACACTGGCAGGGGTCTCCAGCAACACACTGGCAGGGGTCTCCAGCAACACACTGGCAGTGGTCTCCAACAGCACACTGGCAGGGGACTCCAGCAACACACTGGCAGAGGTCTCCAACAACACAATGGCAGAGGTCTCCAACAACACAATGGCAGAGGTCGCCAGCAACACACTGGCAGGGGTCTCCAGCAACTCACTGGCAGGGGTCTCCAGCAACACACTGGCAGGAGTCTCAAGCAACACACTGGCAGAGGTCTCCAGCAACACACTGGCAGAGGTCTCCAGCAACACCCTGGCAGAGGTCTCCAGCAACACACTGGCAGAGGTCTCCAGCAACACACTGACAGGGGTCTCCAACAACACACTGGCAGAGGTCTCCAGAAACACGCTGGCAGAGGTCTCCAGCAACACACTAGCAGGGGTCTCTAGCAACACACTGGCAGGGGTCTCCAGCAACACACTGGCAGGGATCTCCAGCAACACACTGGCAGGGGTCTCCAACAGCACACTGGCAGGGGACTCCAGCAACACACTGGGAGAGGTCTCCAACAACACAATGGCAGTGGTCTCCAACAACACAATGGCAGAGGTCTCCAGCAACACGCTGGCAGAGGTCTCCAGCAACACACTAGCAGGGGTCTCCAACAACACAATGGCAGAGGTCTCCAGCAACACGCTGGCAGAGGTCTCCAGCAACACACTGGCAGGGGTCTCCAGCAACACACTGGCAGAGGTCTCCAGCAAAACGCTGACAAAGGTCTCCAGCAACACACTGGCAGGGGTCTCCAGCAACACACTGGCAGGGGTCTCCAGCAACACACTAGCAGGGATCTCCAGCAACACACTTGCAGAGGACTCCAACAACACAATGGCAGAGGTCTCCAGCAAACCGCTGGCAGAGGTCTCCAGCAACACACTGGCACGCGTCTCCAGCAACACACTGGCAGGGGTCTCCAGCAAAACACTGGCAGGGGACTCCAGCAACACACTGGCAGAGGTCTCCAGCAATACACTAGCAGCGGTCTCCAGCAACACGCTGGCAGGGGTCTCCAGCAACACGCTGGCAAAGGTCTCCAGCAACACACTGGCAGAGGTCTCCAACAATACAATGGCAGAGGTCTCCAGCAACACGCCGGCAGGGGTCTCCATTAAAACACTGGCAGGGGTCTCCAGCAACACACTGGCAGAGGTCTCCAGCAACACACTGGCAGAGGTCTCCAGCAACACACTGGCAGGGGTCTCCAGCAACACACTAGCAGGGATCTCCAGCAACACACTGGCAGGGGTCTCCAACAACACACTGGCAGGGGTCTCCAGCAACACACTGGCAGAGGTCTCCAGCAACACTCTGGCAGAGGTCACCAGCAACACACTGGCAGGGGTCTCCAGCAACACTCTGGCAGGGGTCTCCAGCAACACACTGGCAGGGGTCTCCAGCAACACACTGGCAGGGGTCTCCAACAGCACACTGGCAGGGGACTCCAGCAACACACTGGCAGAGGTCTCCAACAACACAATGGCAGAGGTCTCCAACAACACAATGGCAGAGGTCGCCAACAACACGCTGGCAGAGGTCTCCAGCAACACACTGGCAGGGGTCTCCAGCAACACACTGACAGGGGTCTCAAGCAACACACTGGCAGAGGTCTCCAGCAATACACTAGCAGCGGTCTCCAGCAACACGCTGGCAGGGGTCTCCAGCAACACGCTGGCAAAGGTCTCCAGCAACACACTGGTAGAGGTCTCCAACAACACAATGGCAGAGGTCTCCAGCAACACGCCAGCAGGGGTCTCCATTAAAACACTGGCAGGGGTCTCCAGCAACACACTGGCAGAGGTCTCCAGCAACACACTGGCAGAGGTCTCCAGCAACACACTGGCAAGGGTCTCCAGCAACACACTGGCAGAGGTCTCCAGCAACACTCTGGCAGAGGTCACCAGCAACACACTTGCAGGAGTCTCCAGCAACACTTCTGGCATAGGTCTCCAACAACACACTGTCAGAGGTCTCCAGCAACACACTGGCAGTCGTGTCCAGCAACACACTGGCAGAGCTCATAATACTGAACAAGCACTGATGGTAGCCTAGGGTAAATTCTGCACTCACTAGGCAATAATCCTACCTCTACTAGAGGTTAGCACTTAAAATTAATACACATTATATATATATATATACAATCATACACACTAATGATTTGAGTGATAAACCAGTGTCACTGGAAGTACCTTTAGGTTAGCTCTTCAATATCACCCTAGGATGGTAGAGACACTAATTAATCACTCAAAGGTGTAATGATCATAAGTAAATTATTATATATACAACTCAACTCGAGTTGATAAAAATTACACCCAAAATAGGGTCTGGACCATTCATTAATGGTGTTAGGTTGTTCAATATAGTACAACTGACTATGGTAATAATGGGACTAGGATGAACGATAATAGTTCAACTAGTCAATGGTTAATATCCTACCCTGTTGTGGGTTGGCAATTAGTAAATATTATACTGTGATCACTAGTGCAATATATATTAAATGATTCTCTATTTTGGAGAAATAATATACACAATTATTGATAATAGCCTCTTAATTAGCCTCTATAAAACTTCTAATATTATCTAGAAGTATTAAATATTATTAGTGACCTCGCGAAATAAACTCCACAAAATTCGTAGATAATCTCTCGCGAAATGTAACACCACGAAATCCGTGAACAATCTCGCGACACAGTCACTAATTTGGCTGGCTTCTATATTAGCGCTGTCATTTCACAGAATAACACGCCACCAAATCTCTGTGGGTGTGCATGAAACCGCTGATGAGGCAGATCTGAACTGAGGGAGGCTCCTGAGCTCCCTCGAGGCTACGCTTCCGTCTTTGACTGGCTGGCCTTTGTTTAAATAACACTGCACTAGTATATTTAATGAATCCACTGGTTAACTGGTTCATCCGGTACTAAGATGACCAAATATGGGTTCAAAGGATCAAATAATCCGTCATCCGGTTCGAAGATGACCAAATAATGTGGGAACCGACCTGTGAGATTTATATTTATTTAATTTATATGAATTTATATTTACGTTAATTTATATACTTCGATAGCAATTTGTATAATGATAAGTGGACTGTATTTCTGCAATAATCTCATAATCTCACAAATCGATCCTCTACACATTAGGGGGGTTATTAAATTAATATATATGCAGCCAATCAAACTGCAGAATTAACTACATACATTGAAGAGGTTCCTTATCTTATAGTACAGCAGGTTAGTCCACCAGGTATAACTAGGGTGTAGACACCAAATTATCCTCTTTGAGGTAGCTTCCATCACCCAGTAACTGGTGCACATAATCTTGCATCCTCGTCTTGACCTGTCAAAAGTGCGCTAGCTGTAAAGCCAGAATCCTATATATGACAAGCTATATCAGAGAAAACACTATACAGTACATGGAACATTGAAGACCTGGCTTAATTACCTTTAGTTTGAGGCTTCCACGTGATCTAACCGGGTCACCCTATATCCTGACATTAATGGCCATAAATGAATGATAAACGGGTTTCGGATAGACACTTAACTTGAATTTGTAGACAGCGTGTTGACAATGGTACACCTTTGGTTTCCATAACACTACGTCCAAGTAAATTTAACAGGAGCCGAATTTGCTCCCGTGTGAGCCTCTGGTCTCGTACAAAACAATGGCTGTTTAACACTCCATACTATTGACGTTACTGGCCGACATTGTCCAGATATGATAGGAGCTAAATTTGCTCCACACGTCTCGGAGGTGACACAACAATGGCTCCCCTCCTTCCTCACTCTGACGCCTGGCTTACATTGTCCAGATTTCAGAACGTGATAGAAGGATCACATTTACTCTACTTTAATATTGATAATTAAGTTAATTTATATAAGATGTTTTTATGATGGTAAAGTCCAAAGACTTATGTATTTAAGAATAATTCCCAGCAGAATAGCTGGTGAATTATAATAGTATGTGGTGATGATATCCCGTTTTCTTAGACGGTAATTCCACTACAAGTTACGTTTTCTATGGGTAACTTGTTTATACAACACAGCTATTATCTGTATGATATATTAAATGGTGTCGGATTTTCCGACATAATTCCCCAGGGGGCTGCTCACGGGTCGAAGTCCTAATTAGAACAGACGAACACCGATACTCCTCCTTCGAATTATTAGATTAATTTGATGTTAGTAGTTAGTAATCACACATTTGTGCGTCTGTTCGTACAGGACGGATGTCCCGTACTAGAGTTGCAGGGGTTAGAAGTCTAATGCGATTTCATTTCCCTGTCAACTCTTGAAAGGCTAATATTCAAGCCTTATTACATATTATTTAACCCAGAAGACTGGATGTGATCAAGTACTACAGTCAAGTATGATTCAGGGATTGCAGTGAGATCAGTGACATTAGATATAACTTGAAGTTTCTTCAGGTAACTGGTCACTGATATATAAACACTGAGGCCCATGGAATACATCTTGATTAAATAATAAATGTATCAAATCAGTCATCAGATTTATTGGGGTTTAATTTAGTTAATTGATTCAGAAGATTGAATAGCTCATCATTAAAGTAAAGTATGGTTCTGAGACTGCAGTGGGTTCAGTGACATTGGTCGCAGTGACTTGTAGCTGTTTTAGGCTACTGTTCACTGATTTGCCACTGAGGCCTCATGAACTCATTTTCAGCTTTAAATGATGATACTAACATCAACCTCTGTTACTATAGTCAGCTGTAATCTCCTTAGTATAATGCTACTGGAGAAATATAATCAGCTGACAAATTTAGGTTTCTACTGGTATTGTTTATCTGCAGGCATAGGTCTCCTCAGGCTTGATACTGGGCCTGAGAGTTATTTACCTCCTGCAGAGTTTAACATGGTTATGCCCTGATATTTAGTAGGGCTACCAATGAATTGATGGTAGTAGTCTGTCCCCACAAGGACAGCCATTTGGCATTTAATTTGCTCAAATTTACCTGCAGCTGCTTGATAATAGCTTTCCAGGTCAGCATAATCAACTTGAGATTGTTGTGACAAATCTTCACATTTCTTGATCTGTCTTGTTAAGTGGCCTTTAAGACCTGCAAGGGTTCTTTTCATTCTCCCTGCATTATCCATACTGGCTCGTTGGTGAAGCCTTGTGGGACTTGTACTTGGACTGCTCATAATACTGAACAAGCACTGATGGTAGCCTAGGGTAAATTCTGCACTCACTAGGCAATAATCCTACCTCTACTAGAGGTTAGCACTTAAAATTAATACACATTATATATATATATATACAATCATACACACTAATGATTTGAGTGATAAACCAGTGTCACTGGAAGTACCTTTAGGTTAGCTCTTCAATATCACCCTAGGATGGTAGAGACACTAATTAATCACTCAAAGGTGTAATGATCATAAGTAAATTATTATATATACAACTCAACTCGAGTTGATAAAAATTACACCCAAAATAGGGTCTGGACCATTCATTAATGGTGTTAGGTTGTTCAATATAGTACAACTGACTATGGTAATAATGGGACTAGGATGAACGATAATAGTTCAACTAGTCAATGGTTAATATCCTACCCTGTTGTGGGTTGGCAATTAGTAAATATTATACTGTGATCACTAGTGCAATATATATTAAATGATTCTCTATTTTGGAGAAATAATATACACAATTATTGATAATAGCCTCTTAATTAGCCTCTATAAAACTTCTAATATTATCTAGAAGTATTAAATATTATTAGTGACCTCGCGAAATAAACTCCACAAAATTCGTAGATAATCTCTCGCGAAATGTAACACCACGAAATCCGTGAACAATCTCGCGACACAGTCACTAATTTGGCTGGCTTCTATATTAGCGCTGTCATTTCACAGAATAACACGCCACCAAATCTCTGTGGGTGTGCATGAAACCGCTGATGAGGCAGATCTGAACTGAGGGAGGCTCCTGAGCTCCCTCGAGGCTACGCTTCCGTCTTTGACTGGCTGGCCTTTGTTTAAATAACACTGCACTAGTATATTTAATGAATCCACTGGTTAACTGGTTCATCCGGTACTAAGATGACCAAATATGGGTTCAAAGGATCAAATAATCCGTCATCCGGTTCGAAGATGACCAAATAATGTGGGAACCGACCTGTGAGATTTATATTTATTTAATTTATATGAATTTATATTTACGTTAATTTATATACTTCGATAGCAATTTGTATAATGATAAGTGGACTGTATTTCTGCAATAATCTCATAATCTCACAAATCGATCCTCTACACATTAGGGGGGTTATTAAATTAATATATATGCAGCCAATCAAACTGCAGAATTAACTACATACATTGAAGAGGTTCCTTATCTTATAGTACAGCAGGTTAGTCCACCAGGTATAACTAGGGTGTAGACACCAAATTATCCTCTTTGAGGTAGCTTCCATCACCCAGTAACTGGTGCACATAATCTTGCATCCTCGTCTTGACCTGTCAAAAGTGCGCTAGCTGTAAAGCCAGAATCCTATATATGACAAGCTATATCAGAGAAAACACTATACAGTACATGGAACATTGAAGACCTGGCTTAATTACCTTTAGTTTGAGGCTTCCACGTGATCTAACCGGGTCACCCTATATCCTGACATTAATGGCCATAAATGAATGATAAACGGGTTTCGGATAGACACTTAACTTGAATTTGTAGACAGCGTGTTGACAATGGTACACCTTTGGTTTCCATAACACTACGTCCAAGTAAATTTAACAGGAGCCGAATTTGCTCCCGTGTGAGCCTCTGGTCTCGTACAAAACAATGGCTGTTTAACACTCCATACTATTGACGTTACTGGCCGACATTGTCCAGATATGATAGGAGCTAAATTTGCTCCACACGTCTCGGAGGTGACACAACAATGGCTCCCCTCCTTCCTCACTCTGACGCCTGGCTTACATTGTCCAGATTTCAGAACGTGATAGAAGGATCACATTTACTCTACTTTAATATTGATAATTAAGTTAATTTATATAAGATGCTTTTATGATGGTAAAGTCCAAAGACTTATGTATTTAAGAATACTTCCCAGCAGAATAGCTGGTGAATTATAATAGTATGTGGTGATGATATCCCGTTTTCTTAGACGGTAATTCCACTACAAGTTACGTTTTCTATGGGTAACTTGTTTATACAACACAGCTATTATCTGTATGATATATTAAATGGTGTCGGATTTTCCGACATAATTCCCCAGGGGGCTGCTCACGGGTCGAAGTCCTAATTAGAACAGACGAACACCGATACTCCTCCTTCGAATTATTAGATTAATTTGTTGTTAGTAGTTAGTAATCACACATTTGTGCGTCTGTTCGTACAGGACGGATGTCCCGTACTAGAGTTGCTGGGGTTAGAAGTCTAATGCGATTTCATTTCCCTGTCAACTCTTGAAAGGCTAATATTCAAGCCTTATTACATATTATTTAACCCAGAAGACTGGATGTGATCAAGTACTACAGTCAAGTATGATTCAGGGATTGCAGTGAGATCAGTGACATTAGATATAACTTGAAGTTTCTTCAGGTAACTGGTCACTGATATATAAACACTGAGGCCCATGGAATACATCTTGATTAAATAATAAATGTATCAAATCAGTCATCAGATTTATTGGGGTTTAATTTAGTTAATTGATTCAGAAGATTGAATAGCTCATCATTAAAGTAAAGTATGGTTCTGAGACTGCAGTGGGTTCAGTGACATTGGTCGCAGTGACTTGTAGCTGTTTTAGGCTACTGTTCACTGATTTGCCACTGAGGCCTCATGAACTCATTTTCAGCTTTAAATGATGATACTAACATCAACCTCTGTTACTATAGTCAGCTGTAATCTCCTTAGTATAATGCTACTGGAGAAATATAATCAGCTGACAAATTTAGGTTTCTACTGGTATTGTTTATCTGCAGGCATAGGTCTCCTCAGGCTTGATACTGGGCCTGAGAGTAATTTACCTCCTGCAGAGTTTAACATGGTTATGCCCTGATATTTAGTAGGGCTACCAATGAATTGATGGTAGTAGTCTGTCCCCACAAGGACAGCCATTTGGCATTTAATTTGCTCAAATTTACCTGCAGCTGCTTGATAATAGCTTTCCAGGTCAGCATAATCAACTTGAGATTGTTGTGACAAATCTTCACATTTCTTGATCTGTCTTGTTAAGTGGCCTTTAAGACCTGCAAGGGTTCTTTTCATTCTCCCTGCATTATCCATACTGGCTCGTTGGTGAAGCCTTGTGGGACTTGTACTTGGACTGCTCATAATACTGAACAAGCACTGATGGTAGCCTAGGGTAAATTCTGCACTCACTAGGCAATAATCCTACCTCTACTAGAGGTTAGCACTTAAAATTAATACACATTATATATATATATATACAATCATACACACTAATGATTTGAGTGATAAACCAGTGTCACTGGAAGTACCTTTAGGTTAGCTCTTCAATATCACCCTAGGATGGTAGAGACACTAATTAATCACTCAAAGGTGTAATGATCATAAGTAAATTATTATATATACAACTCAACTCGAGTTGATAAAAATTACACCCAAAATAGGGTCTGGACCATTCATTAATGGTGTTAGGTTGTTCAATATAGTACAACTGACTATGGTAATAATGGGACTAGGATGAACGATAATAGTTCAACTAGTCAATGGTTAATATCCTACCCTGTTGTGGGTTGGCAATTAGTAAATATTATACTGTGATCACTAGTGCAATATATATTAAATGATTCTCTATTTTGGAGAAATAATATACACAATTATTGATAATAGCCTCTTAATTAGCCTCTATAAAACTTCTAATATTATCTAGAAGTATTAAATATTATTAGTGACCTCGCGAAATAAACTCCACAAAATTCGTAGATAATCTCTCGCGAAATGTAACACCACGAAATCCGTGAACAATCTCGCGACACAGTCACTAATTTGGCTGGCTTCTATATTAGCGCTGTCATTTCACAGAATAACACGCCACCAAATCTCTGTGGGTGTGCATGAAACCGCTGATGAGGCAGATCTGAACTGAGGGAGGCTCCTGAGCTCCCTCGAGGCTACGCTTCCGTCTTTGACTGGCTGGCCTTTGTTTAAATAACACTGCACTAGTATATTTAATGAATCCACTGGTTAACTGGTTCATCCGGTACTAAGATGACCAAATATGGGTTCAAAGGATCAAATAATCCGTCATCCGGTTCGAAGATGACCAAATAATGTGGGAACCGACCTGTGAGATTTATATTTATTTAATTTATATGAATTTATATTTACGTTAATTTATATACTTCGATAGCAATTTGTATAATGATAAGTGGACTGTATTTCTGCAATAATCTCATAATCTCACAAATCGATCCTCTACACATTAGGGGGGTTATTAAATTAATATATATGCAGCCAATCAAACTGCAGAATTAACTACATACATTGAAGAGGTTCCTTATCTTATAGTACAGCAGGTTAGTCCACCAGGTATAACTAGGGTGTAGACACCAAATTATCCTCTTTGAGGTAGCTTCCATCACCCAGTAACTGGTGCACATAATCTTGCATCCTCGTCTTGACCTGTCAAAAGTGCGCTAGCTGTAAAGCCAGAATCCTATATATGACAAGCTATATCAGAGAAAACACTATACAGTACATGGAACATTGAAGACCTGGCTTAATTACCTTTAGTTTGAGGCTTCCACGTGATCTAACCGGGTCACCCTATATCCTGACATTAATGGCCATAAATGAATGATAAACGGGTTTCGGATAGACACTTAACTTGAATTTGTAGACAGCGTGTTGACAATGGTACACCTTTGGTTTCCATAACACTACGTCCAAGTAAATTTAACAGGAGCCGAATTTGCTCCCGTGTGAGCCTCTGGTCTCGTACAAAACAATGGCTGTTTAACACTCCATACTATTGACGTTACTGGCCGACATTGTCCAGATATGATAGGAGCTAAATTTGCTCCACACGTCTCGGAGGTGACACAACAATGGCTCCCCTCCTTCCTCACTCTGACGCCTGGCTTACATTGTCCAGATTTCAGAACGTGATAGAAGGATCACATTTACTCTACTTTAATATTGATAATTAAGTTAATTTATATAAGATGTTTTTATGATGGTAAAGTCCAAAGACTTATGTATTTAAGAATAATTCCCAGCAGAATAGCTGGTGAATTATAATAGTATGTGGTGATGATATCCCGTTTTCTTAGACGGTAATTCCACTACAAGTTACGTTTTCTATGGGTAACTTGTTTATACAACACAGCTATTATCTGTATGATATATTAAATGGTGTCGGATTTTCCGACATAATTCCCCAGGGGGCTGCTCACGGGTCGAAGTCCTAATTAGAACAGACGAACACCGATACTCCTCCTTCGAATTATTAGATTAATTTGTTGTTAGTAGTTAGTAATCACACATTTGTGCGTCTGTTCGTACAGGACGGATGTCCCGTACTAGAGTTGCTGGGGTTAGAAGTCTAATGCGATTTCATTTCCCTGTCAACTCTTGAAAGGCTAATATTCAAGCCTTATTACATATTATTTAACCCAGAAGACTGGATGTGATCAAGTACTACAGTCAAGTATGATTCAGGGATTGCAGTGAGATCAGTGACATTAGATATAACTTGAAGTTTCTTCAGGTAACTGGTCACTGATATATAAACACTGAGGCCCATGGAATACATCTTGATTAAATAATAAATGTATCAAATCAGTCATCAGATTTATTGGGGTTTAATTTAGTTAATTGATTCAGAAGATTGAATAGCTCATCATTAAAGTAAAGTATGGTTCTGAGACTGCAGTGGGTTCAGTGACATTGGTCGCAGTGACTTGTAGCTGTTTTAGGCTACTGTTCACTGATTTGCCACTGAGGCCTCATGAACTCATTTTCAGCTTTAAATGATGATACTAACATCAACCTCTGTTACTATAGTCAGCTGTAATCTCCTTAGTATAATGCTACTGGAGAAATATAATCAGCTGACAAATTTAGGTTTCTACTGGTATTGTTTATCTGCAGGCATAGGTCTCCTCAGGCTTGATACTGGGCCTGAGAGTAATTTACCTCCTGCAGAGTTTAACATGGTTATGCCCTGATATTTAGTAGGGCTACCAATGAATTGATGGTAGTAGTCTGTCCCCACAAGGACAGCCATTTGGCATTTAATTTGCTCAAATTTACCTGCAGCTGCTTGATAATAGCTTTCCAGGTCAGCATAATCAACTTGAGATTGTTGTGACAAATCTTCACATTTCTTGATCTGTCTTGTTAAGTGGCCTTTAAGACCTGCAAGGGTTCTTTTCATTCTCCCTGCATTATCCATACTGGCTCGTTGGTGAAGCCTTGTGGGACTTGTACTTGGACTGCTCATAATACTGAACAAGCACTGATGGTAGCCTAGGGTAAATTCTGCACTCACTAGGCAATAATCCTACCTCTACTAGAGGTTAGCACTTAAAATTAATACACATTATATATATATATATACAATCATACACACTAATGATTTGAGTGATAAACCAGTGTCACTGGAAGTACCTTTAGGTTAGCTCTTCAATATCACCCTAGGATGGTAGAGACACTAATTAATCACTCAAAGGTGTAATGATCATAAGTAAATTATTATATATACAACTCAACTCGAGTTGATAAAAATTACACCCAAAATAGGGTCTGGACCATTCATTAATGGTGTTAGGTTGTTCAATATAGTACAACTGACTATGGTAATAATGGGACTAGGATGAACGATAATAGTTCAACTAGTCAATGGTTAATATCCTACCCTGTTGTGGGTTGGCAATTAGTAAATATTATACTGTGATCACTAGTGCAATATATATTAAATGATTCTCTATTTTGGAGAAATAATATACACAATTATTGATAATAGCCTCTTAATTAGCCTCTATAAAACTTCTAATATTATCTAGAAGTATTAAATATTATTAGTGACCTCGCGAAATAAACTCCACAAAATTCGTAGATAATCTCTCGCGAAATGTAACACCACGAAATCCGTGAACAATCTCGCGACACAGTCACTAATTTGGCTGGCTTCTATATTAGCGCTGTCATTTCACAGAATAACACGCCACCAAATCTCTGTGGGTGTGCATGAAACCGCTGATGAGGCAGATCTGAACTGAGGGAGGCTCCTGAGCTCCCTCGAGGCTACGCTTCCGTCTTTGACTGGCTGGCCTTTGTTTAAATAACACTGCACTAGTATATTTAATGAATCCACTGGTTAACTGGTTCATCCGGTACTAAGATGACCAAATATGGGTTCAAAGGATCAAATAATCCGTCATCCGGTTCGAAGATGACCAAATAATGTGGGAACCGACCTGTGAGATTTATATTTATTTAATTTATATGAATTTATATTTACGTTAATTTATATACTTCGATAGCAATTTGTATAATGATAAGTGGACTGTATTTCTGCAATAATCTCATAATCTCACAAATCGATCCTCTACACATTAGGGGGGTTATTAAATTAATATATATGCAGCCAATCAAACTGCAGAATTAACTACATACATTGAAGAGGTTCCTTATCTTATAGTACAGCAGGTTAGTCCACCAGGTATAACTAGGGTGTAGACACCAAATTATCCTCTTTGAGGTAGCTTCCATCACCCAGTAACTGGTGCACATAATCTTGCATCCTCGTCTTGACCTGTCAAAAGTGCGCTAGCTGTAAAGCCAGAATCCTATATATGACAAGCTATATCAGAGAAAACACTATACAGTACATGGAACATTGAAGACCTGGCTTAATTACCTTTAGTTTGAGGCTTCCACGTGATCTAACCGGGTCACCCTATATCCTGACATTAATGGCCATAAATGAATGATAAACGGGTTTCGGATAGACACTTAACTTGAATTTGTAGACAGCGTGTTGACAATGGTACACCTTTGGTTTCCATAACACTACGTCCAAGTAAATTTAACAGGAGCCGAATTTGCTCCCGTGTGAGCCTCTGGTCTCGTACAAAACAATGGCTGTTTAACACTCCATACTATTGACGTTACTGGCCGACATTGTCCAGATATGATAGGAGCTAAATTTGCTCCACACGTCTCGGAGGTGACACAACAATGGCTCCCCTCCTTCCTCACTCTGACGCCTGGCTTACATTGTCCAGATTTCAGAACGTGATAGAAGGATCACATTTACTCTACTTTAATATTGATAATTAAGTTAATTTATATAAGATGTTTTTATGATGGTAAAGTCCAAAGACTTATGTATTTAAGAATAATTCCCAGCAGAATAGCTGGTGAATTATAATAGTATGTGGTGATGATATCCCGTTTTCTTAGACGGTAATTCCACTACAAGTTACGTTTTCTATGGGTAACTTGTTTATACAACACAGCTATTATCTGTATGATATATTAAATGGTGTCGGATTTTCCGACATAATTCCCCAGGGGGCTGCTCACGGGTCGAAGTCCTAATTAGAACAGACGAACACCGATACTCCTCCTTCGAATTATTAGATTAATTTGATGTTAGTAGTTAGTAATCACACATTTGTGCGTCTGTTCGTACAGGACGGATGTCCCGTACTAGAGTTGCAGGGGTTAGAAGTCTAATGCGATTTCATTTCCCTGTCAACTCTTGAAAGGCTAATATTCAAGCCTTATTACATATTATTTAACCCAGAAGACTGGATGTGATCAAGTACTACAGTCAAGTATGATTCAGGGATTGCAGTGAGATCAGTGACATTAGATATAACTTGAAGTTTCTTCAGGTAACTGGTCACTGATATATAAACACTGAGGCCCATGGAATACATCTTGATTAAATAATAAATGTATCAAATCAGTCATCAGATTTATTGGGGTTTAATTTAGTTAATTGATTCAGAAGATTGAATAGCTCATCATTAAAGTAAAGTATGGTTCTGAGACTGCAGTGGGTTCAGTGACATTGGTCGCAGTGACTTGTAGCTGTTTTAGGCTACTGTTCACTGATTTGCCACTGAGGCCTCATGAACTCATTTTCAGCTTTAAATGATGATACTAACATCAACCTCTGTTACTATAGTCAGCTGTAATCTCCTTAGTATAATGCTACTGGAGAAATATAATCAGCTGACAAATTTAGGTTTCTACTGGTATTGTTTATCTGCAGGCATAGGTCTCCTCAGGCTTGATACTGGGCCTGAGAGTAATTTACCTCCTGCAGAGTTTAACATGGTTATGCCCTGATATT